>NW_011889060.1:855696-878450 GCF_000151845.1 Pteropus vampyrus | reverse complement strand
TGTACTTTTAAAACCTTTAGCTTTTAAACTTTCAATCGATTATACTATCATAATGTCTAAATGGCATCTGTACAGAAATTTATTAAAATGTTTACATCACCCCAGGACTGAGCTACTACTATCACCTCCGACTGGTCTCTGCGGCCAGCCTTGCCGCTTTGACCTGACCCCACTTCCCGGCCAGAGTCACCACCTACAACTTCTCTCTTTTACAGGTTTGGCGTAGATCTGACCTCAGTCTCCAGCTCCCACCGCCTTCGTCGCCTGCTCCTTCACGCATACCCCACGTTCTGGTCACATGGGACTGCCAGTTCCCCAAACGCTGCTTCGCGTGCATCTCCATGCCTTCTCATGGGCCAACCCCTCGCCCGGAATAACTTGTCCCCCAGCATGTCATCCCCCTGTTTGTTTCTTTTCAGCCTTTTAAGACGCATCACCTTTTCTGGGAAGATAAACTCCCTAGGGGAAGCTGACCCCTTGGGCCCTCAGTCTCTGGCCTCTGCGCTGTTAAGCAGAATGGCAGAGGTGATTTTAAATGGCTGCTTTCTGCTAGACTCTGTTAATGCTTCTTTTTGGCTAAATACAGGCCCCGTGAATCAGTCATTTTCTCATCATTTAGCAAAGTGCCAGGCATACCGTAGGGACGTAATGGTCATTGAATTGACATGAATTGTGGCAGATCTGATATTGGAAACTCATTTTATTAGGGATCTTAACATAAGTTCCAACAAAACACTGTCAACTAAGCTACACTTACGAATTATGCAGACTACTACCAAATCACGATGGGGCACAGTGACCCCAAACTCCTTACTGTTGGAAGAAGGAGGTATGAGAAGGATGTCATTCTGTGATTTTCATAGTCTTTGATATACTTCTTGTACAACAGCCTTGGCTTCCTAAAGGTTTTGAGGTCTTTCGCTATGTGTGAAAACACAGTCAATGAAAACACAAGACTGAAGACATGTGTGACATGCGCTAGGACTCACTTTGCTGGTGTCCACCCAATCATTTTTTTAAAAGCCTGCCATCATCCTCCCGACCTTGACATGTTCACGGAATTTGGACCTGACCAATTTTGGAGCTTTTAATGCAATGGATTCCCCTTCACCTTTCTGATCATGCAAAGGAATAATACCTCATATATAAACATATCACCCTTCAATCGAAGGCCTTCAGTTCTTTAATGTCTGCAATTACACTTGTAGCTTAAAATTTTTATAAGGACTTTTACAGAAAGGTCCTCTGAGATACCTAATGAAAACTTTCATAATGTCTTTCCAAGTATATTAAACAGAGCAAATTCATCCCATTCTATATAATCCATCTTATATTCTACACTATATCCACTTCTCCTTCTGTTAAGGAAATCTGATCCCCAGAACTGAACGTCTTTTTCAAAGTATGCTCTTTGTTCCAGGCTAAAGAAAAGCATTTAAAATAGCATAGCCCGAAATGTGCATTGCTATTTAAATAATTGTTGATATATTGTCTCTAATAAGCTATATGGAGTTATTTATGGAGAAAAATGTTAACTATATTTATTCAGGTTTAAATATTAGTGGCTAATTTTAAATGAAAAATGACACCGCGTAAAAATGGTTGGTATGCATTGATAAATTAGAAAAAGATCTTCGTTTTCCTTTAAAACTATCAAACCATAGTTTTTAAAAGTTTAAAAATACTTAAATATTTAAAAGTACTTCTATTAACTGTATTTAGTTTAATTACATATAACTGTATTTATAAAATCCACCCTCCCACACAGCAGTGCGGTCGCAGTCTGTTTAGGGCGATGGAATGTTGGCTCGCTACAGACTTCCCCAAGTGGAGTTAGTAAGTTAATGGGTATGAACATATTTTGAGTTCCTGGTGCATATTTCCGAATTGCTTCTGAAAAGGTGACACCACTTTATGGTATCATAGGTAATGCATGAAAATATGAATTAAAATCTGCTTTTTTGCAGGAATACTACTACTTTTTAAAAATTTTGCTAACTTAGTAGATACAAGGTACATTATTCGAATCTACATTTGTTTGCTTTCTAGCAGAGTGGAACATTTTCCCATAAATGTAATAGTCGGATTTTGTGTGTGCGTGAATCATTTGGTTATGTTTTTTGGCTGTATCTTTTGAAACCTAGTTCAGTGTTTTTCTCATTGGTATTGAGATATGTATTGTATGCATACATATATAATATTCTTCTTTTCTCTTATCCGTTTTTTCACTGTTGTTTGTCTTTCAAGTTTTTTTAGTTTGTTTATTCCTTATTTTAAAAGGCCAGGAGATTCTCCGGGACGGTAAACGGGGGCAGCCAAGGGCCTCACCTCGTGTGTTTTATGTCTCTCTAGGATCACTGGTAACTTAGCTGCCTGATGTGCAGTGTCTTGAAAACTGTCCTTTTATATAATTTGTCCGTGTTTTGGTTGTTTCCAGTGGCAGTACAAATACGATCCCTGTGACTCCATTCTGTTCAGAACGATAATTTCTGTAGGTTTTCTGGGATCCATTCTTGTGTATGGATTGAAGTGAATATCCCTTTTGATTCTTTTTACTGCACCCAAATTACTTACTCCAACATCAATTACCAAATATTTTCTTTGCTGCTTGTTTTTGGTATTCGCCCTGTATTATGTCAAATATTCCCTTACATTAGGGTCTATTTCTGGATTAGCTCTTTGGAAAAGGGGCTCCATTTGTCTATTTTTGCCTGAGAGCATATTTCCTCTCCTGCAGCTGCTTCGTCATATACTTTTAATATCTGATAATGCTAATCTCCCCTATTATATATTTCCATTGTGTCCCTCTGAGAATTTTAAAACCGTATTGTTATATTTATTTTTTTATATCCGTTGAAGAAACATTTTGTCAAATTTATAGAACTAGTCTTGGATTTTTCTTAAGACTGAATTAAATATGTAAATTAATCTGGGGATGGCACTTAGACATTTTATATATTTGTCTTCCTCTCCAGGAGCATAATATAGCTATTAATCTTCTCCACATATTCGAATCTTTCATTTTAATTTTCCATAAGGTGTTTTTAGTTCCTTCACAAAGATCTTATAAATTTAAGTTTTCTCTCAAGTACTTTGTGTGCGTGTTTTGCTAGTGGAAATTGGCCTTCCTCTTTTCAGTTTGTTTTCCTACAATTACGGATAAAATATTATTGATGTGACAGGTATGCATGTGTGTCTCTGTGTGTATATACTTGAACCCGTCTAGCTTCTTATATTCTATACTATGTCCAGTTCCTTTTAAAACTGAATTCTTGGCTTCTCTAGTTATATAATGATGTCACTATAAAATAACGGTATTTTTGTCTTGTTATTTACCATACTTTAATAACCCACATAAAAGCAGACTGGCTTACTGGGTCTTGAAAGTAACTATAGTATACAGTTATATTATAAGAAATATTAGTCTGGCTCCCAAATAGAACTGAAAATAAATTGAAATCTTCATACAAATCTTTTAAGAATACCACAGGGAGAATCCAAATGTCACGCGAAGCAAAAATTTTATTTTTTCTCTCTACCTACTGCCTATCTATCTAATATTACACACAGGGAGTTGCCCTTCTCTTCGACTGTCTCTCTCTCTACCCTAAGTTCTTCAAATGCTGCTCACAGAGCATCAAGTCCTGTGCGCCCTCTCCGCAAACTTCCCTGGACTTTCTGATAACTCTTTGCCATTATATTCTATTAATTTTATCTTGCTGGCATCCCCAGTTCTCTACTTCACCATTACCCTCATCAGTAAAAAAAACATCCCAGTGGCAGGTGCTCAGTGGAAGTGAATGAGGTGAGGGGGGTGGGACTCGGGCTGCCCACATTTCCAAGTTAGTGCTGAATAAACAGATGGCTTCAAATGAACTTCATTAGTGAAGAAAATCTAAACATTTTTAAGTCCTGCAGTTCTCTAAATAATGCTTGAGAGCACTATTTATTGCATTTTATAATATATGGAAGATTTAATGAACCGCTTTCTGTATAATTGTACACAATTTTCAAATTTTGTAAGTTTGAAAATTTCTGGTCCACTTGAGGCACCCAGGGATACTGCCAGATGCACTGGAGACCAGGAAACTGCTTAGGTGCCATCTGCTGGTCCCTGTAGGTAGAGCAGGCACTCGCTCCGTAGATTTCCAAATCATTTTTCTCAACTCCCAGCTCCCCCCTAGTGCATTTCAAAATAATCAGAAAGATCATTGTACTTTTTGGTGATAAGATTAAAAGTCACAAAATTCATAAGAATTTAAGTGACTTTTTTGGGGGGACACAATATGGAGAAACAGCTACTTAATTTTTCAGTCACTGCATTTACTCATGTTATTTGCCGGCACTACCAAAACGGAGATTTCACATGCTGAATTTACATTGCTAATATATGCCTCTTATTTCATTTCTCATCAATAGATATGTTTTAAGTAGACAGTATGCCATCCGTTGTGTTATATGATACAAATAATCTACTACAAATAAAATTCTGAAGTTTTGGAACAGTTTACTTTCATTATAGTTAGAAAATTCTCAGTTATCCCTATAACAATGCTACTTTCCTTCATTTGCATTCTTATACACATTTCTTGAACAAGAAAAAGGTACAGATACAGCTTACGCACATTTACATTCATTTTTCACTTGTTCAGCCAATAAATATATTGTCAATCACGTCTCAGGCACTTTGTAACAGGGTTTAGCAGTGAGCAGGAGAAAGCCCTGCCTTCAACACCACCCTTGGACCAGGGAAAGGCCTGCACCCTGCATATCAAAAATACATAAAAAATAAATTTACTAAAAAGAGCAGGAGGCTGTCTCTCTAAACCTGTCATTTAGCGCTGCTGTCACATAACCTGTAACCCCAAACGTCCCTTGTCTGATTTATGTGTCTAAGCTTCAGGGAAGCAGACTTCTTGTCTTGTGTCTGCACATAAGACAACCCTGTTTGAATGCTCTGAAGGTGTGTGGACTGTGCTGCCCCTGGTGCAGAGCGCAGTGGGGATTTGAAGGCAGAAGTGCTTGGGGAGGAGAAAATAAACCGATGAACTTGACATGCTCTTCTTTCAGACTACATGAAAAGAACAGATTTTTGCATAATGAAGTATTATTTCTAAGTAGTTCCAATCGTGTAATTTCTTGTTTCCAATTTATGGTTCTGGGTGTACTCGTGAGTTAGTACAGTATTCTCTACAACTGCTTGTGGTTGCTGAGGATCATTTAACAATGTCAAACAATTCACATGACCCTTATTTGTAAATGGGTAGATAAAGATAGAATACGAATGGTGTTGCAATTCTTTACGCTGGCAACGTGATGAATATTGAATGGTAAACTTGTGAATAATTTATTTTTTATAAAAATATTTAGGAAGGTAATATTTACCAAAAATGTCTTAAACTTTAGCTTTAGTTTTATTTAAAACTTTATTGTTAATTACAATCGGTATTTTGTTTCCTTAGAAGAGAAATCATTTGAAAAAATTGAAAACAAATGAGAAATAAATGTATTGAGTTTTTACTTGATTTATATATTTATGAAAATATTTTCAGACTTTCTATACTTTGAATATAATTAAATTTTATTTTTAAATCTTTTTGATACTTTTTGTGAATAGAACACAATTTGTGAAAACCTGGATTAAGCAACATAATTGGTGTTTTTGCTGACAGGAAGGCAAATTTTTATGGGCTAAATATATAGGAAATGTATCAGCTATATACGTCTTTGTTACTCAACCAAAATCATTAGCCAGTCAGTACTGTACCCAGACAGGAATAGTAATAATTAAGTGCTGTCATCTTTCACATTTGGCAGTCTTTCATCCATATAAAAACATTTTTTCTTTTGTCATTATAAACGTTTTTGTGTCAAATTGGAGGTTATAACATTTCCTAGTTAACAGTGCGTTGGCTTGATTTATAACTTTTAAAGACTGACAGTAGATGAGTTTCCATTTGTACTCCTGCCCAGCTCCACAAATCTTGGGGCAGGCTTCATGCCAGCCTACATGCAGACAGAAGTCCATTGAAGGCATGCAAGAACTAAATAGGTAAGCAAACAAATCAGATCATTTCAGGTCATGATAAGTCTGTGAAAAAAATATGAGCTTGGTGTATCTGAAGGGCAGAAAGGCACCTGTGGTGACTGGAGTAGAGTTAATGTTGAGATCGGTCTTGTCTGGGATGACCTTCATTTCTTCCAGAGTTCTCATTCAGGTCTCAGCTTTGATGTTCCCTCTTCAGAGAGTCCGTCCCCATCTACTCAAACTAGCGATGCCCTCCCTCCATCGCCCCCATCATATGGTTGAGTGATTGTCACCACAGCATTTATCACATTACCTGGTGGTTTTCTGGTTTGTCTGTTTGCTTACTGCCTGTCTCTTCCTGGTGGGATGTAAGTATTTCAAGAGTAGAGGCCTCAGGTTTGGTGTTTATTACCACCTGCCTGGCCTGGCATAAGGCACGCACGGACTGAATCAAAGCACCTGTACTCTGGATTAAAACGGGTGGCGTAAGGGAGGTAGAATATCCTTTAAAGAATAATTCATTCATTCGAATCACTCTCACATATTTGCTTTTTTGGGGGCAGAGTCCTTGCCATGAACAGTAATGGAAATGAGTAGAATTCATCATTCTACCATTTAAAATGCCCCATCAGATGAAAGAATGTATGATTAAAACACGGTCTGTGAAATAGTATTTATCCTTTCATCAAGAAATATGTATTAGTTATAGCTAAAATTATGTTCTTGGTTGGGGGCCATCCTGCACCTAAGGCAGGAAGATGGTGGCCACAAAGAAGACAAAAAAGTCTCTGGAGATGATCTGCTCTAAGCTCCAACTTGTTCTGAAAAGTCAAAGTGTGTGCTGGAGTACAAGCCGACTCTAAAAATAATCAGACAAAGCAAAACTGGTCATTCCTGCCGACTACCGCTCCGCCTTGAGGAAATCTGAGATAGAGTACTACGCCCTGTTGTCCAAGACTGGTGTCCATCACTACAGGGACGATGATATTGAATGGGGCACAACGTGTGGAAAATGTTATCATTGATCCAGGTGATTTTGATATCATTAGAAGCATGCCAGAACAGACTGGTGAAAAGTAAATTATGCAATTTTTTTTCTTTAATAAAACTAGCCAGAGCTTGTTTAAAAAAAGAATAATAGAATAAAATTAGGGGATTAATGAAAGTAGAAAAAGCCATGAAAATCATTTTTAGACAGAATTACAGAGCCACATCTGATCTATAACCGATATTTTAAACGCAAATAACTGAGAGAGTGAGTTTACTCTGGTCCTCGACTGAATTATCAAACCGGAAGACAGGCATGAAATCACAAACACTGAGGAGGCAATAATCAGAAAAGTCACGAATACATCCAAAGAATTATTTTAAAATGGAGAAAATGATATAATTCAAGATCACGATGTGTTTTTAAACCAAAGCTTTAAACAATAGTTCTATTTATGAATATCTGACTTTCTTTCTTCTAGTTTAGAAACGAGTTTTCTAGTTCACTTCCAAAGCGAAATTCCACGTGGCACCGTATCCCATTGAAACTGACATACGAAGGGTGGAACCAAATACCCGGGGAAACTTTTTTATTTTCGCTTTGATGAGGCTTTTGAAAAAATAGTGAACAATTTTTAAGTGAAAAGGTAAATATGTCTTGTGGAATAAAATAGGCCTGGATTTCATTTCTTACTACTTTCATTTCTCCCCAAGCTGACTGCTTCTGTGAAGGTAAAATTCCTGTGACACATTAGGACAAAAACATTCCTTTGGGAGATCTGTTTGCAAGGATGAAATAGGTACCACCGGAATTTTAAAAATCACGTTATTCTCTGCAAGGCACGTGAAAAAGAGATAAGGAACGACCTGTATTAATAACTGGAGATTATTTGGGTTGTTTTAAGCGCACACCACACCTGGCTTGGAGACCGGACAGGGCATATCCACGAGGGACACTTTTCAGCAGCATTAACGCGCAGCGACGCCAGGAGGCTCGGTGGCCCGGGCGGCGTGCGGGTTACAGCAGCGGGACGCGGGGGAGAGGGGCGGAAGCAGCTTGGGGGCCACGAAAACTTCCTACGTCTCGGCTGGGGAAGCAGTTATAGCCACATAGTCATTTGTTAAAACCCACGGAACTGTGAAACTGAAGTGGGTTAGTTTTTAGATAGCTCAAGGTTAATTTTGAAAAAAAAAAAAAAAAAAGCCCTCAGTGGTGGCCTCCGGGAACGCGCAGCGATGCCAGGCCGGCCCGCGGCTCCGGACGGCGGCACCAGTATCTGCAGGGAGGCTCAGCTCGCGAGCCCAGGTTGAATGACTGACTCGGGCTACGAATCCTGAGGCGCACGCAGATGCCGGAACCTTCGCACGCGGACAGGGCGCAGACGGCCAGTCGCAGCGGAGGGACACATCCGGACCCGACGCCGGAAGTCCGCTGAAAGGAGGCGGAGTCATCGCGTCGCATGTTCAGCAAGCTTGAACTTCTTCTCTCGCCGTAGGACGTGAAACCGGAAGCTGGATCAGGCGTGCTTCGGGTTTCCGGGCGAGGGCCGGGCTGGAGCCCCATGTGGGAGCTGCTGTGAGGAGTTGGGGTGCCCCGTTCTGCCGAAGTCGAGCTCTCGGTGAGTAGGAGCTGTGGGTCGGGTGGTGACCAGGGCAGGGGAAGGCGTCCGCGCGTTTCCCGGTCCGCGGAGCGGGTGCGGGACAGCCGGTTCTGTGTATGCGACGGCGCTGGATGCGGGGTGAAGCTGCTTGTACGTGAGGCGTTTGCTGCTTGCAGTTAAGCGGGAGGTGACTTAAGTTTCGTAGAGAATTCTCACGGGGGTATGTTTCTCAGCCTGGGCTTCAGAAATCCGCTGGTGTGAGAGATGACGTCCTTAGCACAGCAGCTCCAGCGACTCGCCCTCCCTCAGAGTGACCCCAGTCTCTTATCTAGAGATGAAGTTGCCTCTTTGTTGTTTGACCCCAAGGAAGCGGCCACCATCGACAGGGACACCGCCTTTGCCATTGGTGAGCTACCCTTTAACTTACAAAGCTGTTGGAAGCGTTTGCCTGGACGTTGCAGTATTTTCTTGTTTTCTGACCTGCTCTCTTGCTTAGCAGTTTCTAACTTGTTGACTTAAGTTGTTAAGGGAAGAAGAATGACAGCTATGTGCTAGATGCTTATATGTGTACACGTATTGGTATCTGAATTTCCCAGATGCAAAAACAGGGCGAAGGAGGTCATCTAATGTGTAGAGAGGGGGACCAGCCGCAGGGGGCTGGAGGCAGTGGCTGGGGGGAGGAGCAGTCTTCCCAGAGGACTGGCCTAGTTATTGTAGGGGACGTTAAAAAAGAAAAGAAAAAGAAAAAGAAAGGCCCTTGCCAGGAAATACTTTTTGTTCTCCTAGTTGGGGTAATACAATTTGTTCTTTAGTGACAAGCTAGAAATCTGAGTTTGTGACTGTACACATGTTTAAAAAAATCAGATTTTTAGGGGTAAGTAGAATTGTAAAAAAGGAATGAGATGAATTTGTTAGCACGTAATCGTTAAATAAACCGGCCTTTTCCTAGGATGCACTGGCCTGGAAGAGCTGCTTGGAATCGATCCCTCCTTCGAGCGGTTCGAAGCTCCGTTGTTCAGCCAGCTGGCAAAAACCTTGGAGCGCAGCGTTCAGACCAAAGCGGTGAACAAACAGCTGGATGAAAACATTTCATTATTCCTCATTCACTTGTCTCCTTACTTCCTGCTGAAGCCAGCACAGAAGTGTCTGGAGTGGTTGATCCACAGGTATCAAATGGGATTACAGAAATAATTATGGGCTAACAATTTTGATCTTTTAAAAAATTAAATAATGACAGCATTTACCAATTTAAAGTTGAAAAATTTTGTAAGTAGGAGATTAGCATGATGTCTGGAGATGAGGTAAGGCAAGCGTGATGCGGGTGAGCTGAGTGTGCCCTCCTGTTAAACTCATTTTTCTTGATCCTGAGAAGTAGAACTACTGAAGATCTCAAGGTCGAACCTCATTAATTCTAAGGAGCGCATGTCATTTTGCCATTACAAATTGTTACTGCATATTTGGCGCAAAGGGCATTACTAAACTTTCTTGCCAAAATAACAAATCGGTGGTTCGAGAAGAGGGTACTAGTATCCTCTAAAATACTGTAACTTTAGAAAAACCGTGTAGCTAATATGTGTTGAACATTTATCCACCGAGCCCATGGTAAGCACTTTGTGTACATTATCTCAGTGCTCACACCATTCCTATGGGAGGGACTTGTATTATCCCTGTTTTATAACAGAAAATGGAGGTGTAGAGGGGTTAAGTTTCCTAAGTCTCTGAGACACAAGTTTGTTTCTAAAGTCTGATCTTTTATCCACCGGGAATTGTCTCAGTTCACTCAGTTTATTTTCTCACTTATTAGTGTCAATCACAGCTTAAAAATCACGTTTTTGTTTATTCTCCCATATATATGTTTTAAGAGTAGAAAAAGTTCCATTTTATTAATTGGAGGCATGGTAGTAAAGTGACTTTGCTTCAGGAAGCAAGGGAGTCATCGAGAAAACAATTTGGGGTCTTCTGATTATCAGCACATTAGACTCATCAGACAAAAAAAAAATCAAGTCCGTAATGTTTTCTTCTGTCTTCTAGCATTTAATTTCCCTAAATCAACTACTATAGGAGCATTTTCTGTATTTAGTTCTGCATTTATTTATTTATGTAACATTAAGTTTGATACAAGGATGAGTAGGTTGCCCTTGGTTACTGTTTTGACATAAATGCTACAGTAAAGGTGTCTGCAGAATGGGGGACAGACACTTACTGCTGCCTGAAGTAGTTGAAAGCTTCCTGGAGAAGGTAACGTCTCGGCTAGTACTAAAGCCGTATGTGAAACTAGCAAAAGGCAGAGTGGTGTGCAACTTTAAGAAAGATACAGGTGAAAGAATGGGAGAATGGACAGACAGGAGAGGGATCACGTGGCTAGGAGAATTAGGAAAAGCATCTTGAAAAGCATTTGAGCTAGAACTGGAAGGCTAGAAAGGATTTCATGCATCTTCACAGAATTCATAAACCTGTGTCCTGTTATTTAGGTGCAAGGACGAATACAAAGTTATGTGAAGTTCGTGGACAAGTTATGTAGGGTTATTTGATAATTTTTTTTAATTCAAAGAAAGTAATGAGGTTTCTTTTTAATTAGTCTTTTGGTTTTAGAATTATAATTAGGGAAGCCGAGAAAGCTATGGAAAGTGAACTTCGGGCTTGGAGAGAAGCTGCGCATTGCTGCCTAGTTGACTGATTGCGTCTTTGTTGGTTTGACTGCAGTGATCTCACAGTTATATTAATAATAGATTTAAAAGAGTTGAAAGTAAATGAGATATAAATTTTGATATCAAATATTGAATATTACTGCATAAGAATTGGCAGAACCCTGCTGAGGAGTACTTTCAAAGAAAGTACAGGGCTTATTTTTAAGTGCTTTGTATCTTGCTTATAGTTATGTGGTTGGTTTTACTCTTATTCATTACAAGTAGTTTTAGCTCTTTGGTAACATGATTTGGACATGTAAAAGATGTACCTGTAAATTTTGTGTCCGTTTGAATTGTTCGCTTTTTCCTCAGGTTCCACATCCACCTTTATAATCCAGATAGTCTCATTGCTTGTGTCCTACCATACCACGAGACGAGAATATTTGTGCGGGTTATACAGCTTCTGAAAATTAATAATTCAAAGCACAAGTGGTTCTGGTTGTTGCCAGTTAAGGTATTGTTGAATGACACATTATCTATAATTATTACAAATCTTGATTAAGAGATGTACTTTAGAAAAATAGTGTCGTTAGTGCCCGAAGTATCACCCCCCAGTTATTTCCTAACTTCCAGTTGAAAGTAGTATAATAACAGCTGGCTGTCATTTAGCACCCGATATCAGGCTAGGCAATTTACATATATTATCTTGGGTTCTCACAAAACTCCATTTTTATAGATGAGGACAGGCTTAGAGAATTAATTTACTTGCCAGAGTTCATGTAAAGTGGCAGAGTTGGGATTTGAATCCAGATCTGCTTTTAAAGCTTATGTCTTTCTACTGTTCCATACTGTCTGGCATTTTAAATTTTGGAACTAAAGAGCTTTTAAAAAGTCAGAAATGAAGAGAAGCAGGAAATACTTAAGTCTAACCAGTAGAGTTGCTAAGAATCTAGAGGATCCAGGTTGAGATAAATATGTCATAACGCAACTCAACACGTAATAAGTAATCATTTTTTACTGAGTATCTTTACCCTCATTGCTAACCTTAAATTTCTGAAGTTTGCACAACTTTAGATGTTACTCTGATCTCTGCCACTAGTTATAAGGAGAGACTGTGTTTTGGGTTTGTGAACCATGCAGCATTATAGAGCTGTAACTATGGTAGTTACTTTAAAAATAATGATGAGTCAATGACTGTTCTTAGTAATAGTTGGTTCTGTCTGTAACAGCAATCGGGAGTGCCCTTAGCTAAAGGAACTTTGGTTACCCACTGCTACAAAGACCTCGGCTTCATGGATTTCATTTGTAGTCTGGTAACGAAGTCTGTGAAGGTGAGTAGTATACTGTTTCATGACTGTAATTCCATTAAAAGCTGGCTTGCTCCGAGTGCAGAAAACATGTTGAGGCCTTCGGAGGAATACGGGTGCTTTTGCTAAATGACCTGCTGTTCAGGGCTGAGCTGTGGGATCAGTCTTTCATCACCGAAGGCACTTTTCTACAAAAATGAATTATTCCTTGCCAAATTCTACTTATAGTGACTGTTTAAACAGTTTAAAGACACGATCAGAAAATGTTAGGAAGATCGTTCATTCTTGTCATATTTAATCGATTCACTGAATTTGTGTATTTGCTGTTGTATATGGTAAAAATGAAAATGTCAGCCTTAAGTAGTTGAGAGCTATAAATATTTTTAAACTTTTATCGAATTGGCCTTTCACTCTTAAATATGTTTTGCGTGTGTCGTCTGTTCCAGGTTTTTGCCGAGTATCCTGGGAGTTCAGCTCAGTTGAGGGTGCTCTTAACTTTTTATGCTTCTACCATCGTGTCTGCTCTGGTGACCGCCGAGGACATATCAGACAACATAGTTGCCAAGCTGTTTCCATATATCCAGAAGGTTGGCTCTGCTCCAGTGTGAAGATTATTTTGTCCTTGAAGGAATGTTCTTGCTTTTAAAAACTTAACTTAGACGTAAATGTTCTAAAATTGATGATTTATTTCAGATGGTTGATGAGATTTAGGTAAAAAGTATGACTTTTGTTTTAAAAACATAGCACAGTAGCATCTTAATTAGGGCTCCTTAAAGAGTAAACGTTGGCTATTTGGCCCTGCCGCTGTCTCCCAGATATATATCAGTGTGCGTATTTATATCTACGCATATATGTTAATAGGTGGGTATCTATATATAGATACAGATAGATTTTTTTTTTTTTTTTGCTTAAGACAACAGAAATTCTCTCTCAGTTCTAGAGGTTAGAAGTCTGAAATCAAGGTGTGGACAGGGCTGGTTCCTCCCGGGGCCTCTGAGGAAGAATCCCGGGCCTCTCTCCCAGCTTCTGGGGCCGGCAGTCCTTGGTGCTGCTTGCCCTGTGGCAGCACACCTCCAGGTTCTGCCTGTCTTCACAGGTCGTCTTCGCTCCCAGGCTGTTACCTTAGCGGCCATGTTACCTCACTGGAAAAAGAATGGATGAGAAAGTCTCTTCGGGGCGTAGGCTCTTGTCATTTTTGCACTGACCTCTGCTGCTCAGTGTTCCTTCTCCCCAGCTGCCTCGGTGCCGGCCCCTTCCCGGGTCCCTGTGGAGACAATGCTTTCACTTCCCACCACTGTCCAAGGCCTTTCATCAGACACTGTCGCGTTTCTGCTTGAAGTCTCTCTCACACGGGGGGAAGTTCGCATGTGAAGGGAGAGCTCATTCGCTCCTGGTGGGACGTGTGCTGGATGTGTGAGTGGCGAGGCCCTCTGGGAGCCCTTCTCTCCTCCAAGAGACTTGTCTCCTCTCTCTGTCCACTCTGGAAAGGGAGTCAGCATCTTGATTTTTCACTTCTGAGGAGGGTGCATTAGGTAGTACTAATCTCTAATTTATGGCATTTGTCAAGGTAAAGTATAACATTTTAAGTAGAGTGAAATAATATAGTTCATTATTTTTCTTTACATTTTAAAAAAATATTTAGGGATTGAAATCATCTTTACCAGATTACAAAGCTGCAACGTACATGATAATATGTCAGATTTCTGTGAAAGTGACAATGGAAGAGACTTTCGTTAATTCGCTGGCTTCACAGATCATCAAAACATTGACCAAAACTCCCACTTTGATCAAGGATGGATTAGGTTGCTTGATAGTGCTCCTGCAGAGACAGAAGCCAGACAGCCTTGGGAAAAAGTACGTACAGTTGAATTGAGAAATGATAATTAGAGGTGAATTAAATTATTTTGAATAATTTTTTCGAAGAGAAATTTTATACTGTTTTTTCAATTGCCATTTATTGTCTAACTTGTAAAGTCAACACCTTACGTACTTGTTTATTCAAAGGCCGTTTCCTCACTTGTGTGACGTTCCCGATCTCATTGCCATACTTCGCGGGATTTCCGAAACATACGACATCAGTCCTCTTCTGCGATACCTGCTTCCCCATCTGATTGGCTCTGTCATCAGCCACGTTACAGGTGCGCAGTTTTACAACTTGGACTAGGAAAGACATACTAAGAAAGGCATCTTTAAAATTATTTCAGTCCATTGGAGTATAAGGTTTGCTTAACCAAATCTTGGTTTAAACGTGCTTTAGAAACATGACTAGCATGAATGAAAGTGTATTTTTCTTATTCTGAAGGTGGCGAGTAATGTGATCCAGTCTTTGAAAGCAAGTCTAACATCCAGTTCTTACATTTATGGCCTAAAAAAAAAAATTAAATAAATAATAACAGTAATAATAATAATAATAATAGAATTTCAAGTAAGGATAAATGAGGGTAGTATGTGTAAAAGTGCTTTGAAAATATGACTAAGTGAAATACACTTTGAAAATAGTGTATCAAAGTATATGTTTTAAAGTTACTTCTGTACATTTTCTGCTAAAAGTAAATTGAATAGTGTCAGCAAACAAAAACCATTTTAATTTGTAAACTAAGGAGAAGAAACTGAAGGGATGGATGGCCAAATCTACAGGAAACACTTAGAAGCCATACTTACAGATATATCACTGAAGGACAACTTAGACCATCTGTTGGCTAGGTAAGCTGCTGTTTTGGGCATGCTTTCGATTTGTGTTTTTGTGGCTTAGTATCATTTTCCGGGTTGATTAGCAGTTTCCCAGTACCCCTTTGTAATGTATTTCTTGCTTTGTCCATATCATTTCATTAATTATAAGTACTTAGTCCAGTAATTGTGGCAACAGAGAAAAAGTAATTTCTCTTGCTTGTCCTTAGTGCTTATACATAATCATGGAAAGTTAATAGCTAAGCAAAATTTGGGTTACAGCTGCATGTAATTTGTGGCTGTTTAGAGTTGCCTAATAATAAAAGGACCATAATGCTTGACAGTACATAAGTCAGTGTTCAGTAAATACCAGTTAGAATCTTCGCGTTGAAGGTTGGCATGAAGTAAAAATTATTTCTTCCTTTTCTGTAAAAATGGTTTATTGCCCCATTTTCTTAAAGGGCAACTCGATACAGTGCAAAGACTGTAGATATTGCAGTCAGACACGGGTTTGAACCTGCCTCTGTCATTTCCGGAGAGTAGAGTAGGAAGTTCTGAAGGCCGGACTGCCTCGGTCTGGGTTCCACTGTGTGACGTTGGGTGGGTGCCTGTCTGCTGGTGTGTCATTCGTGCCCCTTGCTCACAGTGAGTGAAATGAGACTATACACATGAAGTAGTTGAGAGCTTGGGCTCTGGTATCAGGCCGGGGCTAAAATCCCTGGCACAGCAGGGCTCACCAGGCAAACTGTAAGACTTCGCAGCCCTAGTTTTGTGTCTGAAGTAAGTATAATTTCTACCTTGTAGAGGTATGACACCTAGAGGTCATATCCTGAAGCACCTGGAACATGATCGGTATTCTGTAAGCAGTAACTCTCACATCTGCTGATAACTGTTTTGTTTTGCAGCCTCCTTTTTGAAGAGTATATTTCATATAGTTCACAGGAAGAAATCGATCCTAATAAAATATCTTTGCTTAATGAACAGTTTCTTCCACTTATCAGACTTTTAGAAAGCAAGTAAGTTGTGTGTGTTTGTGCCTTTGTTTTGTTAATGTGTACCTCTTGTTTTATAAAGAGATGGTTTTGTAAGAGAAAGTTTTATAAGTCATAACTTAATATAGTAAATGAATTATAAAGATACCAGCCTTTTTTTTCCCTCCTGAAGGAAGGGACAGATGTAGGTTTTAAATATATTTGAAATACAAGAGAGAATTGGGGTTGGATGGGGACTGTGGAGAGTATAATTTTTTATAGAGAGACTTTTGTTGTTGTAACAGTCATAGTAACAAAATTTGTCAATTTCATTTGGTTTTACATATTCCATTTGTTGATATTTTAAGTCTCAATCCCAGTGATTTTTTTTGAAATTTTACTTCTTTCTTTCATACATGTAGGCGGTGTGTGGTTAATAGCTTTATGAGGAAAAATGAGTTGACTCTTTAATTTCTTCCCAGGTATCCCAGGACATTAGATGTCGTCTTAGAGGAACGCCTAAAGGAAATTACAGACCAAAAAAAACAAGAACTTTTCCACCAATTTATCTCTCTTTCTACAAGTGGAGGAAAATATCAGGTAAGTTTTTCTTCAGAGAAATTATGACAATTAGGCTTATATTTGTGGATATTGAAGCACTCCGGAAGGTACTTTGCTATTCCACTCCTCTCTTTGGAAAGTTTCATGGAGAGATGAGATTTCATGGTTTGCCTGGTTACCTGCAGGTAAGGCTGTGAAGCAGGAAATTAAATAATTGGAAAAAAGTAAAGGAATTTAAGTAACTGCAGAGAAGGTACTTATTTCAGAAGTATCGTTTGGAAATTCTGTACATGATGGTCATTAGCAGTCACTGAAAGTGGCCTCACTCAGGTCTCTAGTGTCGTGTATCTTTCTCCCAAGTCCGCATTTCCCAGTGCGGTTCCACCAGTGACGTGTGGCTGTGCAGATCGCTGGTTACAGAAAGGAGGTGGATTTTTATCTCATTATCATGTTAGAGCTTCAGAAATTTTCTGGTGATTCACTCTAAATCTTTGTACTAAAAGTTTGACATCTAAGCAGTTCTTATAATTAGCCTTGAAGACGAATATTAGGAAGAGAAATATGACTATTTCGTTTTTTCTCTTTCGTATTTAGACTTTCCTCTTCAATGATGTTTCATTTCCAAATCTTAGTTCGATATACAGATTTTCTTCTTAGTCTAATTATGTAAGCGAAGTGAGTTGTCACTAATTTGAGTGTTGCTGTTGTGTAATTTAGATGAATTGCATTCTGTCTTCAGTGATCCATTATTTAAATTTATATTTTTTTTAGATGCTAATATGGTGATAATCTTTGGTGCTTTTTCACTTTGGAATCAGATATGCATAAAGAATACCAAATTACTTCATAGAATTCACTAAATTAGATCTACCTATAGACACAAGTGTACATAAAATCATAGCATTAACAATACAGATTTTTTTTTTTATCTGTTATAACTCATACTGTGTTCTCAAGATGGCTATTGTTTTACTTTTGGGTTTCTGACATTAGATAGTTGTTATTGATTATGTGGAGCAGGTTGGGGTGGTTTTCTCCAGTTTTTATTCTGGATTATGCACTGCTGAGATTTAGTGGTAAAATCATTTGGTAATTGTAATGAATCCTGTAGTTTTTAGCAGATTCTGATACCTCCTTGATGCTCAGTCTGAATCATCCACTTGCCCCTGTGAGACTTCTGGCCATTAATCACCTAAAAAGTATCATGAAAACATCAAAGGTTTGTGTCAAGTAGCTTTCATTTGTGATGTCTTTATTCTTATTATGTAATTCTAGAGTAAGACCTTGAAGTTATCACCTAGAATTGATAGCGTGTAATTATAGAAATAAGCTGAGTAAAGCCGATGAAAGTACATGGGACAAAGATTCAGGGGCGGAGATGCCATAGCCACCGTTTTAACCTGCATGTGCCCTAGTAACGACTGTTTTACATCTTTCCACGTTGCAGATTTTCAGTTTAACTTTAGTGCACTGTCTTTCAAACTGAAATTTGTAGATCAGTTTACAGAGGTTCACAAATCATTTGAGGTTTTTTTTGAAATTTGATTTTGATTGTCAAGTTTAACATGAGCATATGTGGAGACATCAAAATGATAGCTTTTGGAGCACTGTTCCATGATTTCAGGACCTATAGTTTGTGTTTAAAACTTTAACGACACCAAAAAGTGAGTACAGAAGCCAACTTAATTTGTAAATGATGCCCTTATACCAAAATGATATTTTAAAAAAACTTTGCACTGATTAGAGCATTATTTTCCAAACTTTAGTCATGCAAGCAGTACCTTCACAGTTTTTGCTATATTAGCTTCCACTAATATTATTTACTTAAAAATTTTCTTTAACTTCTTTTAAATGGACTCATTTTTTCCATAGTCTTCAAATCTGGGTTTGAAGTGCTAATTGGATATACATTTTCAGTTACTGTGATTAAAATAGAAATTTTATCTTTATAACATCTAAAATCATGTCATGTACTACTGTTTGCATTTTTGGAAAATTTCTGGAATAGAGAAAAGTTGTAGCAGAATTTACTTTCTCCTGAGCACTTGGTAATATAAACGGAACTTGAGAACTTGTGTCATGGCACTTAAAACCAGACTCATATTTAATTTCAGCTAATCACAGTTACTATTAAATTCATCTCAATTTGAATTTTCTGGTTTCGTGAGATTTTTTAAAATTTGACTTGTACATTTTTTTTATATTTTTAATTTTTTTTATTTTAAGAAGTCTCAATTTTAAAATTGATAAAAGCAACATTAGGATCTGAGTTTTTTTTTTAAATGGTTAGTCTATACATAATCAAATTTGAAAAATATTGTTCTATATGATTCATTTCTGATCTGACATAAGTAATGTTTCCTTCGCAAACTGCCGATAGGTTTGCCTTATTTATTTGTTGGATAATTATACTCGTTGAATACTGGTCTTCATCGTAATAGGAAGATTCCTGGAATCTCCTAATATTCCCACAGCTCTTCCCATCCTCCCTCTTTTACTCTTCCTTCCTCCCCGTCCGCCTCTGGGTCTGGCTAGTTTTTCAGTGGAGGGCACGGCATACGTTTAACTGCAGGCTGAGGTGTTGTAATTGGTGGCCCCCTCTGCATGCTTTGGTTGCGTTTTCCCTGCTCCACCAATGGCAGGTCTAGGTTCTCTCCTAGACCTTCGGACTGGGAATTTGGCTGCTTGTCAGCTCTTGAGAAAATTTGGGTGGCATTTGATATATGAAATTTTGACTTCAGTTTTGTGAATTTTAGGGATTTTAGTATTATCTCCCAGCAAAGCGACTTTTTTTTTGGTAGGATTATTTAGTTGTTTTTTTTCTGCCACCTACAGGTAGGGATATATTCAGGTTGATTAGCAGTCTATTTTTCTGTTACTGCAAATGATTATATGTTTTATTTTCTCTTGTTAACTGAAAAATAATAGTATCTTTTTTTTTTTTTGGCAGACTGGCTTCTCAGTGCATGTCCTTATCCTTGTAAAAATCTTGATAGTAATATCTAATTTTTAACAGTAAAAATTGATCTTAGAAACCTTTAAATTTTCCTAGGATTCCTGGGAGATAAATTCTTTACAATTCATTGTCCTGAGCACTGACACATGTTAATTAATCCTGTAATAACCCTTCGAGGCAGGTACTATGTTCTGTTTTATAGATGAGAATAGTGAGACCCAGAAAGGTTAAGTAACTTACTTGAGGTCACATAGCTAGTAAGTGGCACAGCCAGGACTTAAGCCTGTACATTCTGGTTCTTCAGTCTATACACTCTCAACGTCTGGGCTCTCATTTTAATAAGATAAACTTAATGCAAAACTTATATTTGGATTATACCTATTATATCTTCAGTGGAAACTGGAAAAGATTTGTACCAAACTCATCTGAAAATGCCCTGGAGAGATTACCTAGTTCATTGCGCATGTGCGTAGACGCTTTGAACTTGCCTTCTGGGCAGAGCCTGGCTTCCTTGACTGGTGTCCTGGAGTGCTTTTAAAACTTGCTTTCTACTATAAAGTCTGACGAGGATTTAGCAAAAACTAAGTTAATATTTTTTTTCTCTTGCTCAGGAGAGTGTCGATGAGTCTTTCATAAAAGAAGCTATTTTAACCCGATTAGGAGATGACAGTATAGACGTTGTTTTGTCAGCTATAAATGCTTTTGAGGTGAGTGAATTTGTTGTTCATTGAAATGCACATTTTTGGTAAATATTTTCTTGCCCTTCTCACATGATCCTCTGCTCTAGGCAGGAATATATCTGAAAATTATTCTTTCATTGGAAATTTGTCTTGAGTGGACAGACATAAGTCTGGTTGGGGAAAGCTCATGCGAGTAATTAGATTGCGCAATTTTATACATAGGGAAGTTCTTCAAAAAGGGGAAATATTGTGCGAATTTTACCGTGGGGTCATGGAAAATTGGCCCCTGAATGCCACTTTTGAGAAATTGATCTTATAAAACTTAAATTTTACTAGGATTCCTGGGAGATAAATTCTTTATAATTTATTAATTTTTAAAGTTCATTTAACAAGCACTGTATGTATTTGAAGCAAGTAAAACTTTATTCAGGATACTTTTTTCCCCTCTAGATTTTCAAGCAACACTTTAGTTCAGAAGTAACCGTTTCACATCTTCTGAATCTCTTTCGAAGAGCAGAACTTTCAAAAAATAAGGAATGGTATGTATTCATTTCTCATAATATTTTGAATTGGTGACATTTTTATATTGTAATTTCTTTTTTTCTTTTCCATTTTTGCAACTTATGATTTAGTTACGTGACACTTTGGTCATGGAGTGAAACGAGTCTTAATGTAACACTCTTGCACCGTAAAAAGAATTCATTTGGGTTTATGTGGGTCCATTATACTATCATCTGTGTTTGAAATTTTTCTTAATTTGGAAACAGAAGTATATCATTCATGATGTGATACTGAATCTGGAGGGTAGGATGGGAAGGAGCTTTCATTTTCTATTTTATATAATTCTATATGTTTTTATAAGGATATTACTTTATAATTTAAAATTATATTAAATGAAAAATAAGCTCAGAAACGCATTTTTCCATAGTAAGTATTCGATAAGCTTTGGTTATTTCAGTTTTGGCACCTAAGCTTTTTGCATGGAAAAATGACTAAGCTCCTTGGAGGAAGAGGATATGTCCTATAGGTTTTTGTATCTATTGTATTTAATTCTTAGCACATTGTGCGTGTTCAGATATTTTTTGAATTTCCGAGTGAATCTCTGATTTCCAGGGGAGTTAAGATATATAGTGTGACGTATTTTACGTTATAGTTAACCTAACGATTTCTCAAAAAAAAAAAAAAGATCTGACCAAGTTAGCAGTTTAAAATTACTGTCCCAAATAACTCCTTTATTAGCATGGATTTTAAATGATCGTCTCACTGTGTTTGGTGAAGAGACCAGGATAATGTCAGCTGAGCTGGAACAACGTAAGAGTTTTTGCTGAATTCAAGTCATATTTCTGAACCAGATGTGCTTTTATATCTTTTAGGTACAAGGTCCTCGAGGTTGCAGCAGACATACTAATTAAAGAAGAGGTGCTGAGTGGAAACGCCGAGTTATCAAACCAAGTGGTGGTGCATCTGCTTCCGTTCATGGTCATCGACAGTGACGATATGGAGTCTGCCGAGATGAAAATTGCTATTTATTTATCAAAATCAGGAATTTGCTCTCTGCACCCTGTACTTAGAGGATGGAAAGAAGGTAAGAAATTCACTTGCTTTTTGGAAAAATGAGCAGATAACACCTTAAAAAGAAGACAAGTATATTTAACAATTGGCTATACTTATTATTTGAATCATGTCTGTCATGTTACATACCAGCAGAATTTTAAAAACTTTAGCTAAGATAAAAAATATACAATGAAAAGGAAGCTGACCCATGTACAAATTCAAAATTGGATAAAAGGGAAAATAAGAAAACCTTCATAGGAAAATTACAAAATTTTTGCTTAAGTTCCTTATTCTGCATGATTCTTAGGTGAGTGTTGATGACATAAGGGCCTTGTGTTTAAATTTTTTTTTTTTTTTACAGTTCTTGAAAATGTGATTAAAAGCACAAAGTCAGGAAAACTGATAGGTGTAGCAAATCAGAAGATGGTTGAGTTATTGGCTGACAACATAAATTCGGGGGACCCTTCTTGCATGTTGAAGATGGTAGGTATGCTGTCGCAGTCTGCCCGTGGGTCTGCTGCTCGTCATCTTAAAGTCCTGGTGTATCTGTGCCAGAGGCTTTTGTTTTCTTATTAATAACTTTTGCATTCTTGAGTCCTTTGTTTTGCTTTAAACATATATAGTGTTTACTGTATTCTGCAGATTGTTGAAGTCCTTAATATTTTATGTAATTTTTTCATGGTGGCTTTGTATTGGCCCAGTAAGGGCAATAGCAAAGTCATTTTTTGTTAAAGCGACAAAATATAATCTAAAGGAGGAGAACATTTATTTTGCTGTAGTAAATACAGCGTTATACAGGTATTAGGTTCGTTAAT
>NW_011889060.1:843044-854974 GCF_000151845.1 Pteropus vampyrus | reverse complement strand
GCTATACCTAACGGCCTTTAGTGATGAAGAATTCGCTAGATGTGTCAGCCCTTGAACAAAATATTACTTCATTATGTTGTTTGCTAGAAACAGATCTTTTGTATTATTTTGATATTACATTAGATTTTGATCTTAACCAGCCTTCTACTGTCTTTGACAGTGTTATTAATTAGGGACCACGTTTCAGTTATTTTTATCTTTACCTAGCACCACATCTTGAGGTAATGAGGTTGTTTCTTTTCATATATAGTAGTATTTTGTTTGTATACGTTCTCCAAACTTCAGAGAGCTCCTCATTACAGGATGAGCTAAACGAATCTCATCCTTTTCACATTTCCATACACCCTCAGGATTTTATACGTTCTGGTTGGCTGTTGATAGCTAAAGTTATGTAAAGTTTAAGAGAGTGAATCTTCGTATTTTAAAAAGTAGCCCAGATAAGCCCTTCTTAATTCCTTTTGTTATCCTTTGTAAGGTGTGATAACCTGAATTGTATTTGTTCTCAGTATTAGAAGTGGGGACAAATTAAGTGTTTTACATATAGATCGAGGTGGTTCTAAGTTGTTTTATATTTAATCCCCTTCCCGAGAGTCATGAACATCTTTTGGGCTGTAGGAGCACACTGAACCCAGAATTTCCTCACTAAGGACATAAGTCTGGCTTTGGATTATTTTTCTTCCAAGTTAGTACTCTGTGCTCCCCTGTGCAGTCTTGTTTGTCATTTTCCTACACCTTTTCTCATGCTTTTAGCATTTGCATTATAACTTGTAAACGCCTTAACATTTTGCTACTTGTTTAGAATCATCTGCGGGTTTGGAGATTTTACCACGTGCCATCTTCAGCTTGGCAGTAAAAAATGTGAAATGAGAAAAGCTCCTTTAATGATCTGGTGGAAATCTAACTCCTTATCGTTCTGTTTCTAAATGTACCATTTGATAAACACGATTTATGTGGGTAACATTGGTTTTTAGGGATGGTGTTGTAAGAAAACATAAAATGGAGCCGTGGTTAACTTCCACGTGTCGAATCCTGTGAATAGCGATGGTTAGACCGCTTGACACACCGATCAAAGTTGTTAGCCCTCCCACCTAAACAAGCGTGCAGGCAGTGTTGCGTGTCACTCAGTCATACACAGCCTTTGCAGTTCACCTGTATAACCCGCGTTCAGAACCCCCTTAAATCTGCCCTTGCTGTCTCAGGAAATCCCCTTGGAGTGGCACTTGGAGCTGACAATGGACAGAGGGATACCAGTGGAACTGTGGGCACATTACATACGCCAGGTCAACGCTGCCCAGAGGATCGCTGTGGAGGACTCAGTGTTACTCGTATTTGCACTGAAAAACTTTATTCATGCACTCAAGGCTCCTAAATCTTTTCCTAAAGGTAGGATGAGGGGTGAATCTTGAGTGTGATATGCTGGAAGACTGTTTGACTGGCGTGGGTGTTCTGTGTCTCGAGTGAAAAGTCCCAGCAGCATGTCCATGTAAGTCAGGCGTCTTCTCTCTTGTCACGTCCGTGTAGGTGACGTGTGGTGGGATCCTGACCGGCTGGAGGAGGACAGCAGGGACTATCTGCACCTGCTCGCCGGGCTCTTCGAGACGGTGCTCAGAGGGGCCGACGCGGTCCACTTCAGGGTTCTCATGAAGCTCTTCATAAAGGTACGAGGCTCATCGTCTGCAGGCGCACTCTCCCTTTAAGATGTTGCAGGTGATTTTAGTTATGACGGTTTTGAATGAAGACGGAAGTAGACTTTTAAACAGTGATGAGTATGTGATGAAAAACACGGGCCCTGTCAGGCGGCGCTGTAGTTGTGACCTTGGTCAGTAGGCTGGGCCAAGCACACCTGTTGACGTGTTCGCTATTCCTCTGTTTATTAGTCATGACAGGCCATTTTGTTTAGTGGCTTAATGCCGTCACCGGTGAGAAACTGATGTTCAGAGAGGTGATGCAGCATATGCAGAGTCACTTAGTTAACTCGTTTCCCATTCAGAGAAAAAAGTGCAGCTCGCTGCCAGTGTTCATTTAACGTCATGTGTAGGAATGGTACGTTTTCTAGGATTTGACGTTTTTAGCAGTGGAGAATTACTATATTTTATAAACAGTAACACCACTACTAAAAGAGTGCTGTAAATAGAATGATATCATTTGTTTTCAAAGACTATCGGTAGACTAGAGCGACGTGAAAAGAGTAATAAAGGTGAGATGTTTCATGGCAAACTTTGGGGGTGAGGTTAGGACTGTGATCCGCGATTATCTTGGGGTAGATGCTGCAGGCGCAGCTGCTGCCGGCGAGTGTTTTTGGGGCAAACGGGAAATGGGTTAAGGAATTCAACATCACTCTTGTTTTCTGCTTAGTATTTTTTTTTTTTTATTAAACATGTTCAAGTGCAGTTACAGCGAGTCCTCTGAATATCACAGCACATCAGTCCTTTGAATTCTTTCATTTACGTACTTCCCAACTGGTTAAAATGCCAAGTATAGAAGAATTGTAAGTGATTAGACAAAATGAAATGTTGCAATAAAGTATTCGTCTTTTATAATTGTACACTAGTGAAGAGGATTTGGAACCAACTTCTGTTCACTGTCTTGTTTGTTTCTGTGTTGTTTCAATTTAGGTACATCTAGAAGATGTTTTCCAGTTATTCAAGTTCTTTTCTGTTTTGTGGACCTACGGTTCTAGCCGTTCACACCCACCGAGGTGCAGCGTGGGGACAGTGCTGCAGACCCAAGCTCTCTATGTGGGCTGCGCCGTGCTCTCCTCCCAGAAGCCACAGTGTCGACACCGCCTGGCCTCCGTGTCTTCTCCAGGTACTGCAGGTGGCTTTGTGGCGTTGTCATGGTCTGTAGGTAGTTTGTGTGGGCCGTGGGTTTGAGAATTTTTTTATTATTTTATTTAAACAGCACACACGCGTGTGCGTGTGTATGCGCTCGTGCTCCCCTCTCTCTCTCTCTCTCTCTCTCTCTCTCTCTCTCTCCTATTTTTGGTTATTTCTAAGTATTGCTTTTAAGTTATAAATGTGAATTGCAAAATCTCACCAAAAGGAAGATAGGAATGGCAGGTGGTGAATCATGGGTTCTTAATATCCAGCCTCATTTTCTGAGCCTCGGCAGCCACGGGGTTTCTAGGAAAGGCAAAGCGTCACCACAGTTCGGTGTTCAGCGGGCTGCTTGTGTCTGGGTGTCCACTCAGCCCTCCTGATTTCCCTCTTATATCAGTTACAAGTCACATTCAGCACCCAAAAATAAAATTTGTATTTTTGGTATTGAAATTGCAGCTTTTGCAAAAGATACAGAATTTCACGAGTTTAAATACGATGTTGAAAAGCACGCCTGGCAGAAGTGACTGAAGATAGGAAGTCGATTAGGGCGACGGGTGTGATTTCAATGTCAGGAACGAGTGCCCTGGGGAAACTTGAAGGTGTTCTTGATTATTTTTTTTCTTTTTATTCAGAATTGCTCTTTATAAATGTTCTGTGAAAGCAAAATGAATGATCATAAACTTTTCTCAGAACAGTTTCTTAATTCTTGTCTTTTTATTAGCTCCGTGAAAAAGCACACGATTACCGTTGTAACCAAATTCTTATTAAATGTAAGGTCAAGTAGATTTATAGATTCAAGTTTTACTTATAAGATAAAATCCCACAATGTAATTATTTCTCTCCTTCTATAAAACTACAATCCCTGTTATGGGTGGATTTACTTGTAAGGTTTTATCAGTTGGTTTTTGTTGTTTTGGTGAGAATTTCCTGTTTTTTAACTTTAATTTTTCAATTGATGTTAAAATCATTGTCCTGTACTAATAAATATAGACATTTATCTTCTTTAAAATGTCTGCAGAGCTTGGAAACTGAACAGAGTTGGGCCTGGTTAGTACTTGGATGGGAGGCCACCTAGGAAGACCAGGTGCTGTAGGCGTAAAAAAAAAAAAAAATAAGAGATTGTAAACTGACAAGGTCCTTGCAGTCTGTGAGGTCAACCAAGGGTTGCCTCGCCTAAAAATAATAAAATAATAAAATAAAATGTCTGCAGGGTATTCTGTCTCATGGAGATAGCGTAATTTATTTAAACGGATATCTTCTGTTCAATTTCTGAGTTTTCATAAAAGTCTGTATATTTTATTTGGAGGTCATAGCTATTTTGATAGGTATGAAATATTTACTATTCTTTGTCATCAAGGGCAGTGACCCCTGAGGAGTATGTCTCTGTCTAAAAATAGCAAGACCAACGGACTTGACTTTTCTCCTGGTTTTGCTGCAGGACAGGCTCCTGCTTACCCCCTCTGCCTTGTCCTCTGTCACCTTCCCCCTTCCTAAAGTACCTCTGCATTTATGCTGCCTGGACATGTCACAGGACTCCACTGAAAATGGGAGAAGCACCTTGTTCTACTTGAGGGCTCAAGGACTGTACCCTGGAGTCCCAGAGGCCTCCACCAGGCTCCTGAGTCAGTGTACTTGTCCTCAGTGTTCGCTCTGACCTGCAGGGAGCTTCTAGCCATATCTTGTCCATGGGGCATCTAGGAAGTGTTTCTCTTAATTTATTTTAGAAAATACGTTATGCTGTTCAAAAGAAAAAGGTATTGTAATATTATACAAATTAAGTTTTGTGAGTGGCTTGGGACTCTCAGCTTCATTTATTACTTTTTGTGCGGATACGTATCCTGGCTCAGTCTTGCATGTAACAAATCTTTGTTAAATGAATAGGCATTTAATGTCATTTGTAAGGTGAAGGCTGTCTTTGGTTTGTTATGCCTGATCAATATAGTTAATTTACTTGCATGTTTAAAAGCAAAAGTGAAGTATTTTTTTCAATTTTTGGTAAAATATACTGTTTTAAATCTAAGGAAAATGAGAATGCGAGAGCATTCCTCTTTAAATTCATCACTGTCACGAACACGGTTGTAGAGTTCTCGTTGGCAGAAGTAGATGCTTCAGATACCGATGGAATGTGAGTGATAAAGCTGATGCTCCACATCAGGGTTCTTAGGTGGATTATTAGATGGGATGTCTAGAAACATTTTTAAAGTTTGACTTCAGCCTCATTCCATAGGCAAAAGTTTCACGTGAACTAAAGATTTCACGTAAAAAACTTAGCTCTAATGTTAGGAAAAAACATGGAGTACATATGATCTCTCTCTAAGTATAGAGGTAGATATTTTTAAAACTCAGTGGGAAGGGCCTTCCTCAGCAACACACAAAACTAGGAGAAGAATTTGACTAAAATTTCTACATTGAAAAGTAAAGTCACAACAAACTCCGATTCAGGACAAAATCTTTGCAGCGTGTGACACACATGTGTGTTTTTTTCTCTGTATTTTTGTGCGGGTGTGTTTGTTGCAGCAGTTTTAAAGCCCAAAGGACTAAAAACAACCTAAATTAGTAAAGTACTAGTTTCAAAAATAGGGAGAATACAGTGGAGACCTGTACAATTTAAAGAGAATGATTTAATTTAGAGTCATGTTGAAAACACTTTCAGAATACATTGAGATGCTATAACAATTCCTGCAGAACATGGGGTGTGTATATATATACATAATATATAATACACATACTATGTTTTCATTTGTGTATTTTCAAAAGAATATACTAGTTCACGTCTAACATTTTTCTAGAATGATAAAACAGTGAATGGTCTTTGGGGTGGGAGTTTGAGTTCAGAGGAAAACTTTTCATTATGTACTCTTTGGTACTGTTTAAGTTTTGCACTGTTTTTATTTTTTAAATTGTTATTTAATTTTTTTTCCTTTCGTTTGTAGTGGTGGCATCGCTGCTCCTTAATCTGAGGAGCCCCGTAAAAGAAATACGAAGGGCGGCCATTCATTGTTTGCAGGCCTTCAGCGGGGTGGCGTCCCAGTTTCAACTGGTAATAGATCACGTGGTTCCTAAAGCAGAGGAGATCACCTCAGATGCCACCTACGTCGTTCAGGTAACTCGTCAGCACAGAGATGGCATGTGCGCGTGCCCGCATATAACACAAGCATTGTCTTCCTTTCTTGAGCTTTATTTGGAGGGATTTTGATCGACTTCAGTCACCGAATTTAGAAACAGATATGTCAATATCTGCACACTTTTCTTCCCCCATTTGTAAAAGACAGTGAGACCATGTTCCAATTCTGCCATCCTTCCCTCGGCCAGAAGACCAGTGTCTGGCTTTTGAGAGTGAGCTAACGGAGGGTACTGATGTTCTTTCCTATTAAGGTTTCAAGGGGAAATGAAAAATTGTAAGTTATCTCACATCATTTGGAAAAGAATTTTCTGTCATTAGTACGTTTAACCTTTATAGTCCCTTAATCCTTTTACCCTTTTTTTTTTTTTTTTTGGTATCCTAGGATTTGGCTGCTTTATTTGAAGAACTACAGAGAGAAAAGAAACTGAAATCTCATCAGAAGTTGTCTGAAACGTTGAAAAACCTGCTTTGTTGTGTATATAGTTGCCCATCTTATGTTGCAAAAGATCTCATGAAAGTGCTTCAGGAAGTCAGCAGCGAGGTGTGTGCATCTGCTGTGCTGTTGCAAGGGTCGTAAATGCTCCTGTGTGCGGGACACATTTGTAGGGTGACGTTCAGAAATATTCTTAATTCGATGGGGGGAGCATTGTGGTGGAGAAGATACAGGATACAAAAAGCAAATATTGGCGAGTTTGTTCTGTTTTAAAGTTGTGTGTATCCCTGTGTAATCACTGTTTTGATTTTAAATGAGTTTAAAACACATGGGAAACCCACTGAAGGTGCACTGCAGAAAAACTTGTTTCGCGTCCGTTCTTCGGGTGAAAATGCTCCTCAAAGTAATGTATTCAGACATGGAGTCTGAACATTCTGGGATCATTTGCTCACTCTTTAAATGTACGTGGTTGCGGGAGTGGCTCCATAGTGTAGCGGTTAGCACATCTGCTTTACACGCAGAAGGTCCTGGGTTCGTGCCCCAGGTGGAGCCACGGATCATACCCCCTGGCCCCCCAGGGGTGCATCTCGAGCAGGTGGGAGGAGACGCCCCGCCTTCAGAGATCCAGTTCTTCAAAAGGGAAACGGCAACATCCATAGGTCAGGAGTGGAAGTGAGTGGGGGGAAGTTAAGGTGGGGAAAATAAATGTACATGGTTGTATCCTTTTCTGGGGGGACATGCATAGCTTTCATCATGTTGTCAAGGAAGCTTGTATCACAGAAGAGCCGGTCCCTCAGCCTGTGCACCACCTGTCTCGACCGATTGCAACTTGGGGAACTAAAATGGGTAGAACTGGGTGGAAACCATTTGATTGTATCTTTCTGGTGGGAGCAAACAGATGGCATTTATCAGCTCTGTGTTGCTCCTGGTGTAGTTTAAACCAGGAATTGACAATCTTGTTCAGTAAAAGGCCAAATAGTAAATATTTTAAACTCAGCAGGCCAGGCATTCTCTGTTGGAGCGCTCAGCTCTGCCTTTGCATCACGATGGCAGCGGAGGATGGCACAGAAACAGACCAGGTGGCCGTGTGTCAGTGAACAGGATTTCCAAAACAGACGGCCCTCAGGGTCTGGCCTGCCAGCCGTAATTTGCTGGGACCTAGTTATTAAAGACTTCACATGCTAATTTGAATTAATATTTTACCAAGTTGGAAACATTATTTGGGGAAGCGTGTGGTGTTTTAGAGAAAGCTAAAATTTTATTTTTATAGTCTAAAACTTCAGGTTACTGTGTATTTCCTGTTTTTAAAAAGTGTTGGGACACTCACGGGTTTCTCCACTCACCTCCGATGGGTTTAGAGCTTTCGGCCATTACGGACTGCCTGAGTGCTTACTTGGCTAAATAGCCATCCTGTGTCCAAGAGTTCGTCATTATTGGTTTTATTTTTTTTCTCTAGGCTAAGCTCCCAGTCTTCCAACATATCTCTGGAGGTCTTTATAAAGCAAGCAAAAACATGTATCAATATAATAACAATTTACTAATAAATTTCCCAATCTTCAGATGGTGCTTTCTCAGCTCTTGCCTATGGTGGAACAGCTGTTAGAAAAGACCCAGCAGGAGCCCACAGCTGTCCTGCCAGATGAGGCTGCTGTTTTGCATCTCGCTCTGGGAAAATACAATGAATATTCAGCTTCCCTTCTACATAAGGACCCAAAGAGTCTAGATATATTTATAAAAGCCATGCACACAGCAAAGGAACTTTACCCGGGAATGCCAACTGTTCAGATTACAGCCCTCGAAAAGGTCAGTGACTTCTTTCAGAAACTAAAGCACATTCAGGCTTTTAAAAATGTGTAACGTTTGCTTGGAGAAGATGAAATGGACTGGATGTGTTTTAAAGGAATATGACATATTTGACCCATTTTGCAAAACTGATGTACATGGGTCATTTAAAAAATTGCATTTTAACTGACAAAATTGGAAACAATGTTACATCGTAAGAGAATGACATAAATATTTTTGGAATTCAGGTTTGCCCATTGAGCTCAATTGCCTTTTTTTTGTCTCCTCTAGATTACAAAGCCATTTTTTGCAGCTATATCGGATGGAAAAGTTCAGCAGAAGCTTTTGCACATTTTGTTTGATTTATTGGTGAACTGTAAAAATTCGCATTGTGCTCAGACTATTAGCAGTGTTTTTAAAGGGGTAAGTTGCAAACATTCTGTAATTTGTTTATTAACATTTGTTCTCTTCCAAGTAACACCGTGTTTAAGCATCTTCCATTTTACAGTGCTTTTAGAAAGTCGGATGTTACCATTAACAGGAATTGTGGAAAAGTAGGTCAGAGAGAAGTACCAAATCAGAATTATAAGTCTTCGCCATTATTCTCAGTGTGTGAAGTATCTGTAGCTTTAACCAGGCAGGATGTGTATTAGTTTGGACCTGATGTATGGTAGGGGGTCTGCCTGCTTTGTGCAAGCAGCAGGAGTGCGTGGTGGCCTCGTATTTCCAACTGAGTGATGGGTTATTCTGCTGATCCTAAGCAGTCGTCTAAGGACGTATACAATGCAGTTGGGAACTTGCTCAGTGGTTTTATGTACCTGAACACTGAAACCCAGCCGTACATCAGAATAACCACCTAGTTATTTTGTGCTTCATTTTGTCACAAAAGTAGCTAACAGTATGCTGAAGTCCTAGTGCCCAGATTCGGCTGTTCTCAGAATTTTAACATATGTACTTAGATTTCTAAGATAAGTGAAACAGATTAAGGTACAGAGTAGCATGTATCATGTACTCCTATTTCTTTGTTGTTTTAAACCTTTATACAGCTGTCGGTATATGGAAAATTTCCAGAAGTACTTGTCAGTGGCGGTTGCCTTTGGGGATTGGCCTGGACTCTGGAGTCGTAGGGAGACGTGGAAGTGGGCAGAGATGTTTCATTGTATCTCTTTCAGTCAGCACTCACTGCTCTAATTTTACCCCGTGAGTTACATCATCAGCTGTTGTTCTTTCATATTTCAGATTTCTGTTAATGCTGAACAAGTCAGAATAGAACTGGAGCCACCAGATAAAACTAAGTCCCTGGGCACAGTTCAGCAAACAAGAAGGCAGAAGATGCAGCAGAAGTAAGTGCCATGAATTCAGGGAGAACGTGCTGCTGTTCCCAGGTCTTGAATGCTAAAAAAAAAAACCATCGTGATTTTTTGATACCCATCCATTTGGCATAATAGATATATTTTTACTTAGTACTGATAGTATTTGCTTTTCCAATATTTGCCTTATCTGTTTTTCAGAAAATCACAAGATCCAGAATCTGTTCAGGAAGTTGGAGGTTCTTACTGGCCAAGAGTAACCCTCATCCTAGAATTACTACAGCACAAAAAGAAACTCAAAAACCCTCAGATATTGATACCGACTCTTTTCAACCTGCTGTCAAGGTACCGACACTGCCTTGGATCGCGAGGAGAAGGGGATTCTGATTCTTCGTCATCTTACTCCATTTAACATTCTCTCTGCGACGTCTCCTCCTGCTTCACTGGTCTGTGCTGTCTGCTGTGTAGTGCTGCCGTTGAAGGATTGAAAAAATGGTTTTAGGTCCCTGTTGCCAGTGCCCTGTATTATGTAGAAATGACCTCTCACAGCCTACTTTCCTGACTTTCAGTAGCATATCCCTGGGGCAGCATTATTTTTATTTAAAGATGGAGCGGGACTCCCACTCTACTTTTTAGTTGGATTGTGGACGTGTGGTTTCATCTGAAGAGCAAAGTAATTCTAAGATTCCCAGCAGGTTGATGGAAAGTGCAGTAGAGAGGAGAGGTAACCTGATGTAAACCAGTTACCCTCTTCCATCTTGTTTACAGTCATTCCTTATTTACTGTGTGTTCTGACCGTGGTCATTGACACATCACTGAAACTACAACTTTTTCATTCTCCATCATCTCTCTTCTGGGTCCTGAAGGTGTTTAGAACCTTTGCCACCGGAGCAGGGAAACATGGAGTATACCAAACAATTAATTCTGAGTTGTTTGCTCAACATCTGCCAAAAACTCTCTCCGGACGGTGGCAGAATACCGAAAGGTACGCCTGTGCTTTGCTGGAGGGAGCGGGCGGGAGAGTCTGCTTCGCGTAGGACTGTGCCTGCCACTCAGACGGGTTACTTCTCACCACCACAGATGTTCTAGATGAGGAGAAGTTCAACGTGGAGTTGATCGTGCAGTGCATCCGTGTCTCAGAGATGCCGCAGACCCATCACCACGCCCTTTTACTCCTGGGGACCGTGGCCAGCATATTTCCTGTACGTATCAATGACTTGAGACTTCAGCAGATGGTCCAGATATGTTCTGTGTCCCACAGACATGCACGGGTGCTCACTAGTTTGCGTCAGTGGACTTGGGTCTTACAGTGCTGGTGACCCTCAGCCCCGCCTCATCGCCGAGACAGTGTGAGCTGGTCGATCTAGGTTTTGTTTCCTCGTTTTGTAAAGTGGGAGTAGGAGCGGCCTTCGCTGGGTGGTGGTGGCTCTCAGCATGGTGCCTGGCAGGAGTAGCTGTCCCATGATTGGAAGAATTAGGTGACTGTTCCATCCATCCTCAAACAGCTTTCAACCAACGATTTAGGAATATTAATTGGATTATAAAACAACCTTAGTTAAAGAAGTCATGTCCCTCATAGAATACGTCACTTGAAGCTTTTTGGGGACATAGAAACTATTTTCATGTTGGAGATTTACACCGACCGAGGTCCTTAACCGGTGGTCCTCCATGTGTGAGATGGGGTCTCTTAATCTATGAAAATCATGTGCAAGTTTTTATGTGTGGATATTTTTTTCTTGGAAGAGAGTCAGTAGCTCTCAAAGGGGTTGATAATCCAGAAACAGTTAAGAATCATTGATGTTTTTCCTTTGTTTTTATTGAAATAGTTTATGTGCCATAAAATTCACCTATTTAAGGTATACAATTCAGTGTTTTACTATATTCACAAAGTCGTGTAACCATCATGATTTTCTCCTTCAGAACATTTTTATTCACCACTCGTCAGCAGTCACTCCCCTTTCTTTCTGCCACCACCCCGCCCCCGGCATCCCCTAGTCTGTTTTCTGTCTGTGGATTTACATATTCTGGACATTTCCTATAAATGGAATCGTATGCTATATGACCACTTTTGTGTCTGACTTCTTTCACTTAGCAATGTTTTTAAGCGTCGTCTGTGTTGAAGTGTGAATCAGCATTCCTTTCCGTGGCTGAGTAATACTTCATCGTGCAGAGAGACTCCATGTCGTTTATCTGTTCATCGGTGGTTTCCACTTCTGGGCTGCGATGATAAAATCGTGCTGCCGTGGACATTTGTGTGCATGGTTTTGTGTGAACGAACATACCCCGGAGTGGAAGGGCTGGGCCACATGCTAACTTTAACTTTCTGAGAAACGACCGGACTCTTCCAAAGCAGCTGCACCATTTTGCATCCACCAGTAACATATGAGAGTCCTAGTTTACCCACTCCCTCGCTGCTACTTGTCATTGTCTTTTTTATTACAGCCGTCACAGTGGTGTGAAGT
>NW_011889060.1:839933-842449 GCF_000151845.1 Pteropus vampyrus | reverse complement strand
TAAAAACAAAGCTGACTGCGTTGATGGCGCACATGCCGATAGAAAAGCTAAACGCTGAAGAGTCCAGACTCGGGGGGAGGCCGCGTGGGCCAGGTGGCCACGGAGTTGCGTGAGGAACAGTGCGACGCGGTGGAAGGGCGGGGCTTGGGGACATGGCAGAGTCCACAGTGCTCGAGAAAAGGCGCGGGCCGGGAGCGCGCACCGCGTGTCAGGGCGGAATGGGCGATGTGGCGGGAGCTGAGATGTAAGCGGGGGCTTCGCTTTCGTTATTCATTCTTCTATTTGTTCAGCGGCTGTTTCGAGCACCGGTGCCAGAGTGAAATGGTTTGAACTTTATTCTGAGAGCGCCGGGGGCCGCCGGCCCCTCTGCTCCGCTCGTCTGGACCGTGCCCATTCTCGACACAACGGTGCCTCGCATTTGGCGTCTGCTGTTTCATGCCCCCTTTTCACGCGTGTGTCTTGCTTTGTACAGACGCCGAGTCTCCTTGGGGCAGGGCGCACACCCTCACTTGATGTTCCCCCAGGGTCACAGAGTGCCTGGGACGTGCTCTGCACTCATGGGATATTGACTGATCGCTCTTCGATTACTAAAATTCTTTGGGTAACCTTGGGCCCGTGCGAAGGGTGTTGTGGAGGGTGTTCGCTCCTGCTCACTGACCCCGCTTGCTGTCCTGCAGTCTGACGGCGGGGACTCCGCGGAAGTCAGCAGGAGCGTGGAGGAGACCGTGGTGAAGATCACCGGCGTGTTCGTGGATGCGCTGCCACACGTCCCGGAGCACCGGCGCCTGCCTGTCCTCGTGCAGCTCGTTGACACCCTGGGTGCGGGGAGATTCCTCTGGGTTCTCCTCGTGTTACTCTTTGACCAGTATGTCACTAAGACAGCGCTGGCCGCCGCCTATGGAGAAAAGGTCAGACTCGAGGGTGGGTGATGAGAAATGTGCTGTTTCACACGGAGTTGGGGGTATTTCCCAGTGTAAATGTGGGGCTGGCGATGCTTAATATATGTTATCTAACAGCGCCTGTTTGCTCAGAGTCGCCATGAAAGATGTTTTTGGTTTTCTTTAAAATTGCTTTCGGAGCCAGTGGCTCTGAATATTTTCAGTGACAACAAAACATCTGAGGGCGGTTCGACTTTTCTCAGAGCCTGTCGCTGCCCAGCGGGTGGTTCTGTTTTAAGCCCAGCAGAGTAGGGCTGTAAACTCATTAAACCGTGTCTCCAGAAGGTGCTCGTGAAGGCATTCCACGGGGCAGGAGGAGTGTCACTTCAGTAACAGCAGTAAGACGCAGGAAGTTGTTCTGCGGAGCCCTGTTTGGACAAGGTGGAACCGGGGGTGGCCAGGACTGGGGTCTGGGGTCGGGTCTGGACCTGCTCTGCGTAAAGCAGCACGTGCGGTCCTGCCAGAAGTCATGACGTAAATTATCCTAGAATCATGCTCTCAGTTCTCACAAATTAGCTTTTTTATGTAAGGAGCTCAATAGCTCATTCTTCTGGTAATATCAGTGACTATAAGGAACAATACATAGTGACTTTTTGTGCTAGGAAATATTTTTAAGACATTTCCCTTATTTGTACTTACTCTAAATGTCATAGGTACAGTTTTACTATCTATCTCTTCTTTATATAGGATGCTATTTTAGAAGCAGACACTGAATTTTGGATTTCAGTTTGTTGTGAATTTAGCGTCCAGCATCAGATACAGAGTTTGATGAATATCCTCCAGTATTTAATAAACCTGCCAGAGGAAAAAGAAGGTAAGCGTAAGTCGAGAGTTAATTATGATTTAGTCTGAAAGCTCGAGCGAGTCAGAAGACGACGAAGGTTCTCCTTAGAACCCAGAGAACGTCTTTAGAAGGGATTTTTGAAGTAAGTTAATAATTTTTAATGTGGGTATATGATTGTATACCTTCTCAAATGTTTATGGAAAAAGGATTTCTGCTTGCCATTCCTCACACATTGGCATTCGTAGCTCTGTGCCTTCGCCCAGATGTGTTGGCTGGGGAGTGTGACAGGTGTGGGTTAGCAGGCCCTTATTAGCCATATCGTACCTTCCCATTAAAGAAAGACGTTTACGAGAAGAACAGTTACCACAGCGGTGGTAACTAAATATTAAAAATTGCCACATATAGGAGTCTTGAAGAAAATTCCACTAATTGCAGCACCAGTGACGTTGGCTCTGGAAGGGGTTGATGTGTTGCGGGTTCTTAGTTCCGTGCCCTTCGGAGCAGAACACAGGTGCCTTCAGGAAAAGGGTCTGAGGACTCTGCGGTGACTTGCGTCATCCTAGAGTCAGCTCAGGGACAAGACTGGAAGGTGCCTGGAGAGCTGAATGTGGTGACATGCTCTGGAAGAAGTCTTCATTTTGAGGCTGTCTAGGACAGTGGTTTTTAGTGGCCCACCACGGACCCCCAGTCACTGCACCCCCAGCACCTTCTGTATTAGATGCAGTTAAGCATGGGATTCTGCAAAGTTTCAGGTTACCTTCAAACTTTTAGAATTAAACATCGACGGCTAGAGG
>NW_011889060.1:837116-838518 GCF_000151845.1 Pteropus vampyrus | reverse complement strand
GGCAGTAGAATATCTGTGTTACACGTCTGCTGTGTTGCGTGAACAGATCAAGAGGGGAAACCGTGATCGTTGAAATATTTACAGAGAAATCATCCAGTGGATTCAGCACATACTCATGACTTTAAAAAAAAAAAGATGATCCTTTTTAGCGTTGCGAGATGGATGGGAACTCCTTGGCCTGAGAAAGATATTTGTCAGACACCTATAGTTTTCATCACACTCTGATGCGACGTCAGTGGTGTGCCTGTTAAAGGCCAGAACGAGACTCTGTTGTTATTTCTGTTTGGCAAAAGCAGTGTAAGACAAAAAAAAATCACCAGATTCACAGAACTAATAATCAGTTTAGCAAGCTGGCTTGATAGGGATCAGCATAGACACTGTCTACAGATGAATCCGTGTAGACACTGCTCTCTGTCAGGCAAACTTGCCAAGGACAGTGGTGGCTCGAGCAGTCAGATAGGTCAGTGTGAGTGCTCACGAGCCTGGGTACAGCCATGCACATGTGGCAAACGTGTCACGTGACAGGTGCCATTACAAAGCAGTGGGAAGGAGATGTGTCCAAGAACTAGAACTGGCACGATTTGTCTGCTTCGTGCGAACAAGACGGCTGTCGCACTGTGCACAAAGGGCAGTTTTAGGTGGACTAAAACTTCAGTGTGAGAAGGAATGTTTGGAACTTTGAGAAGAAAAGGGGAACATCATTGTGACCAGAGAATGGAGACTTTCTTAAAAGCCGGTTCAACCCAGAGCCACCACAAACACAATGAAAAGCCACGGACTAAGAGATTATTACTGTGTGTAAATCCAGAAGTGTCCGTTTCCATTAGAACAACTGGCAAAGAATTTGAATTCACTGAAGAGGAATCACAAATGGCCAATTAATACGTGAAAAATATCTCCTTAAGAAGGAAAATGCGGGTTGAAGAGCTGCCACTGTGACGTCCATCATACTGGCAAAAATTAAGCTGTTAGGAGCAAGAAGTGGCAAGGCGGTGGGGACAGCCACTTCTGGACACAGTGATGGGCCGTGTACTCAGCCAAGTGGAAGATGCTCAGTTTCGTTTCTCAGGTGTATGCTCTGCAGAAACTCGCCTAGATGCTCAAGGAGACAGACACATACTCTTTTTTAGCATTGGTACCAAAAAAAAAAAAAAAATGGACACAAACTAAGTGGCTACCAACAGGTGAATGAGTAAGTCGCAGTACACACAGAGGGTACTGTGTGCAGTTAGAGTGGATGAACCAGAACAACATGAGCCACACAGATGGCAGAAATCTAGTATCACCAAACAGCACATTGCCAACTGATATGTCCTCCTTGGTGACAGTCACAGCAGATTCGGGCTGGGCTTGGGCTAGTGGGCGAACGGGCTTAGGGTACAGAGCATGGGGGCTCACCGCC
>NW_011889060.1:833904-835891 GCF_000151845.1 Pteropus vampyrus | reverse complement strand
CTGTGTGCAGTTAGAGTGGATGAACCAGAACAACATGAGCCACACAGATGGCAGAAATCTAGTATCACCAAACAGCACATTGCCAACTGATATGTCCTCCTTGGTGACAGTCACAGCAGATTCGGGCTGGGCTTGGGCTAGTGGGCGAACGGGCTTAGGGTACAGAGCATGGGGGCTCACCGCCAGATCTGTAATAGTTCATCTTAGAGATGAGCTATAGAAAGATTACGTTTCATAAAATTAGTAGATAAATGAGTATTGACTTGTATTTTTCTGAATCTTTGTCGTACTTTACTGATGTTATAGAGTGTGATAAATGAATGGAATGGAATGAAATGAGGGAAGCAGAGTTCTTACAGTATGATGGGGGTGATCTGAACCTGATTAAATTGTGGTGTCAGAAGCCAGTTGCTGTGGGAACTTTGAATAGTCATAGATGTTTCATTGAACTTTAAGTGATTTTTTGTCATCGGTTCCCAGTCCTAATGATGCCTTTTTTACACATTAGGTAGTTGAAAGTGGCGGTCCTGAGGCTTTAAAAGGCCTCGAACAGAGGTATGTTACTTTTCTTTTTTCCATTTTTATTTGGGAATAATTTCTTTTTATCACAAAGTTGGAAGAGTAGTGCACGAGACTTTCACGCGTGCCCCACCCTGTGTTTCAGGTTGCTAGAAGCGGTTCTTGGCTACATCAATGCTGTCGCACAGTCTGTGGAGAAAAACGCAGACAAACTGACCGCGAAGTTCTGGCGAGCGCTCCTTAGCAAAGCTTACGACGTGTTAGATAAGGTAGGGCTTCGTTTCTCCCCATGTGCTGTGCTTTGTTGCTGTTTTTATGTCACTGTGAAATGATTTAACCTAAAGTGTTACTTTAAGAATAAATTTAGCAGCAGCTTCTCTAAATATAATGCAGTTAAGATTGTTTTTGGAAAAGAATCTCTTGAGTAGAAATAAATTTGTCAGAACTGTTTCCCTATCAACAACGTGAACACATGCCCCAGTAAATGCCATGCTTTAAGTATTCAGTCATGTGACACTGTGTCACGTCCACTTAATTCGCGCGGAGTAACAGAAGTGCCTGCCAGGCAGAGTACATGGCCCGCTCGAAGCACCGCTGGCTGCGCCCCGAGGCTCGCTGCGCAGCTTCCGGCCAAGGCGCTTGGCGGCCTGGCCCTGGGCGGTCGACTGCCCTCAGCGCCAGTCCTTTTCGTTGTCTGTCCGTGTGTTTATAAGTGTGATCAGTGAGTCTACATGAAAGGCTAGTGTAAGAAGCAAATAAGAGAGTGTGTGTGAAACGCCTGGCACCTAGAGGGTTTGCAGAGAACGGAAGTCTGTCTGAATTCGAGTTGATCTTCCCTTTTTTTCATTTCTTTTCCGTTAAATGTAAAACTGCTGTCCAGGTCAATGCCTTGCTGCCCACAGAAACCTTCCTTCCTGTGATTAGAGGGCTGCTGGGTAACCCACTGCCGTCCGTTCGCCGGAAAGCGATGGATCTTTTGAACAACAAGCTACAGCAGAATGCGTCCTGGAAGAAGAAAACCGTAAGTGAAGACTAAGGCCCGTTTACTGTTCTCCTTGTCAGAGCTGCATGTCACCCCCTTGGTTTCTCCTTGGTACGATCTAAATCAGTACGTTATGTGACTATAATACTGTGGGGGGCGGGGTGAGAGAGAGAGAGCGAGAGCGAGCGAGAGAAGAGCTGTTAGCATGGAAACTCAGCTGAATGGAATTGTTACTTGATATGGACCCTACGTCACCTTAATTGGCTTTAGGACATTTCTAATCCACTCTTACTCCAAACCAGAAGGGTGTTTTATGTAAGTTGTATAAAACATCAGACACTGGTCACAAGCGCATGCGCTGGCTTTGTGCTCAGTGCATCAGTGGGACAGTTCCTTGTGTACAGTGGAGTGGCACAGGTCCTCTCGGTCTGATTTCCATTTAGATGGTGTCAAGCAGTGAAAATGGAAAACGGACCAGCCTTTTCT
>NW_011889060.1:824467-833854 GCF_000151845.1 Pteropus vampyrus | reverse complement strand
CCAGTCCTTTTCGTTGTCTGTCCGTGTGTTTATAAGTGTGATCAGTGAGTCTACATGAAAGGCTAGTGTAAGAAGCAAATAAGAGAGTGTGTGTGAAACGCCTGGCACCTAGAGGGTTTGCAGAGAACGGAAGTCTGTCTGAATTCGAGTTGATCTTCCCTTTTTTTCATTTCTTTTCCGTTAAATGTAAAACTGCTGTCCAGGTCAATGCCTTGCTGCCCACAGAAACCTTCCTTCCTGTGATTAGAGGGCTGCTGGGTAACCCACTGCCGTCCGTTCGCCGGAAAGCGATGGATCTTTTGAACAACAAGCTACAGCAGAATGCGTCCTGGAAGAAGAAAACCGTAAGTGAAGACTAAGGCCCGTTTACTGTTCTCCTTGTCAGAGCTGCATGTCACCCCCTTGGTTTCTCCTTGGTACGATCTAAATCAGTACGTTATGTGACTATAATACTGTGGGGGGCGGGGTGAGAGAGAGAGAGCGAGAGCGAGCGAGAGAAGAGCTGTTAGCATGGAAACTCAGCTGAATGGAATTGTTACTTGATATGGACCCTACGTCACCTTAATTGGCTTTAGGACATTTCTAATCCACTCTTACTCCAAACCAGAAGGGTGTTTTATGTAAGTTGTATAAAACATCAGACACTGGTCACAAGCGCATGCGCTGGCTTTGTGCTCAGTGCATCAGTGGGACAGTTCCTTGTGTACAGTGGAGTGGCATAGGTCCTCTTGGTCTGATTTCCATTTAGATGGTGTCAAGCAGTGAAAATGGAAAACGGACCAGCCTTTTCTTTGCAGCTTTAATACTTGGGGAACTTTGGCTGTCTCCCTCAGGTGTTCCGTTTCTTAAAGCTGGTTCCAGTCCTTCTGGCTGTTGTGCAGCGTAACAAGCAGGGGGCAGAGCAGGCAGTGAACAGACAGACCGCGCTGCACACCCTGAGGCTTTTGTGCAGGAACTTCGGTGCGGAATACCCGGAGCCCTTCGCCCCGGTGCTGAACGCTGCGGTGAAGCTGATCGCGCCGGAAGAGGAGGAGGAGAGGAACGTGCTGGGGAGCGCCCTGCTGTGTGTGGCCGAGGTGGCCTCCGCCTTGGAAGCACTGGCCATCCCCCAGCTCCCCAGGTATGCCGAGTGGGGCCTGGACGAGGGACTGTCACACGGGGTCTCTAGTACAAACTGGAAAATCATCTCAGTGCCTTTTCTCGCTTCTAAGAAGTTACATAGAATTAGATTTGTTAAAGAATCGATCTTTTCTTCAAACTGAAAAACACAACATTCTCAATTACCTTTACGATGTTTATTATCTCCGTTTTCGCTCCCCTTTGAGCAGCTGTAACTAGGGAGCAGTAGGCGACGCTCCTGTAGCAGCCCATCCAGCTGGGCAGACGCCGCCTCGTGCTGCCCTGCGCAGAAGTCGGCTGCTCCTGACTCACTGTGGCCTTGGCGTTGACTGACTGTGCAGCCTTGGGCACGTCCGTGAAACCGAGACAGTCCCCACGGCGTGCGCGTCTCGCGGGGCCGTGTGTGGGAGGCCTTTGGCACAGCACCTGGCACACAGCAGGTGTTAAGTTGAAAGGCATCGTGCTGCGTCAGTGCTCTTGGCTCTGGGAGAGTCTTGCTTCGCCACGTGAAATGTGTAGACGTTTTCGTGGCCCTGACGCGTGTGGTGATGCAGTGCATGCCAGTGTTGGATTTTCTTCATAACGACTCCTCCGTTTTCCACTTCTCTTTCAGCCTAAGGTTACTCTCAAACCGTTTTTCATTTCTAGCCTGATGCCTTCATTGCTGACAAGAATGAAAAACGCCAGTGTCATGGGCTCCGGTGACGTCTACCTGCTCAGCGCCGTGGCAGCTCTGCAGAAGGTGGTTGAGACGCTCCCCCACTTCATCAGCCCCTACCTAGAGGGTATCCTGTTGCAGGTGAGTCCTTGTGACCACAACATACCACTTGGGGTGGTGGGGGAAAGGGAAAAATTACAAATTAGGTAATTTTATTTGTTCTTTATGTTTTTAGTTTCTGTTTGGCCCAGAGATTGGATTTCTGAAAAGATGTACTTGTCACTCTGTGCGTGCCTTTTTCTCTTCCACTCCCATCGCCCCTCCTGCTTAATCTTGACATGACATCGATATGGTGTCACTTTGTCATGAGGCTCTTTTACTTTGCAGGATGTTTTTATTGTTTTTTTTTCCCGTGAGATCTTCGGAATTGAGCTGGCAGAGCTGCCTTTCCTGCTTCCTGTAGGGACGGGCGTGTCCTGTTCGCCTCTCGCGCTGGGAGGGCGGGCTCCTGTATCCAGGGTGGTGGCGGCTGGCACAGACAGTGGCCAAGCAGCATTTCCAGCTGAAAGTGCCCCAGAGTGACCCCTTGTACTGGTCTGTTGTATTGTGCGTTTGCACATAGGAGCTTAGGCGGCTTAACTGCTTTGATGCAGATGACTTAGCTGGGTCACGTGCTCTACAGCCTGTGCTTGAAATTTACAAACAGCTTTCCAGATGTGTTAGCAAAGAAGAACCCGACTCCTCTTGTGGTCACTGGATCCCTGGCCTCTGAAAATCTTACCAATCCGAGTGCTCTGTGTCCTTCCCCACCTCCCTGACTCCCAGGTGGGAAAGAGACATCTGTCCATTTTTATCTTCAGACATTCAAGGTTGGCTGTAAAAGGAATTCTCTGTGAAGCCAACATGCACCAAGCTTTTCTCCATCGCTGGCATTTGGGTTCAGTTCTTTCTGAGTGTGTAGACATTTTCACTAAGTACCCATATGGCCTCGATCACTGTTTTTATATTCCTACAGGTCACTAGCGAAATGGGGTCGGCCTCACAGGCTAATGTGCGTCTCAAGTCTCTTGAAAAGACACTGGCGACCACTCTCTCACCCCGAGTCCTGCTACCAGCCATCAGCGAAACGTACAAGCAGATCGAGAAGAACTGGAAGGTTAGGTTATATTGGGGGTTAGACTTTGGAGAAGGGACGTATGGTGTTGAAACTTGAAAGTTTCACTTAATGAACTCTAGGATATTTAAAGCCGGCACCTCTTTGCTGTTCCCGGTAGCATCACATGGGCCCATTCATGAGCATCCTGCAGGAGCACGTCGGGGCCATGAGGAAACAGGAGCTCGTCTCCCATCAGTCTCAGCTCACCGCGTTCTTCTTGGAGGCCCTGGACTTCCGAGCACGGCACCCTGAGGTCAGCTGCTTCCCACTCCCCCGCATCCAAACCTAAGGGCTAGAGAAAAACTAGCCGTGCAACCTGTCGTACTTGACACAGTTATTTAGAGCCAGGTGTCAGAACTCTGGCTAATAAATCAGCTCTTGTGTTTTCAGAATGATCTGGAAGAAGTCGGAAAAACAGAAAATTGTATCATTGACTGTCTAGTAGCTATGGTTGTAAAACTTTCTGAAGTCACATTCAGACCCCTATTTTTCAAGGTAAGCATCCTTCCTCCGCATCCTTTTTGTACTTATGTAAGTTACAAGATGTATAGGATAAATTATTACTTTATTTTTTTTAGTTGTTCGATTGGGCTAAGACAGAAGACGCCCCAAAAGACAGACTGTTGACATTTTACAACTTGGCAGATTGCATTGCCGAAAAACTGAAAGGGCTTTTTACTCTGTTCGCTGGCCACTTAGTGAAGCCTTTTGCTGACACCTTGAACCAGGTGAACATCTCCAAAACAGGTTGGTAGCTGACTCCAGTTCGGCTGCAGCCTTGCTCTGTGTGCCTTACACGAGTTGCAGCGAGTGTGATACATTTAAGGAGTGTGATTTTTCGTTCTGTAGTCAGTTGTCAGGCATTGAACTGTTTTAGCATATTGAAAGTAGGTCACTAATTACTTGACTCACTTGGAAGAAAGAATAAAGTAAATGGGTGTTACTCTTAAGCTGTTGCAGATAACTTTAAAATATTAAAGTTAAGATTGGTTTCTCTAATGCTAATGAGCAAGCCACTTGAAACTGGTCATTCAGCTTGCCAAACGGAACAGTCATCACTGAGACTGTTAAGTCTAAAAGGAGCCACTTACCTGACAGACTAGACCATCCACTATGTGTTCTGCCTTCATCCTGAGCTTGATTTCCAGATCGTGTAGAAATACCTTCTGATTGTAGTTCTTTTAATAGTGATTTGAGCTTAAACATTAAATTGTGAAATTCATTTTTTTCATTTTATTCTCCCCCATCTTACAGATGAAGCATTTTTTGATTCTGAAAATGACCCTGAAAAGTGCTGCTTGTTATTACAGTTTATTTTGAACTGTTTATATAAAATCTTCCTTTTTGACACTCAACATTTTTTAAGTAAAGAGAGAGCAGAAGCCTTGATGATGCCCCTGGTGGATCAGGTAACCAAATAAAACCTTTTTTGTTGAAAGACAAGGAAGCCGTCACTTGAATTTTTACTGGTTTTGTACCTACAGAAGTGACACTTTGCTGGAATTACTTTTCTCCCAGTTTTTATTTCTTTTTTACAAAATTATTTCAAAATCAATTTCTCATTTTTCATGGCTATAACTTCATAGTGGCATTTACTGTTTTACTTTTGCATTTTTCAATGAAAAACATAAGGTCTGATGGTTATACTTTTAGTTGTTTAAAACTGAGTCCATTGAGAATGTTCCCGGCTGGGCCGCCTTCGTGTGGGCCCGCCGAGGTGCTCTGCCGGGGGGAGCGGTGCTGGGGGCTGTGCGTGCATTCTGGAAGCCGGTGCATTGTAAATGTGCTCTGGAGAGAAGATTAGAACAGCGCCTGCTTTTTGAGCCTGCACATGTCATGGATGTTATCTACGCAGTGCAAGTTTTTTCAAACAGAAATAAGAAAGTCCTTTGTTGCTCAAAGTCCTTCTCTCTCTCTTACTAGCTAGAAAACAGGCTTGGCGGAGAAGAGAAGTTCCAGGAGCGGGTGACAGGGCACCTGGCCCCGTGCATCGCACAGTTCTCGGTGGCCGTGGCAGATGACTCTCTCTGGAAACCACTGAACTACCAGATTCTGCTGAAGACGAGAGACTCCTCCCCCAAGGTCAGGTGCAGCGGTGCTGCGTGTTCACCGTGCGGCCTGGGCAACCGGGTCGCGGTTATGGGCATAGGACCGTAGGAAGCCAGTGGGGTTGTGTTGGTGCCTGTCTCCCAGGACTGGCGGCCGGGCTGTGGTCTGTGGGGGTTTGAGCCCAAGACGTTTTCGGTTTTTACTGACGGGTTATTTGTAAATGACGGTCATCCTCCTCCCGCCCCAGTGCGTCCTTTGACATAAGCACTAAAACTCTTTCTAAATATGTGCTTTTAATCTTGAAAAGATGAAGTAATTCCTTGTTTCTTAAGCACCATTTAAATGTCATTGTGTTCCCCAAAACAAATGCCTTCAGCTTGTGCACAGAGTATTCCTTTGAGTGAGATCCGCCACGTTAGCCTTAGGGTTCTGTGGCGGTTGACACCCACTATCAGGAGGACGAGCGGAGGTCAGAGTCCCAGCCCCACACCTGAGCGTCAGCGTCACGGTGCTACCAGTGACTCGCCTTTGCTCAAACTAATCGTCGTACAGGGGCCTCAGTGGATAAATTAAACCAAAGCAGAATTTTATTAAGAGATTTATTAGTCGAAATTCATAATATTTATTTCTTAGATAGTAACAGGCTATTTGGATGTACCCCCAGAGTTTAAATTGTAGGTTCTCACCAAATTGCATTAAATTTATCATAATGTTTTGTTGCACAAATCAGAAAAATTCTGATTGAATCTAGGTAATTACATGTTTTTTAAATAACTCAATTTGGTGTATCCAAATATTTTTTAAATTGTCCAAAACGAGAGAGGGGTCCAGCACGGCTTGTGTCTAAGTGGGTCACTAATAGCACCAAACAGCTGTTTATATTCCTCCGCACAGAGAAGTCATGTGGGAAACAGCCACACTTCAAGTTCCAGAATCAGGACATGACACAGTGTGCTCTTTTACTCAGTGCTGACCTGAGCCGGGGCCCAGGCCCCTCACACAGCTATGGTGGTGACCTCGGTCGGGGTTCTGCAGGTGGCCACCAGGTTGGCATCGTCTCCATCAGCCAGGAGAGCTGGTGAGCTCCAGTGTTGTTACATTTGATGACACACTCGAGTTCGTGTATGGCATTTTCTTTCATTGCTTTTATTAAAGGAAAGTTCTTATAAAAAGACATTCCTGTTAAAGGCCTACAAACTGGAACAGTTTGAAACGCACTTGATTTATAAGATGACCCATGTCATAAACAGCTCCCAGCCAGTATCCTGAGATAAAAGTTGGACATAAAGTGAAATAAACTCATGTGAAATAATATTAAGTTTAAAAAGGCAAGAGCTTGTCTCAAATTAGACAGATTTTAAGGTAATAAATATAGCAACACTAGTTTATCGTTCTTTATCCTTCTGTCCCTTTCAGGTTCGATTTGCCGCCCTGATTACTGTGTTAGCACTGGCTGAAAAACTAAAGGACAATTACATTGTCTTGCTACCAGAGTCCATTCCTTTCTTAGCTGAATTGATGGAAGGTAATTCCTGGCAGTAGAAGTCTGTGGAAAGGCGCCCGGCGATCACGCCAGCCGGGTGCGCTGTGCTTAGCCCGCGGCTCCAGCCCGTGACCTGCAGCACGGGGGCCGCGTTCCTGTTTGGAGTGGGGTGGGGGCTGTTAGGAAGCGACTGCCCAATGGCCATGACACCTGTTGCATTTACCTCAGTGCGAGAATGTTTGTCCCCAGATGTAGAGTTACTGTGTCAAAATGTCTAGGCCATTGAAGCCACCCTAGCTTTGCTGCTTATTGACAGCGACCAGCACTTAGCCGCTGCTGGGCAAGGATGATCTCATCCTCGCGACAGGTATATGCCATCCACCCCTCGCCCCTTTTTTTTATAAAGGAAGAAACGAGAAGCTTTAAAAGCATTAAGTAACTTGATAAAGTGTCACAGTTGGAACTGGGGTTGAAGTCGAGGTGGGTACACTTTTGGACACGAGAACCGTGCAGCCCGAGAAATGACAGTACGTCTTACTGCACGTGGAGGTGACGGCGATGAGGACACCAACACTTTGATAGTCATGACTCACCGCTTATCTAAACCAAGAGCATTCACCTTTGCTTCCTACAGCCTGGGGTGGGGACTGCTAGCAGTCGGCTTCTCTTCGGTGTCCTGTGTTGTGGGGGGTTCTGTGTTACTTGGCTTCCAAGTCTAAGGCTACCGGAAGGGAATCAAGGCAGGAGGAGGGATCTGGAGGTTTCCATGGTGCCCGTCACTTCTTGTGACTGAATGACGGCCAGAGAAGGCAGGACGGGAGGATTTAGGCTAGTGATAATCGAGGCAGGACGACTAACTCGTTTGAATTTTGATTTTTTTTTTAGATGAATGCGAAGAAGTAGAACGTCAGTGCCAAAAGACTATTCAGCAACTGGAAGCCGTCCTGGGAGAGCCGCTCCAGAGCTACTTCTAAAACCTTAATTTTTTGGTGTTTCACACTCTGTTGTTTGTGCAGATTTATATTTTTATTTTTGGGTGTTGGTGCCATGTTACTTTTGGTGCCTTAACATCTACTTGGACTTTACGAAACTCCCACCGAGTTCATGCTTACACACAGGCCTCTCCTGCCAGGTGTAGGGAACTGCAGAGTAAACGACGGTGGTTTTATACAGATGGCTGTGTCTTTTTAAGTCTGTTATAGTCCCTCGTTGGTGCTGGTAACGTCACAGACATGTTTACTCGTAGCGCCCAAAGCTAATGGCACCTCACTCAGACGGTAATGCCTTAACTCCTCCGCAAGGGAATGTCAAGCACGTGGGGTCCACGCCAGAGATTTTATTCAGAGTATTAAATTTTTCTTCAAAGAAATGAATTATTGAGCATTTAACAAGAATGCTTTTGACTGTAAAGCCATTTGGATTTTTACTTTTCATTTCGGGTGGATGACACTTCAGCCTAAAGTTTTTGCGTGTGCCCACAGGGGGAAGTAGTTCTAGAATGTACTTTTTACTCGGGGCTGTGACTGTCTCCTTTATCCTTCAGTCTTTTTTGGGAGAAGAGGGAGGTGAAGGCAACAGACTGTTGATAAAACCCACCTGACGGACCCCACTAACAGGAAGGGCCCAGAAACACCAAAGGCATGAAGAAGCCCCTCCGGGAGCACAGTAACCACTTTCCACCGGCGGTTGACTGAGAAATGCTTGTATGAGAAAGGAAGGAGGTATCAGACTTTAACTAAAGCTTTGACGTTCTCTAATCTCTGCTATGTCACAGTGATGCTGGAGAGTGAAGGCTCAAATTAAACACTGGTGCCTTTAAGGCATTTATTTATATAGTTATTTATGCCTTTTTAAAATTTAAGGCATCTAAGAACCGTCCCACAGAATGTTCAAATAGATTTAATTTAATAAGCGAGTGCGGGGCTGTGAAGGCTGACCTGCACGTAGAGGCAGCATGGTAAATGCATGTTTCTCTTCAAGAAATGTTTCGATAAGATAAATGCTAATAGCTTCACGTCAAAAAACACCTTAAGATTTTATATTTTCTCAAGGAAACAGTCTTCTTAGTCATGTCTCCCATTTACATCACAAAAATGAAAATGTGTTTAAGACTGAGAGGAAAACCCCAGTCATGCAATCTGATGTTCTTTTATGCAGGGAAAAAAATAACTCTGGGGATTCTAGAGCCTTCTTGCCCTCTACAACTTTCTCAGACACCCTCCCACCTATGTCTTTTTTGAGCTTGGCAGACTCAGCATAATAAGTTAACACAAAGTGGAAAAAAATCAAGTGCTAGAAGTTCCTACGCTGAGTACTTTTTAAAAACAAGATCAGTAATAGCATTTTCCGTATACGGACACAAATAGTATCTAACCGAAACCTGTTATGAAAATGCTCCTAAGTCCTGGCAGAATCTAGCCCAGCAATTTAATATGATAAAATGATTCGGCTGATTTAGCTTTTTACCTCCCCACTCGAAGCCTCTGAATTTTCCTTGAACAAGATCTGACCTGTAAGAATTCCACAAAGAATTTCTGCCAACTCGCTTCAAAGAATAGAAAAAATTACAGAACGCAACGATTTAACTTGCTGATACAGGTTTGATTTTAATCACTTAAAGTAGAATAATGTTTTGATCTCGGTCGCTAACGTGATGGACTAACCCTGGGAAGAGCAGAGGCGGTGCTGGTTCGCGTGCGGAGGACGGGTGCGGACGCTCCTGCCTGCCCTCAGTGGCTGCATTTCACTTTCCGATCGTGCCTCTTTCAGAAGCAGCCATTAAACCAGACCTTGGCTATGCTTTGTCACCTATAAACATTTTACTAATGGAAATCCTCTTCTACCTTAAACCTTCTGTAGAGGCACGTGCAGACCTTTGACTCAACCTAAATTCACATGTTCTAAAATAACCATTTACTGATA
>NW_011889060.1:804599-824417 GCF_000151845.1 Pteropus vampyrus | reverse complement strand
GTAATAGCATTTTCCGTATACGGACACAAATAGTATCTAACCGAAACCTGTTATGAAAATGCTCCTAAGTCCTGGCAGAATCTAGCCCAGCAATTTAATATGATAAAATGATTCGGCTGATTTAGCTTTTTACCTCCCCACTCGAAGCCTTTGAATTTTCCTTGAACAAGATCTGACCTGTAAGAATTCCACAAAGAATTTCTGCCAACTCGCTTCAAAGAATAGAAAAAATTACAGAACGCAACGATTTAACTTGCTGATACAGGTTTGATTTTAATCACTTAAAGTAGAATAATGTTTTGATCTCGGTCGCTAACGTGATGGACTAACCCTGGGAAGAGCAGAGGCGGTGCTGGTTCGCGTGCGGAGGACGGGTGCGGACGCTCCTGCCTGCCCTCAGTGGCTGCATTTCACTTTCCGATCGTGCCTCTTTCAGAAGCAGCCATTAAACCAGACCTTGGCTATGCTTTGTCACCTATAAACATTTTACTAATGGAAATCCTCTTCTACCTTAAACCTTCTGTAGAGGCACGTGCAGACCTTTGACTCAACCTAAATTCACATGTTCTAAAATAACCATTTACTGATACGGAAATCAGTGGCCTTGCAAATGAGATCGAGTAATTTCAATACATACGTTTTTGTTTTGCTTGATTATTCTTTTGCCTTAATTTTTGTGCTGTGTTCAGACTTCATAGTGTTCACTACTTGGTAATGCTTACAGCTAGTAGGGCTAGATATTTATTATGCTAAAGGAAAGTGCCAGATGGGAGTCAAAATCGACCCCTTAGCTATGGGATATGACGCTGAGTGTGACCACTGGGGCCAGAGTACTGTCTTTGAATTAGTTTCTAGGTGATTTAACAGCTGAGCAGTTCTAAGCCCCTGGTGTTTATGCGATACCTGCAGAAGAAACAGTGGCACAGGGCAGAGCACACAGGATTCTGAGCTCAAGAGAACGGGGAGCACAGTCCGGGGCACCACTGTGCGTGCACCCCGGCCCCCAGCACGGTGCTGGCGAAGGGACGTGCTTGGCGCGTTGAGGCTGTGAGACCAGGCGCCGCGTAAGTGCTTGTTCAGTGGGAAGTGGGCTCCAGATGAGGCCAGGGGGCGAGGAAGGCCTCAGCAATGGCTGTACGCTTCTGTTGCTTCAAATTTCTTCCTCCTGTACCTCACAGAGCCACACTACCTACTAGGACGGAACACCCAGTAGGACTGCTATAAGCTCATTTAACATATAAACATAATACTGAAATGCATTTTAACAAAGCCAGTGTTACATAAGCCATTTTGTATTTCAGTTTTTGAGGCAATTCACGTCAGCTACCAGCTCCTTACTTCCAGTAAGTGGATGTCTCCGTCGACTTCCAGCGTGTCGATACTGGTGAGCTCCAGGAACCGGTGTTTGTACTCCAGGCTGTGCACGCCGTTTATCGCAACCTTGAATTCTTTAACATCACAATAAATTATCATCTGGAAGGGAAGGACACGCAATATCAGTGCTTCCACTCGGCTTAAAAATTTTGTTTCCTGCACAATAATAGAGTCAAACGTAAACCTCCTGGTTCGCTTTCTATAGATAATCTTCCCAGCCTGCTGTGGCTCACGCCCTCTGCAGTTTCTGGTAGTGGCACTTTCTGCCTCGTCCCTTCAGGGAAGTAACTGACACCGTCCCCAGGGCCCACCTGGCCTTCCTTTCCCAGCACACTCCCTGTCTTGCCCTCCTCAGAACTCTGATGAAGTGGGAAACGCGCTGACGTAAGTTTTTAACTCCTGTCACCAACCACCTCCCCCCGGCAACCATCGGCTCGTTCTGTGTCTGTGGTTCGGTTCCCGTGTTGTTTATTCATGTTTTAAGATCCTACATAGAATGAAATCATTACTTCTTTTTCTGACATATTCACTTAGCATAGGCCTCTAGGTCCATCCACGTTGCTGCAATTGGCAGGATTTCATTCTGTGTTATTGCTGAATAGTAGTCCCTCGTATACGTGTACCACATGGCCTTTATCCAGTCATCTGTCTGCGGACACCTAGGTCACTTCCACGTCTTGGCCACTGTAAATAAAGCTGCAGTGGACACCAGGGTGCAGATCTTTTCGAGTCAGTGTTTTGGATTTCTTTGGATAAACACCCAGAAGCGGAACTGCTGGATCATATGGCAGCTCTATTTTTAATTTTTTGAGGCACTTCCAGTGTTTTCCATAGTGACCGCGCCAATCTACAGTCACGCTGACAGTGCACGAGGGTCCCCGTGCTCCACGTCCTTATCACTTGCTCTTTGTTGACATTGATGGCAGCCGTTCTGACACCTGTGAGGCGATGTCTCATTGTGGCTTGGATTTGCATCTGAAGCCGAACGCCTTTTCATATCTCTGTTGGCCACCTGTCTGTCCTCTTGGGAGAAATGTCTATTCGGGTCCTCCACCCATTTTTTTGGATTCTTTGGGGGGTTTTGGTGTTAAGTTGTATGAGGTCTTTATATAGTCTGGATAGTAACCCCTTATGGGATGTGTCGTTGGGAAATATCCTCTCCCATTCAGCAGGTTGTCTTGTCTTTTTGTCGATGGTTTCCTTTGCTCTACAAAACCTTTTTCGTTTGATGTAATCCCACTTATTTGTTTCTTTTGTTTCCCTTGCCGGGGGACACACATCCCAAGAAATACTGCTGAGAGCGCTGCCAGAGAGTTTGCTGCCTATGTTTTCCTCTAAGAGTTTGCTGGTTTCGGGTCTTACGTTCACAACTTTAATCCATTTTGAGTTTGTTTTTGTGTATGGTGTAAGAAAGTGGTCCAATTTCAATTTTTTTTGCATGTGACCAGTTTTCCCAACGCCATGTATTGAAGAGACTGTCTCTACCCGTTGTATATCCCTGCTTCCTTTGTCGTAGGTCAACTGACCGTATAAGCAAGGACTGACTGCTGGGCTGTGTTAATCAGCTGGTCTGTGTGTCTGTCTGTATGCGGTACCGGGATGTTTCGATTACCACAGCCTGTAGTGTAGTTGGCTATGAGGGAGCGCAATACCCCCCGTTTGTTCCTTCTCGGGTCGCTAGGGCCATTTGGGGTCTTTTGTGGTTCCGTATGAATTTCAGGATTAGTTCTAAGAAGAATACTGTTGCCATTTTAGTAGGGTTTGCATTGCATCTGTATGTTGCTTTGGGTAGTGTGGACATTTTAATACTGTTAATCCTTCCAACCCGTGGGCAAGGGTATAGCCTTCCATTTATTTGTATCTTCTTCAGTTTATTTCACGTCTTTTGTTTTCGGGGTACCATACCAGTCTTTCACATCTTTGGTTCAGTTCATTCCTAGGCATCTTATGCTTTTGGTTGCAACTGTAAATGGGATTGTTCTCTCAATGTTTCCTCCTGGTCATTTGTTATTGCTGTATAGAAATGCAACGGATTTCTGTATATTGAGTCTGTATCCTGCTACTTTACTGAATTCATTCTTTAGCTCTAACAATTGTATATGTGTGTGGGGGGGGGTCTATAGGGTTTCCTATACACAATATCATGTCATCTGCAAATAATGAGAGTTCTATTTCCGCAAATAACGAGAGTTCTACTTCCTTTCCAATTTGGATGCCATTTTTTTCTTTTTCTTGTCCTGTGTCTGTGGCTAGGATCTAGAACTGGGCTGACTACAGGTGGCGATAGTGGGCATCCTTGTCTTGTTCCTGATCTTAGAGAAAAGCTTCCAGTTTTTCTCCATCGAGTATGATATTAGCTGTGGGGTTGTCATCTGTAGTCTTTATTACGTTGATATATTCCTTTTGTACCCACGTGGTTGAGAGTTTTTATCATAAAAGGATGTTGAACTTGTCAAATGCTTCTTCTGCCTCTGTGAGATGATCGTATGGTGTTTAGGCTTTATTTTTTTAGCATGACATATCACACTGATTGATTTATGGACACTGAATCATCCTTGCATCCCTGGGACGAATCCCGCTTGGTCATGGTGTGTAGTCCTTTTAATGTATGGTTAAATCCAATTGGCTGATGTTTTGTGAGAATCTTTGCATCTGTGTTCATCAACGATACTGGCCTATAGTTTTCCTTTTTTATAATGTCTTTGTCTGGTTTGGGCATCATGGCAATTGACGCTGGCTTCGTAGAATGAGTTTGGATGGATTCCTTCCTCATCAGTTTTTTTTTTTGAAATTGTTTAAGATATATAGGTATTAATTCTTCTTTGAATGTTTGGTACATTTCACCTATGAAAGCATTTGCTCTTGGTCTTTTATTTGTTGGGAATGTTTTGATTACTGCTTAGATTTCATTGCTAGTTATCGGTCCATTTAGATTTTGTATTTCTTCCTGGTTCAGTTGTGGAAGGTTATGTAGTTCTAGAAATTTATCCATTTTTCTACATTGTTGAATTTGTTGGCATATAACTGTAGTACTCTTTAATGATTCTTTTTATTTCTGTGGTGTCGGTTGTATGTTCTCTTTCACATGTGATTTCACTTATTTGGGCTCACTCTCTTTCTTGATAAGATTGGCTAAAGGTTTGCCGGTTTTATTTTTTCAAAGAAGCAGCTGTTATTTTAATTGATCTTTTCTATTTTTTTTTTTTTCAGTTTTATTTCAACTGTGCTCTTTTTCTAGTTCCTTTAGGTGTAGAGTCAGACTACTTATTTGACATTTTTGTTTGTCCAGGTGGGCCTGTATAGCTTACCTGTGAACTTCCTTCTCAGAACTGCTTTTGCTGCTTCACATACATTTTTTAAAAGTTGTGTTTTCATTTTGTTTTGAGGTAGGTTTTGATTTCGTGATTGATCCCTTCCATGTTTACTCTCCACGTATTTGTGGATTCTTTTTCAGTTTTCTTCCTGTAGTTTTCTAGTTTCATGCCACTGCTGTCAGAAAATATGCTTGATATGATTTCAGTCTTCTTAAATTTACTGAGGCTTGTTCTGTGGCCTAATATGTGATCTGTCCTGGAGAACGTTTCCTGTGCACTTGAAAAGAACGTGTATCCTGCAGTTTTTGGGGTGAAATGTGCTATAATGTCCATTAAGTTTATCTAAAGTGACATTTAAAGCCATTAATTTTTGGCCGAGAATTATTCATTGATGTGAATGGGGTATCAGAATTCACTATTACTGTAATCCTGCGGATCTCTCCCTTTATGTCCAGTAATAACTGCTTTATGGATTTCGGTGCTCTCGTATTGGGTGTGTGGAGATTTACGATTATTACATCTGTGTCTAGATGGACCCCTTTATAACTACGTAATGCTTTTCGACATTTCCCGTTTTAAAGCCTGTTTTGTCTGATGTGAGTGGCTGAGTACTGCTGCCCCGGCTTTCTTTTCATTTGTTTGTGTGGAATATCTTCATCCATCCCTTCACTTTCAGGCCATATATGAAGTTCGATTTGAAGTGAGTCTGGTAAGCAGCATGTAGACGGGTCATGCTTTTAAATCCATTCAGCCACCCTATGTGTTTTTATTGAAACATTTGACCTATTTACATTTCAAGTAATTATTGTACTTATTACCATTTCATTCATTGGTTTTTGGTTGTTTTTACAGTTTCCTCCATTCCTTTTTTCTCTTGATGTCTTCCCTTGGAGTTTGCTGTTTTTCTGTAGTGTTTTGTTTGGGTTCCTTTCTCTTAATTCTTTGTCTATTTTTCATAGGTTACGGTGCGTGGTTACCTTGAGGTCTGTGGATGTCGTTCTGCATCTATGGTAGTCTACTTGAACCTGATAGGCAGCTTTTAAAATGTCTAATGCACTGGATTTGTTACCCATTTGGTTTTACATGGCCTTCCTTTTCTGCTTAAGGAGGACCCTTGAGCGTGTCTTGTGAAGCTGGTTTCATGGTAATGAGCGCCTTTAGTTTTGCTGCTTCTGGATTCTTTCTCCTTCAGTTGGGAACGATCACCTGGCGGGGTCCAGTTACTGCAGGTGGTACATTCGGTACGTTCCTTTCGTCCAGCGCTTTAACTGTGTCCTGCCGCCCCCATCTGACCCCCTTCTGGCTGTAAAGTCGAGAAGTCAGCTGGCGGCCTTCCCGGGTGTCCACTGCGCGTAACTCTCCTCGTGCTTCCTTCAGGATTCTCCTTCTCTTTGACTCTTGTCATTTTCATGGCGACATGTCTTGGTGCAGAGGTCTCTTTGGGTTCATCTTGTTTGGAACTCTCCGTGTTTCTTGGACCTGGGTGTCTGTTTCCTTCCCCAGGTGAGGAAAGTTTTCAGCCATTATATCTCTAAATAAAGTTTCTGTTCCTTTTTTTCTTCTCCTTCTGGGATCCCTATAACGCGAATGTTTGAGCACTTGATGTTATCCCAGAGAGAGTTCCCTTAAACTGTCCGCGTTTGTTAGATTCTTCTTTTCGCTGTTCTTATCGGTTTGTTTCCACTAGTCTTCGAGGTTGCTAGTGTGTTCCTCTCTGTGCCGGGCGTTTGGAAGAAGCCGGCTGGAGCTGCGTGGGCGCCCGGGCACTGGCTGGCCAAGCTGCGGGGTGGCTCTCGGGTCGGAGGTCCAGGTGCGCTGTTCCCACTCACGCCCTGTTCAGAGGCAGGAGGCTGCGGGTGGTGCGGCTGGGGATGTGCTGCAGTGATGCTGCGGGGGGGGCCAAGCACCCGAAAAGCTCCCTCCCCCATCAAAGCGGAGGGGACGTGAACGAGGGGGCTCCCGGCCTCCCCCGCTCCGCTCGTTTGTTGGACAGAAGCTCTTCATTGCACCCTCAGCTGTCTCACGGGAGTGGCTGCCCTGCACACTCGCACTTGCTCACAGGAGGGCGTGTTCAGCTCGTCCTACACCACCGCCCTCTTGGATCCTTGGAGATGTCTCCAGCTCACAGGCTGGGAACCAGGGGCCTTGGACCCTGACTTTTCTGCCTTAGGATCTTGGACAAATCAGACAGTGAGAAACTTCAGAAGTCTGGGGCACGTGCTAGAGACCGCACAGCTAATTTCCATCCCAGCTCAGCAGAGCTTGGTCTCTGTGTGTTTCTCAGAAGCTCTTCAAAGCTCAGTGTTCTGTGTGTCTCTGGAGTCATTAGCATTCTGGCAGAAATTCAGTTCGGATTCCTCACTGGTATTATTAGTCCTAGAAAATACTACTATCCTTTTAAATGACTTACACGCCTAAACCTCCTGCTTCTGATGCCACATTCTCACTGCCACTCTCCCCACTCCCACATAGAGGCCCGTGTTCTGAGCCTGCCCGCAGTGTCCCCTGCGCTCCCTGCCCCCATGGGAGCTGCAGAATCGCAGAGGGCAGGACAGCCTCCCAGCTGACCTGCCCATCCCCCGAGGCCAGATGGAGGCACAAAATCCGCATCTGCAAAGGGGCAACTGAGTGTCTGTTCTTGATGGGACTAGTTGAAATGGCTGTTAGGGAAATTCCAGAGATACTGGAGCTGACAGAAAAGGCTCTGGAAAAATAGCCGTGACGCAGGATTATATCCCCGTGACGCAGGATCATATCCCTGTGACGCAGCGGCAGTGGAAATCCCAGGTCCGCCCAGCTGAAAGGACCTTTGGTAAGGTGCATGTAACGCGACTTCAGGACAAAACAGAGCCTCCTGCTCGCGGGAGGGAAAGCACGTTGGCGTCAGATGGGCGCAGGGGAAGCGTCGGTCAGTGTATCGTATCAGAGCAAGTGCAGAGCCGTGCGGGACAAACGAACGGAGAAGTGGCCCGCGGCCAGGTGAACGTACTGTTACATAACAAGAAAACATGGAACGAAACCCCTCACAACCGTCTGAGGTCACAGAACAGCTCAAAAGAACATAAATTTCATAAAAAGAACTCACAGATGAAATCACAAAACAAAGATATTTTAGTGAATTTGAAATGGCAAGGAACAGAAGATCCTGTTTAAAATCAAAGTAATAGTATGATAGATCTCAGAATCTCAATGAAAGCGTATTAAAAACATCAAAGTTTGAAGCAATTGAGAAAAAATCACTACAGCAAACTGAATAGCAAGGAGAATACAAACTTCCTGAAGTAGAAAACTAACAAAAGGACAAGATTTACAAGAAATTATTATCATTGTCCTTTTTTATTTGAATATAGGAGCTCCAAACTGGGGGCTCACATGTGTCTAAAAAAAGTTATGTCACTAGTTTCCTGTCACTGACAAGGATCAGCTCCTTCAGAGCACCCACCTCCGTCTCTCCGGAGAACCCCAAGGCGCCCTTTACACCCTGACTCCCGTCACGTAAGCGAGCGCTTGCAAGGCCTCCAGTTACTTGTTCACATCATCCCCTAATCTAGAAAACCCAACTTGACCATCAGCCTTCCACAGCCTTCTCAATTGCAAGCCAATGTCCACCACTTCCGTGGTCAGCTCACACGTTTCTCCACATGCTGGGCACTGCATTAGACCGGGACTCGGGAATAAATATTAATGTCAAACTGCCATCTCCTGTTCAGTCTTAACGGTCATGCTTGGTCCAGAGCATAAGACAGTCTAAAATGTTGCAGCCATATGACCTAAGTCAGTGACCCTAAAGTGACCATGTGAGGCAGTGAGTCACCTAAGCTAATGTTGGAGCCCAGCCAACCACCAGTGTCCACATGCCAAGCAGACTTTATCCTGCTTCACCAAATCCATCTTGGGAGAGGTTGCGTTATCATACTCACAGATCTGGGGACACAGGACCACCTGCCTTCCAGTTCCAATAGTGTGGACATTTCTGCCCTTGAATACATACAAACAGGACTAACTCCTTGGATGAAAGGCCTCCCACGGAAAGCTGTGTACAGCCAACATGAGAGACAATAGTGCAGGCAGCTGTATGTTCACTGAGAAACATACCACCCCAGGACTGAGACAAGGTTCTTGTTAAAATTCCCATTAAGATGGGGCAACACAGTTTTCAGTATGACAGCGAATGTCAGGTAATTCCGGTGCACCTGCTGCGGTACCCTCCTGGCTCGGCCATTTGTACTGACTGTACTGATCATCTGCATTACACAAGGAGCCATTCCAACTAAAACTTCAAAATAAAACCACCCACAATCTCCACAGTAGGACTTGGATTTACATGGGTCGTTTATGCAACCTTTCCTGTCCCACCTTCAAAAAATATAATCTTACCTCAAAATACATCCCAGGACTAAATGGGAAACAGGTAATATTTCTCTCTTCTTCTCCCCAGGCCTCCTGAAGAAAAGAATTTCTCACAAATGCTTTAACGTTCAGGCGTGGGTTCAGGTGGAGGGCAATATCCTTCGATTTTCCTGAGAGTAGATCGACATTAAAGCTTTGAAAGAAAAAAAAAAAAAAAACCAAGTAGAACAGTTTCTGCAGTTCTAACAATCAGGACCAAACTCTGAGTACAACTACCCCAAACCAAGAACATATGCGCAGAGCTACAGGAACTCCGGCGAGGGTGAAATTTTAAATTCTAAGTTAGCATTCCATTGATAGAAGTATGTTATTTGCAAAATTTAAAAAAAGATTTTAAATCGATGTTGAGGGTACAGATCTGGCTGGGGAGAAATTGAAGCGTTAGAAGTAAATTGAGTGATTTCCTCAGGCTGCTAGAGTATGGGTCCTATGTCTGGTCCTTCCTGGAAATGTGCCGCTTCCTAGCTCTAATTTCAAGCTTTCAGAAGTCGACATCTGGAGAAGGTTCTTAAAACAGATGTTTTATAAGTCACGTGACAAGATGAGCCCTAACAGAAGTGATGTGATCTCACAGGGCTGCTCTGGAGTTTTGCAAGGCAAGGGTGGGCCCCGTGGACAACGATACCACCCTCTGGTCTGACCACAAAAGCCTAGTTCAGAACATTAGAATTTAGTCCTGGTCCTGCCACCAACTACTCAGCAGTCTGACCTCCTCCTACTTTAACGTTCCTACCTTCCAAATGAGGATTAGGACACTAGCCCTACTTGTATGTCACAAGACTGTCACGGGACACAAGGCAAAAAGACACACGTGGAGAGTGTTCATGTGCACACACTATTTCTGGCAACTCCGTGATACCCACCCTTTGGCGTTTGTGTTCACTTCTCCTTTGATGACGACAGTCCGTCCGGGGCCCATGGAAGAGTTCAGCCTTGCGACAAATGGCAGCGTCTGAAAAGAAACCGCTGTCAGCACTGGGAAGCCTGCAGAATGGGATCGCATGGGACAACTGGCCAAATGCTGGGGCCGTTGACCTTGTAAACCTCACAGGGGATAGGCTGCATCTGCCTTGGTCCCAGAGGGGTCCCTGGCAGTGAGCACTGTGTCTGGCTCACAGCAAAACACGCAGTACGTTTTGGACGATGAGATGAATGGGTGTGGAGTGGGTGTGACATCGTTTGCATGAGTGGACTCACTGAGAAATACCCGTGCCTGGGGCCTACGGCACCGCCCCGCTCTGCCTGAAGCAGGGCAGGGTGTGAAACACACACCGACGGCTCGCAGACGAAGACTGGGTGACTGGCAGCATACAAGGGACAGGTGGCTGCTTTGGCTTCTGCTGAGGGAGAGTACAGGTAACATACACCAGCTAATCCAAACTTAATTTGTTATACAGAATTAGGAAAGTTTTTTACTCTTCAAACCTTTGACAAACAGTTGATAGGTAGTATTTTGGCGCAAGTCAAAGTGTGCTGGGCAGCAGAACCTCTGCTCTTGGTGTAGCCAGTTCTGGGCACGATTTTATCTGTGTCTCCTTTGCTACTAGGCTGTGGGGAGACAGTTCTGCAGTAAGGTGTGGAACGGTTCGACTATCTGCTTCCCGGGCAATGTTATAAGATGTTCCCCTCGTTACAGACAAAAATACTCACAAACTGTTGCAGGCCACCATTTTGTACCTATTGAAAGAGAAAGACAAAATAAGGACGTCTGAGGGGGCGAAGTGTTCTATAACACGAACACTCGGATCTTACTGGGGGCCCTGAGTGAGCCTGGCCAGAGCCCGGGACAGTAGCACCTGCTCCACCCTGGGGGTGACACGGGCGCCAGAGCTTCGTGACGGCGTGGTATGGAGCTGTAAAAAGCTACTCAGGCTGCCAATACAGCCTGGTCGTCCTGTCCACCCGAGTCCTGTATCCTCCACCACAAGTTAAATGATAATTTTCACAGGACTACACGTGAGCTTCAAACACGTTCTCCTTGTTCTTTCCAGATGCTCCCAGAATGCTGAGTGTATTCTACCTATGAGGTACGAATGTGCTGAGAGCATCGAGACCTTGCCCTCTCCATCAGTAACGGCAAAAACTTCATGTTTAAATTGCAGTTGTTCCCTCAAGGGGAGACGACGCGTGTGGAAGTGCATTCCCACGACGCCGAGTGCCACGTCAGCAAAGCCTAGTGCCCAGCGCCACAGAAGGACGTGCCCCGATTTTCAAATGATTACTTCCAGCCTATTAATATTAAAAATATAATTTTTCATATTCAAAACATAATTTAAAAAGCTCAGCCTGCCCACCACTTGATTTACATGGCATCTAAAAGAACGTCTTTAAACTAGTAGTTCATTAAAAGATTTAATATTTACATTTTCTTTACTTATCTCTGTCAGTTCCAGAGTAGATGCTTGGGTACTTCCTAAATCCTGAAGAAAAGATGAGATTAATTCTTAACAGCCATCAGAATTGCAAGTATAACCTACTTGACATATCGAAAATTTCGTACTGAACAGAAAAGTGCTGGAAAAGTATGACCCAGAAATGCACCTGACACCGGGGTCCTTTCCCCTTACCAAACCCGCAATCACTAAAGGTAAGGAACACTGTCGAGATCGCCAGCAGGTGGCGCAGCTGTTGAGTGCAAAGTACATCTTTTTGGAGGGCAAGTTAGTTTCAGTCATAACTTAAAATGGGAATACCTTTGGCTCAGACGTTCTACCTCCAGAAAACTATCTTAAAAAAATGCTCTACTGTACTCCTAGGTCAACGAAAAATCCCCTATCTACCTTAAAGAAAAGGGGGCGAGATTGTCGTCTTGGGTGACTTTGTTAGAACCGCACTAGGATCTGACAAACAGATCCTACAGACAGTGAAGTCCAGATGGTACAGAAGAACAGTGAACTTGACCACGCCCACGAGCAAATTCAAATATACACTTATATTTGAAGTTACACTTACTCTGCAAGAAAACGGCAGAGTAAACAGCTTCTAAACGAACAACAGAAGAGACCAGAGAGAGGCGGAGAGGCTGGGGCCCGCGGGAGCCCCGGGGCCTGCGTGGGCCCTCCTGGCCAGAGGGCTGTGGCGCCCCTGTTCACGTGCTCCCACACTTACACAGTGGGACGCAGCAACAGCAGTTCTGAGAAGGAAGTTCACAGCTAACTACACGGGCCCACCTTGACAAACAAGAAAAATTTCAAATAAACGGCCTAACTCTACACCTAAAGGAACCAGAAAAAGAACTAAACCCAAAGTAAAAAGGAATGAAACAGTTAAGATCAGAAATGAAGTAAAATTAAAATTAAAAAAAAAATAGAAAAGATCAATTAAAAAAAAAAATGCTGCTTCTTTGAAAAAATGAAACTGGCAAACTTTTAGCCAATCCCATCAAGAGAGAGTGAGCCCAAGTCAGTGAAATCCTATATGAAACAGAAGATACAGCAGACACCACGGAAATAAAAAGAACCTCAAAGAGTACTACAGTTATACGCCAGCATCAATTACCATGATACTCAAACCACACAAAGACATTATAAAAAAGGAAAACTATAGGCCAGTATCACAACATCAGCCAACTGGATTTAACCATACATTAAAAGGACTACACACCATGACCAAGCGGGATTCGTCCCAGGGATGCAAGGATGATTCAGTGTCCATAAATCAATCAGTGTGATATGTCATGCTAAAAAAATAAAGCCTAAACACCATACGATCATCTCACAGAGGCAGAAGAAGCATTTGACAAGTTCGACATCCTTTTATGATAAAAACTCTCAACCACGTGGGTACAAAAGGAATATATCAACGTAATAAAGACTACAGATGACAACCCCACAGCTAATATCATACTCGATGGAGAAAAACTGGAAGCTTTTCTCTAAGATCAGGAACAAGACAAGGATGCCCACTATCGCCACCTGTAGTCAGCCCAGTTCTAGATCCTAGCCACAGACACAGGACAAGAAAAAGAAAAAAATGGTATCCAAATTGGAAAGGAAGTAGAACTCTCGTTATTTGTGGAAATAGAACTCTCATTATTTGCAGATGACATGATATTGTGTATAGGAAACCCTATAGACCCCCCCCACACGCATATACAATTGTTAGAGCTAAAGAATGAATTCAGTAAAGTAGCAGGATACAGACTCAATATATAGAAATCCGTTGCATTTCTATACAGCAATAACAAATGACCAGGAGGAAACATTAAGAGAACAATCCCATTTACAGCTGCAACCAAAAGCATAAGATGCCTAGGAATGAACTGAACCAAAGATGTGAAAGAGTGGTATGGTGCCCCGAAAACAAAAGACGTGAAATAAACTGAAGAAGATACAAATAAATGGAAGGCTATACCCTTGCCCATGGGTTGGAAGGATTAACAGTATTAAAATGTCCACACTACCCAAAGCAACATACAGATGCAATGCAAACCCTACTAAAATGGCAACAGTATTCTTAGAACTAATCCTGAAATTCATATGGAACCACAAAAGACCCCAAATTGCCCAAGCGACCCAAGAAGGAACAAACAGGGGGGTATAGCGCTCCCTCATAGCCAACTACACTACAGGCTGTGGTAATCGAAACATCACGGTACCGGCAGACAGACAGACACACAGACCAGCTGATTAACACAGCCCAGCAGTCAGTCCTCGCTTATACGGTCAGTTGACCTACGACAAAGGATATACAACGGGTAGAGACAGTCTCTTCAACACATGGCATTGGGAAAACTGGTCACATGCAAAAAAAATTGAAATTGGACCACTTTCTTACACCGTACACAAAAACAAACTCAAAATGGATTAAAGTTGTGAACGTAAGACCCGAAACCAGCAAACTCTTAGAGGAAAACATAGGCAGCAAACTCTTTGGCAGCGCTCTCAGCAGTATTTCTTGGGATGTGTGTCCCCCGGCAAGGGAAACAAAAGAAACAAATAAGTGGGATTACATCAAACGAAAAAGATTTTGTAGAGCAAAGGAAACCATCGACGAAAAGACAAGACAACCTGCTGAATGGGAGAGGATATTTCCCAATGACACATCCCATAAGGGGTTACTATCCAGACTATATAAAGACCTCATACAACTTAACACCAAAACCCCCCAAAGAATCCAAAAAAATGGGCGGAAGACCCGAATAGACATTTCTCCCAAGAAAACAGACAGGTGGCCAACAGAGATATGGAAAGGTGTTCGGCTTCAGATGCAAATCCAAGCCACAAGAAGACATCGCCTCACAGGTGTCAGAACGGCTGTCATCAATAAGTCAACAAAGAGCAAGTGCTGACGAGGACGTGGAGCATGGGGACCCTCGTGCACTGTCAGCGTGACTATAGATTGGCGCGGTCACTATGGAAAACACCGGAGGTGCCTCAAAAAATTAAAAATAGAGCTGCCATATGATCCAGCAGTTCCGCTTCTGGGTGTTTATCCAAAGAAATCCAAAACACTGACTCGAAAAGATCTGCACCCTGGTGTCCACTGCAGCTTTATTTACAGTGGCCAAGACGTGGAAGGGACCTAGATGTCCGCAGACAGATGACTGGATAAAGGCCATGTGGTACACGTATACGAGGGACTACTATTCAGCAATAACAGAATGAAATCCTGCCAATTGCAGCAACGTGGATGGACCTAGCGGCCTATACTAAGTGAATATGTCAGACCGAAAAATAAGTCATGTGTGATTTCACTCCATGTAGGATCCTAACAAGACACATGAATAAACAGAAACAGACCCACCGACACGGAACATGCTGATGGTTGCCAGAGGGGACGGAAGTTGGGAGGATGGGAATAAATAGTAAAAAGAAAAAGTGGTAAAGAAGGCAAGATTGGGTTATAGAACTAAAATAATAAAAATAGGCCTCATAGAAAAGCAGGTCAATTTGTTAAATGACTAATTTATACAAACACAATTAACAAGAAAAAGAAGACGGACGCAGCATCCTATAGTCTGAACGACTTACTTCCAAGAATTAATACACTACAGAGGGACAGACTCCACTGTTCCCATCTTAAATGGTGCTAACTGAAGACGTTTGCTCCCGTTTGATCGGACTGCGTCATCAGAGACACGCGGGGTGGAGGCACTCACCGAGCTGAAGCTGAAGCCCACAGAGTGGATGTGCACCTTGCCGTAAATGCCCAGTGTGTCCACTTCCTCCGGGCGCATCCTGTGCGCGTAGAGCAGGACGTGCTTCCCATTCACGGCCACCTGCGCAGACGGCCCCCGAGGGAAACTGTTAATAACCTAATTCAGTTCCTCACACTGAATCTGTCTACTCAGGTTTAATGTTGTTCATTTTCCCACAGGGCTCCAGAGTTCATGTCTGACCAAACAGTGACTGAAAGGAGCAGAATGTGTCCTCTTTCAACTTCCTGACCGGATTAAACGCCGTGGGTCCTCTCTCCAGAGCAGTCACACATGGGTGAACACGTGCCGATCCATGTGTTTACATAAATATGTGACATCCCGGGATCCAGAGGCCTATGAACCCAGGGGAGAGACGCGCCCTGCAAGCTGCCACCCTCTGAAAGAGACCACCTTGCACACGACAGGCACTGGAAATATTTGTTGAACTTGCTGAATAAATCAACATAGTAAGTTTCCGCAACTTCTGAGATGCTACTTGTGTAGGCCTAAAGCTCTCACTCACAGGGCTGCTGCTGTGAGCCAGGGCCACTGGCGTGTGTCTGCCAGCACAGGGCCCAATGCTCCGCAGGTGGCCAGCTCACACGGTCCGTCTGCCCGCCCTCCCATGCCAGGTCCTCACTGCCGGGAGAACACAGGCAGGAGCTCAAACTCCCAGAGGCGGGCGAAGTGAATACAGGAAAAATCCCAGGGCACAGGATCGAGTGCTACAACGAACGGCACAGAGACAAGGGTGCAAGGGCCAGAAGAGCGGGGGTGACTGGAGTTCAGGAGACTGAGGAGATCAGCAGAGTCCTGGTGGGCGCGAGGTGCCCACCAGACATGGAGCCGGCCTTCGAAGGTGGTTTCCAGCCCGGGAGGCTCTGCAGGCACGAGGATCAGCGAGGGAAGCATCCCTGGGACCAAAGCCACCTCACCTGCACAGGTGCGGCACGCTCAGGGAGGCCGGCAATAGTATTTCCTACACGCAGGATCTGAGGCCCTTCTGGGTCTGAAATCTGGTCCTAAAGAACCATCTGGTGGCAGGACTTCAGTTTAGACCGGACTCTGACTTTTCCACTAGGGTCCCCATCTGTCCGTTAGCTCCAGATTTACTATCCCATAATACAGTGCTGGGCCCATTCAGAAATGGGCTCGGCCCTGCCAGGAGCAGTATGACCTAATGAAGAAATGTGGCTGCCCTAGACCTGGTTCCCCGTGGCAACGCCTCACATTCAGGTACCTGCCTGGCCTCTACGTCACAGAAAAGCTAGAAAGCCAAACTCTCTAGATTTAAGAAATGTCAGTGCGAGTTCACTAATGTGAAAAGCTTCCCATGTCTTATTCTCATGAATGAGGGTTTGACTTTCACACTCCAAACCCACCTGGAATTTGTCTTCCAGCACCAAAATCACAATTTCAAAAGACTTTTCTTTCTTGAAAGGCATGTCGTAGGTGATCTCTTCCCGTCCCCATCTCTCATTTTTCAGAGTATTGCAAACGATGCAGTTGGACCTTTTGAAACGTGGGTTGAAATGAAAGACCACGTCAGCCCGAGGCTTCACACTGCTGCCATTCTGGAGGTCCACCTGGAATCTGAGGACAGAAACATGGGTGACCCGAGTAGTCAGACAGGAGGGCGGCGAGCAAGAGACCAACAGCACGAAGATCCAGGCCGAGGGCCACGCGGCTGGGTCTCTGCTCGTTCGTCTGAGGCCGAAAGAGCTGGCTGCCTGATCTTCCTTTCCTTCCTCAGCAACTGCCCCCGAGCTGTAGCCGGGGCCACGTCTGTCTAGAATAGGATGCTCCGTCTCCAGCCTCCCCCGCAGGCAGACGCGCACGCGGCAAACCTCTGCCAGCCAGGCAGAAGCAAAGTGCTCGGTGCGACTGCTGGAGACTGCCTTCAAACCGCTGGTGTCTGCCTGCCTTTTGTCCCTCCCTGACCCTCCCTCCGGACACCACATGCACCCACCCTGCTACCCAGAGGGCTGGAGTTCCTGTTTCTAACAATTAGGAGAAAGGACGCGCCCTGTGAAGAGCTGGAAGCAGCCTGCTTCTTTAACGACTTGGTGGAGCTGCCTAAGACGCCTGGGCTGCCTCTCTCAGACTGGACGTCCACATCTTAAACCACTGTCACGTGGGCGTCAGCCACTCCGAACTGAACCCAGCTCTCTCACCGACACAGCCTCATCCACAGTCTGTGCCCGAAGCAGCAACAGGTCAAACCGCCTGAAACAGGACTTCGGAGATGCTGTGGGAGTGACACTTAGACTCAGTCCTCTGACCACAGTTCCCCACATCAACTATACGTCTAATTCTTTATACTGAAATCAGACTTATAAAAAACCCAAATAACCTTTATTTCAGCCACTCAGCACCTGGGCCCTTCCAAAATCAGGCCTCAAAGCATCAAAATGTCTCCCACGTTATTTTCTGTTCTACAGTCATAGAGACATCTATTCATGTTCTTTTTTCATCTAACAGGAGGATTTTACCTGTCCGAGTCACCAGGAACATGCCCACGTATCACAATCAAAGTTCCAGGCTCCAACTGTTCAGGGATGGTCCCAACATAGGGGATTATCTAGGAAACATAATTTTAACAAATGCACTTTTACATAAACAAGATTGAAAGACTACATTCTTAAAGGCTGCACACAAACCTCAGAAGCCAGCATCACCCAAGCTGTCCTCACTATTCAAACAGCGACAGGGGAGCAACACGGCCAGGGTATTCGCAATATCTGCAAACTGAGTTCTTTGGGAAAAGGCCCAAGATAAATACTACTCACAGTACTTTTTATGTGGCTGGGAGTTTCGTAAAAATAAAAATTCCACTTAATAGAATAATTCGGATAATAGAAAAACTTATCACAATGTCAGGCCCCGCCTCCCTTTTTCCTAAGGTTCCCTTGATGAACCAACAGCAGGATCAAGACCATGCTAAGCCCTGAGCAATGAGGACAGTCGCTGCCTGGAACACGGGAGCCTAACCTCTGGGCTTCCAGGCTGCCACCCCCGGGGCACTGCTGGCAGTCAGGGGCCTTCGTGGCCTCAGGGATGAGCTCCGGGGGGGCCTGGTGCTCTCTTAAGACATGGCGCCCACCGACCCTGGCCTAGTCTTGTGTGCAGGCTTGGGCTCCGACAGGTGTCCCATACACGATCCGGGTCCCACACACATCCGGGTCTCCACCTGCCCCCTCACTACCTGGAACCCAGCCCTTCTGTCTGGGGCCTGACACACTCAGACCTTGTCAATCCCCTTCCCCTGAGGTGACTCTGGTGGCTGGGGACCTGTGCTATGTGGCTGCTTCTCCTCCCTCTCGACCATCTCTCTCTTCCACTTAGGAGCACCTGGCCCAGCTAAGCAGGCCAGACATCATCACGCCTCACACCGAGCTCAGTCAAGTTACGGCATATGTGAAATCTGCCTGAGGAAGATCTGACTGACGAGTAAGAAAACAAGAGAGGCCATCTCAGGTAGCTGTAAATTGGTGGCTCTCAGGCTAGAAAGCTCGGCTCAAGCCCAACGTCCTCTGTGGAGCCCAGGCCGGCTGACGGAGCCGGTCCCCCCGAGGGGCCTTCACAGCGCTCGGTACTCTGTCCGCTGTACACGCTCTGCCTAGACTGTGAGCCGCATGGGCCAGCCCGGGTCATCACCCTGCAGTCCCAGGACAGAGGGAAGACACAGCGGTGTCGTTACGTGGTGAACGAATGAGCTCTCGCCTCTGGAAACGGGTGCGACAGGCCTCACACAGCGCACCCTGCTGCCTTCAGCAGTGAGACAAGATGTTTCAGAGCCAGTGACTGTCTGGTGTCATGGCAACTGCTGAGGGCAGGGCAGGTGGGATGAACGGAGCCCAACCCACCAGAGAAGGAGAAACATGAGGGACGCACAGAGTGTGGCTGGGCCGAGCGTGCAGAGATCGGGGGAGTCGCACCTCCACGCGGTCTCCGGGCCGAGGCCGACTCCCAGAACGAGGAGCCTCTTCCACCACGTAACTCTTAAGAAAAGGAGTTTTGGTAACTTCAAGTTTTATATGTTCCAACTGTATTTATGCAGAATATTTAATAACAAAAATGTGATATATCAGTGAGAAAGCAGCCTGCAAAACAATGTACAGAATGCTCGTCACTAAAAACTAAACCTTACAAACACAAAAGACTAAAGAAGGAAGCCAAAAATGTTATAATAGTTTTTTAAGGGAGATTTTCATTTCCTTCACGTATTGTTATGTTTTCCAGATTTCTATAATGTGCATTTATGTTTTTATAACCACAGACTTTTATTACGTATTTAATTTTAGGGTCAGAAAGCTTTCTGAAGCCAGTGCCTACCCCCATCACTGCTACTAACTTGGTCCCAACTGCTATCGAGTCGCTGTAGTCTAACAAATGACCGTGCTGAGAATTCTGGCCATGTGCCGTTTTAGTCGTTGGGACGAATGCTTTCTACCTAGGAAAGTGCCCTAAACTTTATCAGTAACACTCAGCCTTTTAGACCATGTGAGTGACACAAATGTCCTGCAGTCCACTCATCTAACTCGAGTATTTGCTCCTGTCAAAGGGAGGAGAAGGGAACTG
>NW_011889060.1:799924-804299 GCF_000151845.1 Pteropus vampyrus | reverse complement strand
ATATTTAATAACAAAAATGTGATATATCAGTGAGAAAGTAGCCTGCAAAACAATGTACAGAATGCTCGTCACTAAAAACTAAACCTTACAAACACAAAAGACTAAAGAAGGAAGCCAAAAATGTTATAATAGTTTTTTAAGGGAGATTTTCATTTCCTTCACATATTGTTATGTTTTCCAGATTTCTATAATGTGCATTTATGTTTTTATAACCACAGACTTTTATTACGTATTTAATTCTAGGGTCAGAAAGCTTTCTGAAGCCAGTGCCTACCCCCATCACTGCTACTAACTTGGTCCCAACTGCTATCGAGTCGCTGCAGTCTAACAAACGACCGTGCTGAGAATTCTGGCCATGTGCCGTTTTAGTCGTCGGGACGAATGCTTCCTACCTAGGAAAGTGCCCTAAACTTTATCAGTAACACTCAGCCTTTCAGACCATGTGAGTGACACAAATGTCCTGCAGTCCACTCATCTAACTCTCGAGTGTTTGCTCCTGTCAAAGGGAGGAGAAGAGAACTGGGTTTTTTTTTGGGGGGGGTGGGGGACGACTCCAAGCTTTGATGCTTTGTTTTACAATTAATCACTGCAAAAAACTGAATTATAGATATGATCACATTGGAGACAAAACCATAAGCTTAAGCCCTGGTTCGGCTGGATGCTGCTTGCCAGAACTTCCTAGCTGATTCATATTGCTTTGCCTTTGTTATGATTTCCTATTAAACGTCTGCCGCATACAAGGGTCTCTATTGCGTAGACTGTGGCTGGAAAGAAGGAGAGTTGTCCACGAGGAGCACATAATACAGTTGGGAAGAAATCAGACACCCGGGAACTTGAGGAGAGGGGAAACACGGTATTTTGTCTGGCTGTTCGAAATCGAACCTCCTTCCCTGTCTGGGGAACCCTCTACCTCAGGCCATCAGGCCTCGTCCAGACTGTAGCGAGGGCGAGGGCGAGGGCGAGGGAGAGGGCGTCCAACGGAGCTCTGGCAGTCAGTGCCCCAGCCCGGGGTGGAGTTAGAAGTAATGGCAGTAAGAAGCTGGAATCATGCTGTATTCACTCTGGCAAGGCAACAGCAGCTACATCCCGGGTCAGGCAGCGGTGGCAAGAGACGTCCCTTTGTGGGGACACAGCATGCTGCTGGGCGCTGAGACTGTGCAGTTGGCAAGCCAGGTTCTTAAGTCCTGCTAGAGATTCTGAGAACTCGATATCATTTAATAAATTCCTTTTCCCCTTAAATTAGAGACTGGCTTCGGTGCCTGCAACTACAAACCCTGACTAATACAACGTAAAATAAAACGGAGCAGGAAGTGTCAGATGTGTCAGAAAAATATATAAAGAATTCTAAATGAAGTGGCCAAAGAAATTTTACGAAAGAGATGTGGTATGAGCTTGGAAAACACACTTAAGCAGAGAGGGGGAGGAAGCCAGTTCAGGCAGAAATGTCAGTTTGCAAGAGCAACGATGCAGGAAAAGACAAATCCGACCTGGGAGGCAGTGAGCGGACAGCAAGGCGGTGAAAGACAGTCAGGGTCAGAGTCCGGACGACACAATGAGACTCGGGCAACAGTCCAGTGGGCGGGGGATTATCTGGGGGACTGACCGCTTCCAGTGTGCCAGGCATAAGGAGATAAGGATATAATCCAGGCTGGTGGCAGCCGACATGGGCTGGGGGTGGCGGGGAGGAGACAGATATAAGAAATATTTCAAAGTAAATAGTCTGTATAGAACCACCATCTAAAATGATTACACGGGGGAGGAAACAGATTTCTGAAGGAAGATGATGGGTTTCGTTCGGAACGCTTTAAGTGCAAAGAGTGGTAGGACATCTAAGAGCAAACATACTGAAAGGTACGGGAGTCCAGACTGCGCGTTAAGTGAACGGCCGGAAATCCTATTTAAAAGTCAGAGCAGAGATGATTATTAAAGGTATCAAAGTAGATAAATGCAGAGAGAGGAAAAGTTAGGGGCAAAGCCTCAGTGGTTTTTAAAATTAGGGGATGCGTAGAAGAGTGAACAAAGCAGACCTGACCGCTGTCCTTGAAAGGCCTCCTTACGAGGTTCGCCCCCGGCTGGTGTCTACGAACTTGGATTTTGGGAGAACACCCCCCACCCTAACCGACAAGGATACCTATAAACTGTCTGTGCAAACAACATGATTTATGCTAACACCTGCTTCCTTTTGGGAGTCTGGAACTTTCATACATGCTAGGCGGAAGCTATCCACACGACCAGCCTCCAGTAAAAGGCCTGAGCAATGAGTCTTCAAAATGAGCGAGCTTCCCTGGCACCTACCATTTCACAAGTGTGCTGGGGTTTAGGCACACCTGTGTGACTCCACTAGCAAAGCCCTGCCACGTTGTACCTGGTTCCCCTGGACGTCGCCCTACGTGCCTCTTCCCTCTGTGACTTTGCTCTGTATCCTTTCAGTGTAATAAATCACAGCCACGAGCATGACTACATGCTGGTGAATCATAAAAACGGGGTGTGCTGGAGACCTTGATACCGGGGTCAGAAGAGAGAGAAGAGCGAAGGGTCAGCCAGGGCAGCGTCGGCACATCAAGGAAGTCAATTTCAGTAAGGGAGGACTGGCAATATCTTTAACACAGAAAAATGAGGAACGTTCCAAATGAAGAGATAATGAAATAAATGGATATCGCATCTTTGATCCAGGAATCCCGCTTTGTAAAAAGTACAAGATTTATCTTATAAAATACTGGTCATGTGCACGAAGAGTCACAAACAGGGATGTGCACCACAGCTCTGATAAAACCACGAAAGGGGACAGTCTTTTAACGGGGGATGGCGAAGTAAGTTATGCCCCCACGCCACGGACTAATGAGTAGCCATTAAACTAAGTGAGGAAGTTCTACATGTGCTGATAGCTCCAAAATGTGTCAAAGAGGAAAAAGCCAGGTGTAGGGCAGACTCTACGCTATGACACATGCACGTAATGAAACGGGGTATGTAAAAGGTGAGTCGTAACACACACTCTCTTGGACATTCACGTATATTCTCAGGAAGGACATAAAAAAAAACTGGTAGAAAATGAATGCCATTAAGGAGGGGAAGAGCACCAGGGTAGGAGAAAAATTTATGTTTTAATGAAACCCTTAAATACTGTTTGAATTTTTAAAAGTGATTTACATAAATTATCTTTATATTTTAGAAAACAGTAATAAAAAAGGAAACGCCACTGAGTTTGACATAAGTGAATTTAAAATTCTGAAGAGAGATTATCTCCGGGGAGCGAGGGCTTGGCCGCCTGGGAGGAGGTGCAAAGGGCAGAGAAACGCTGACGGAAGTGGAAAATCACAAAAGCAGGAAGGAAGTTGCAAATTCAGTCCTGAACTCACAGTCCTGAAGGGCTGGCAGGGCAGCTCAGGGCTGGAGGCGGGAAGGCCAGAACTGTACGCAGATAGCAGACACTCGAAAGTCTAAAGCGGATCAGTAAGGACATGATCGAAAGAGATAAAAATAAAAAAGCAATTAATTAAAGGTATAAAATCAGAGGGCAGAGCTGTGGAGAGAAAACCAAGACGACAGACATCGACTTACTCTCAGCAAGATGGCCGAAGAACAACAAGGGAAGAAGGCTGGAAGGGGCCTCGGAGGTTAGAAAGGAAGATCTTATCGTTTAGTGTTTTCAGATTAAATTGCAAGGCTGACAGGGAGGTACTTAGAATACTAAAGAGAAAGGAAACGAGGCTCCTAATGAAATTGGCCCAGAGCTTTTTGGCACCAGATGGGATTAATGCTAACAAGAGGTTTATGAACTAGGAGTAACAACCAATCTGTTCAAGTTCTAAACAACTTAACCAGCTAACACTTAATCACATCTTAAGAACCCTATGAACAACAGCAATAATAAATATTTAGGTAGATACTGAGTTGCCAAACCATACACTTCACTGAGGGCATTTCTGGTATGAAGTGAAGATAACTATCTTCCAAATTATTCACTGAATTTAAATGAAAAGAAAAGTGAGCCCGGTTATTGAAAACCTTGGAATTCCATCAAATGAACTAGTCGGTGAAACATATTAAATATGAAAAAAGAAACAGGCCAGATATACAATTACTTTATCTTTTCCAAGAAGAGCTAATATAGACAGAATCTGTCGATCACCAATGTAACCAAAACTTTAAAAACACTAATAAAAATAAAAAGGTGGCAGTTCTGTCTTCACAATGCTTAATAAAGAACAGAAACTCAATAAACACTTCCCCATTGTTTAAACTGATCACTAACAAAATGACCATAATGCAAGAAAATAGTTTAAGGCTAGCCTGCACGATATCCTAATTAACTTAAAATATCTAAGTTATTTGTAGCATTACTGCTCCAAGCCCCTTTCAATCAGAAATGGACATC
>NW_011889060.1:797882-799874 GCF_000151845.1 Pteropus vampyrus | reverse complement strand
TGAACTAGTCGGTGAAACATATTAAATATGAAAAAAGAAACAGGCCAGATATACAATTACTTTATCTTTTCCAAGAAGAGCTAATATAGACAGAATCTGTCGATCACCAATGTAACCAAAACTTTAAAAACACTAATAAAAATAAAAAGGTGGCAGTTCTGTCTTCACAATGCTTAATAAAGAACAGAAACTCAATAAACACTTCCCCATTGTTTAAACTGATCACTAACAAAATGACCATAATGCAAGAAAATAGTTTAAGGCTAGCCTGCACGATATCCTAATTAACTTAAAATATCTAAGTTATTTGTAGCATTACTGCTCCAAGCCCCTTTCAATCAGAAATGGACATCTACTGATTTTTGTTTCAACTCTACAGTTTAGGGTGCTAACCCCAGAAGTTATAGGAATCGGCACTACGCTGGTGTCAAGATATGCAGGGATCTTGACCTAGAAAAATTATTTTCTAAATAACTTCAAATCTTCGTCTTGCGCATGAAACGGGTAAACTGGACAGTGCGGCACAAACGCCCGGTCCCCCTCCTGGCTTGAGCCATGACTACAGTTGCCCTCGGCAGGCAGCCTAGATAGATTTTTTTTTAATCTCTGCAGAAAGTCAGGCTACAACCTTGAGATGTTTTTAACTCTAAGAGGCACAAAATTATTTTAAATGTCTCTGACTTCAAATTCAGTAAGTCTTCCTTTTTAAACCTGTTGCTACTGAAGGCTATTTCCTCTGAAACTGAGTTAGCGCGACATGGTGGTCATACCTTATTCTTGCGCAACGTTAAAACTTAGGGAAAAAGGAGTTACGGCTACAAAATAAATAACGAAAACACCGAACCCACTTATGCCAATGAGGCCGGTCTGCAGCCTTGCTTCGAGGACGCTCACATCCCTGTTGCCCAGGAGTCTCCAAAGGTGTTTACCAAAAAAGCAGCGACTCTACCTCAGACCTAAACTCAGGATTCAGCTCCAGGAAGGCAGAAAGTACATTGCCATAAAACAGACACAATTTCGTTACTTCCCAGGACGTACACTGAAATTTCCAGCAATTACAGTCATTCAGGGGCTCCTGAGGCTGGAACGAGACCCTTCATTTTTCTCATTCTCCGTCTCATTAATTTTTGATGTTTCCTGCTCTGGCACCGAGCGGTATTTGAAGGGCAAAGGGAAAAACTGACACATGAACAGGTCTAATCAAAAAAGAAAATTAAAAACTCGTAGAGTAAGAAATACATTTTCCTTTTAAAATTCTGTCTTACGATTATCTGTACCTACCTACCACCACCAAAGCTGGCGGTCGCTCCACTGTCCTCATGTTCTCTGTTCTCAACACTTCTCATCCCTTTGTACTGTGACTGTGACCTGGTCTTCCACTAGACTGAGCTCCAAGGGCTGGATCTGTTTTTTAGGCAGCACCCACCACAACCCCTATTACACACTGGGTGCTTTACATATGTTTACTGAATTTCCTTCTTACACCCCCACCCCAACAATAAATCACTATCCAACTGGATTTGCTCTCAGTCCTGCCACAGGTAAAAAGTGATCTCACAGGAGTCAGTTACCGGGTTATAGGTGACATTCTGTAGGTTGTTTAAGGACATCATCTTTCTTTTCAACCTTATTGTTGATCGGGGTCCTTCTTCTGTGTACGATCTAAGATTTTAAGCAAGTTTCATTTAAAGGCTTCCCAGATTGAAACTGAGGCACTTGCCCTGTGTAAAATCAAAACAGAGGGAAAGAAAATGCATCATTTTTCTTCATAACTATTTTAAATTTTAAATTATAAACTATTTTACTGATATTTACCAAATAACAGATGCTATTACAATCCAAGATCTGACCCCAATTCTTACCTCGTGTACTTACTACTAAATAATTTGGGATCAGTGCAGGAAATATTGATTTAAAAATTACAACAGTAGAAAATTTCCAACATGGAACTTATTATTAAAAACATTAAAATAAAATATTAGCAAATACTCT
>NW_011889060.1:793441-795798 GCF_000151845.1 Pteropus vampyrus | reverse complement strand
CATTAGGCACCAATTGTGTTGTGGGTTGGTGTTCGCTAAGTTGTACGCTTCCCTGGGGAAAATGTGAGCAGTTTGGAGCACAAGTCTGAGCATATTACATGTCCAGTGAATTCCCGACTGCTCAGTCAAGGGCCCCCACCGACTGCTGCTTTGACCTATTGCTGTTCAAACGTCAGAGAAACACAAAGATAAGGTACCTTGGACAGCTGGCTGCTTGCAGTTCTTTTTCTGTTAGGGAACACAAAGTTCTCACGTTCCTGCTTGTCTCTACTCGATTTTTATCCACGTTTCCTTTGAAAGACACGTTTTGGTGCCGCTGCTATGGGCTGTTCTCTGTAGCTTTTGTTTCTATTATTGGTTATTTAAATTAAGGAATTCATTACTCATCCCATACCGTGAACTCGGGGTCTAATTCACTATTACTGTTCTCTCCTCCTATTCATATTCTAAGTTTGATTCACTCCAGAATCCAACTTAAATCACTGCATTTAACCCTTGAGGTAGCACTGCGTTGGACTTGTCTTTCTGTGCGTTGTTTTATCTGTCCAGCTCCGTTGTAAATTGAGAAGAGCTTGTCTGTCTTCCCCAATGCCTGTGTGATGCTTTGCAAGAAGGAGCCATTGGAAATATTAGGTCGAAATATTAGGTTATTAAAGTGAGGAGCGACTGGATTTGCCTGTGTTTAGTCCCTCTCTTTTACAAAATAAGTTGAAATAAATACTCATCTATGTTCTGTTTCTTTGGTACATGGGATTCGGGTGCAAAAGGAACTGAGTAAACGGGCCAGAAATCCAGTGCTGGTGAAGTAAATCCAGATTAAAAGATGCACCAACCCCGAGAACTTATTCTTAGAAATAACCTCTCATTGGTCCCTGTTTTATTAAGTGAGCTCAATATGTTTTTATGTCATTTAAAATCAACAGATACATACTGAATGGCCACCATGACAAGGCACAGCGATAAGGAATATGAGCAAACAAATGGCTTTATAGTACAGCGGTCCCCCCTTACCCGAGGAGGACATGTTCCAAGTTCCCTCTGCCCCATGGATGCCTGAAACTGCAGACAGTACCAAACCCTAAATATACCGTGTTTCCTATACATACCTATGATAAATTTAAATTAGGCACAGCAAGAGATTAACAACAATCAAAACGACGACTCTAACAACATGCTGTAATAAAACCTGTGTGAGTGAAATAAGGGTGACTCGAACACAAGCATGGCTGTCACGAGATGGCCTACATGATCCGTGGCCTGGGCGGGATGGAGCAAGACGACGTGCGATTTCCTCGCACTCCTCAGAATGCCACACAACTTAAATGTTTGTGTCTCGAATTTTCCATTTACTATATTTGGACCGCAGTTGACCGCGGGTAAGTGAAACCGCAGATAAGGGGGTCTGCTGCACTTGTCCTCACGGGACCCTTCTACATTCCGGAAAGGGGCGTAAGTATTCAAGAGCCCCACGCGTCTGCCTTGCATTATTGCAACAGCCCCCTAATTGCCATCCCTCTTTTGCGCTTGTCCCTTTGCAGTCCATTCTCAGTCAGCAGCCAGAGACATCATAAAGCATGATCCAAACACTCCTGCTAGAACCTTCCACTAGCTTTTGCTCCTACTTCGAGTAAAGATCCGAGTTCTCACAAGAACACCCCGTGCTCTGCCCCTCCCCCCACACGCGCTAACTTTCCTACCACCTTCCTCCCCGTTCCGAGCAACCACTCCGGCCTTCTCGGTATCCTGTGGCAGGCTTGTCACAGTCCCACCTCAGAACCTTTGCATTTGATGTGTCCTCTGCCGCCTTCAAGTCTCCCCAAATTATCAGCTCTCAGCGAGGCTCTTCCTGACCGCCGTATTTAAAATCGTAAACGCCCTCCTGGAATGCGCACCGTCCCCATCACTCTTCCTTGCTTTATTTTTCTTGAGCACTTTCATATTCCGATTACTTTTTTGACTTCATCCTCCAGAGTATAAGCTCCATGGAGGCAGGGAGTTGTGACTGTTCTTGCTTCAGTGCAGCTCACCGCGCAGTAGGAGACACAGATGATGATGTGTTTGGAACAGATTAAAATTGGATGATATAATTGGGAGCACCTGGGGGCTCCTTTATTTGGATGCCAGAGGGAACCTTCCGAAGAGGTGAAGTTTAAGTTGCTGGTAAATTGAAGAAAGGAGGACGCCAAAGGAGGATCTTGGGGAAGAGCATTCCAGGGTGAGGGGACAGTGGACACAAAGAACCTAAGGCTCCCGAGGACTTTCAGTGTCCTCGGGAACAGGAAGGCCAGCAGCATGGCTGGAGCATATGAGATAAAGGCCCGGAATTGGATGAGGCCACCGAGGCGAGTAGCTAGATG
>NW_011889060.1:781787-792476 GCF_000151845.1 Pteropus vampyrus | reverse complement strand
ATGATCATTTCTGGTCGGATCAATCTCTTTTTCATCTATATTGTTCTCTTTCCTCACCCTAGAAGCCACATTTATACAGCACAGTGTAGATGCAAATTTAGAAATAAAAATATTAGCTCTTATAAGCAAAATGCGAACGTATGTATTGCCCAGATTTTTGAAAAACTAATAAAATAACACGATTTTACTCTTAAGAATTGAAACTGTGTATCCTCTTGCTACTTGGCAGGGCCGATTAAACAAAAATACCTGCCTCGTTTCGTCAGCGATGTGAACCGTGTTGTTTCAAGCTAGGAAAAACTTCTGGTGGTGATTTTGATTATTGCCGTGTTATTTTTGTTATTATAATTAAAACACGTTTTTGACCCTCCATTCATGAAATGGTGGTGCAAGTGCTGGGTCAATAATTGTGGAATACGAGTGACACACGATAAAACATGCTAAAGAACGTGAAATAATGGTTTTGATTTTTTTCACTGTGAATTTGGGAGCCAGAACTCTAGAGCCTTTAGCAACAATAATAAAAAAAACAACATTAAAGTCAAAATTTGCCCCAACTGTTATAGATTTATGAGCTCTGAGAATACATATCCTACTTTCCATGTATTCCATGAGAAAATCAGTCTTGAATTACTCAGGTTTTAAATTATAGTCCTCGGGAGTGCATTCTTTACAAAACCACAGCATCCATATTTCTTACACATTTATCTACTTTCCCCTTCCAAAAAAAAAAAACATCATGGTTGGTGTCATGGACCTCTTCTGACTATCCTCCCCACTCCACGTGGACATATTTTCTCTTTGAATCCTCTTGTTTTGAACTAATTTCTCCTGCACCCCAATACCAGCACCTCCCATGAACGGTTTGACCTCTTTTTTCAGCCTCTAGACCCACTGTGTTCAGATTCATCGGGCTTACCTCTTACGTTTTACAGGATCATGTCCCGAACCTAGTCTTTCCAGGTGTGAGAAACAAGCTTCTAGAACTGTGGTTTTGTCATAAAATAAAAGAATCTTGGCGGCGGGAGAGAATGAGATGCTGTTCTATTTTTTAAATAGTTTTCTTGAATAGCTTTGGCAGAATATGGTATGTTAACCGAAGAACGCCATATTGTTATTTGACATGAGAAAAATATATCTGAAACTATGTAAATTGAAAAAGTCAAAATCAAATACTTTAGAATAGAAAAAAAAGTTTAACTGTATTCTAATATACCAAGCATGTTAGGTACTATAGATACAGTAGGTAAAAAATAAGAGAGCTTTCCTGGAGTTTAAATCTGGTGGGAGTAAGACTAAGTAATTACGTATATGCATTTAAAAAAGCCACAAAAGAATGGTGTTAGGAACGGTTAATGCCACCAGGATCTTTGTTCCAGCAAAGTTGCTGAGATTCATGACACCATTCAAAGGCCGTCACAGTGCTTCGCCAGCCCTCAGTGGGCACAGCACTCTTCTGCCAGCCTGTATTTGCATTGTTCGTTACAAAGTGACAAGCGAAACCTCAAGGGAAGAATTTCTGTGACAGGTTGGAGCAAGCAAGAACTCCAGGTGGTTTTAACAAATAGAAAAATGTTATCGAGTCCAAACACTTTTTAAAAAACTTTTTATTTTGGAAATTAAAATATACACAAAAGTAAGGGGTGTGATGAATCCGGATCTGCTCATGTCCGGCTCCAGCCACAAACGACGTGGCCCGTATGTACTGTTTCATCTACACCCCACCCCCACCCTTCCACCACGGGCTCATTTTGAAGCAAATCTCAGACTTCATTCAATTTTCAAAAACTTCAAAACTGCTGGTTAGACCTAAAGGTTAAATAAGATGTAGGTTCAATTTTTTTGGTCAAATGCTTTCACAGGTGGTACGTCCTTCCAATTGCAAGTCATCAGGAGGCACCTGAAAGTCCAGTTTTTCTTTGTACGACAGCAAGACTGGTCAGTGGTTTCAGCTGTGGTTAGCCTGGTCCACCTATTACAAAGTTGCCATCACGTTTGATCGAATGTTTCTAGCAGCTAGTTACTGACGGTCATTGCCTAGATGCATTATTTCATTAGGAATTGATATATCTATTCCATCATTCCTCCTGTGTTCATGAATTGGAATTCCGTAAGGAAATACTGCTCCTTTCATCAACTATCCGGCGACTCCAGGGTGAAGGTTATGCCAGAAAGGCAGGGCGCTTGACAGGGTTTTCCCAATGAGTTGGTTTCCTAGCTCCCACAAAAGGTAGCCAATGAGTTGGTTTTAAAAAACATCATTATGAATTTGTGAATATCAGTATATTTGATGTAGGAGATTTTTGATGCTTAAAATTATCCTATTTTTAACCAGAAGGAACCCTTTTAATTGGCTTCCGTGTTCTTTTGACACTAATCTTACATAGTTTCTGGTAGGACAAGATGTCCCAAGCTATCATTTTCATTACCTGCCAAACCTGGACTTAGCACTTTCTCCAATTAAACTTTTAGTGGGAAGTGGTATACAGGGACTACAATTTCAACTAGTGACGCTGGTGGCAACTCGGTTAGTTTCTAGACTTCCTCAGCAGGTGGAGCCAAGGAAAAATTTTTTTAAATATCTGAATTTATACTTATTTCTTTGCATTCAATTTAGGGTTACAGTGTTTTCATTTAGCTTTTTAAATTTTACATTTATACTTCATTTTTCTTATGAAAATCTTGCTTTCTAACAACAGTAACAATTACTTATTTACTTTATCCTGTTATATATGTTTCAGGATTAAAAATAAATAAATATTACCATAACAGTATGATTACAAAAGAAAACCAAGTTTTATTTGCAGTTTTTTTCTGTCCTGAGGCTGGCTATATACCACAAGCTATATAATCAAATGTCTGTTTTAAAGCAATATGACAATACTCCAAAGCGATCTATAGATTCACTACAATCACTATCAAAATCTCAACAGCAAATTTTACAAAAATAGAAAAAAAAATTCTAAAATTCATACGGAATCTCATGGGACCCTGATTAACCAAAACAATCTTGAAAAAGAACAAAAGAGTTGGAAGTCTCACACTTCCTGATTTTAAAACATATTACAAGGTGAGTAAGCAAAATAGTGTGGTACCGGCACACACAGACAGACATCTAGACCAACAGAACAGAAAAGAGCTCTCAATGCGCCCTTATGTCAAATTGTCAACAAGCGTGACACCACCACTCAATGCGGGAAAGATGGTCTCTTCAGCAAATGATACTGGGGAAAAAAATGGATATCCACATGCAAAAGAATGAAGCTGGACTCTTACCTTACACCACATGTAAAAATTAACCCAAAATGGGCTACAGAGCTAAACATAAAACTATAGTATTTCCAAAAGAAAGCATAGAGGGAGAAGGAGAACTTCATACTGGATGTTGGCAATGATTTCTTAGCTACGACGACAAAAGCACAGATAACAAATTAAAAAATAGTCTAATAGGACTACGCCTAACCTAAAAATTCTGTACATAACGAACTCCATCAACAGAGTGAAAGGGGAACCTACAGAATGGGAGTAAACATTTGCAAATCATCTATCTGACAAGGGATTAATATCCAGAATATACAAAGAACCACTATAACTCAATAGCAAACATGTATGTGTCCTTGTGCACCAGATTCGCACTGAGCATTATTTATGGAATTGTAAAATGGTGTAGCCACTGTGGAAAACAGTGTGGAAGTTCTTCAAAAAATTAAAAATTGAATTACCAGTAGTCTGCTCCCACTTCTGGGTATACAACTAGAGGAAATGAAGGCAGAATCTTGAAGAGATTTCTACACCTGTGTTCACAGGAACATTTTTCACAATAGCCTAGAGATGAAAACACCCGAAGTGTCCACTGACAGATGAATGGATAAACAAAATGTGATATATACATATAGTGGAATATTATTCAGCCTTATAAAGGAAGGAACTTCTGTCACACACCACAATGTGGATGAATCTTGAGGACATTATGCTAAGTGAAATAAGCAGTTACAAAAGAACAAATACTGTCTGATGTCACTTACATGAGGCATCTCATGTACTCGAATTCATAGACAGCCCCGTGGGCTGGGGGAGGGGAAATAGGGAGCTGTGTGATGAGCACAGAGCCCCAGTTTTGAAAGATGAGAACGTTCTGGAGATTTGTTGCACGACAACATGAGTGTACTCATCAGTGAACTAGACACGGGAGCGACCCATGTGTGTGGTCATTCTCCCGAGTCCACAGGCTCCCGAGGGTAGGCGGTGCTGCTCCCCTCTCCGTCCCCCGTGTCCAGGGCACATTCTAGAAACTCACTAGGTTCCTGACTGATGATTGACCGACAGAACACACGAATCAATGGCTGTACTGGAATCTGCACAAAAGCAGCAATTAGAGACAGTGGTTGACTTCAGCCTTTAATTTGGTAGCACCCATGATTATAGACAAAAATAATCTTTATTTCTAGGAAAAATATAAAACCGTACAGAAGAACAAAATGAAGGCAGTTTAAAATATAACATTAAGATCTATAAACAGAGTATCACAAAAATTCAGTAGTTTAAAAGCATTGCCTTTATCACCTGAATGTCACCCATGAGGCTGCTGAGGAAAATGGTCACTAGCTGTCACATACAACAAGGAGCATGGCTGGCTTGGGAAGTCATAAGAAGCTACCCTCTTGCATTTCCAAGAGGGTTGGTAAACTCAGTCATTTCATTTCAAGCTACACAGTCGACCGCTTTGGTCTCTTCAGTTCCACTGTGGGGTTGATTCCCAGGAAGCATCGTCAGCTAAACAGGCCCCCCCGGGGCTGTGGGTCTTCTTCTAGGTGGTGAGTGCCGCCAGGTAGGGCACCCGCTCACCTGGAGCTCGGCACGTGGCTTAGCGTCATGGCCACGACGCTCTCTAGACACAAGGGACGCGAGATGCCTTCGTCCATTCGAGCCACGTGCGCAGGGTTCAGAAGGTGGGGCTCGAAGTCCCAAGTGGGAAATCAGCACGTGAGAGAACATGTCTCACCCATTCTTTGGGTGCATGTCGTTAGGCATGTTGCAGTCACAAAGGTAGAAAAAAGTTTTAACGTTATTAGGCCCCAAGTGTCATTAAATAGGAAAGATAATCCCACGGGTTGCTTGTGTGCGTGTAAGTGGACAAAGGGAGATGTCAGCCTGCAGCCGGAAGAGGAGGCCTGAGGCGCCAGAGGAAATCGGATTCGAGGAATGAGTGAATGGCTCTGAAACGAGCACCACGAAGAGCAGAAACACAGACCCGAGGGAGAGGAAAATTATAGAACAGGGAGGGCAAAAGTGGAAAAATGTCATAAGGAAAATAGTCTTGGCTCAAAACTAAAGGAAACGTATTTATTTATCTAAAAAAAAAAAAAAGGGAAAGAAAATCTGCTAGACCTTAGCTATTAATATTGTATTCAAAAGAACATGTTCTGATGTATTACAGAGGGAGGGGAAAGGCTGGACCAGGTATCCACAATGGCCAACCCTCACACTGCATGGAGGAAGTTGAGAATAATTCCTAGAGAGAGTACGGGACTGCTCTCCGAGTGGACTGTCACATTTATCTGAATGACCAGTGAGGTAATGACAGGCACTTTCAGGGACCCAGAACCCTCAGCTCAGTGACGTCCCTCATCCTGCTTCCATTTGTCCATTTGCAAAATAACTGTGCTCTTCTCTCTTGGCGCTAGGGCTACTTGTAAGGGTTCTAACATACAGCCAGTAGCTCAAGAAGGTTGGTTTGGGGCGGGTTTGGATGGCAGCCAAACCAGAAAGTGTGTGTGTGTGTGCAGGCTTTATTCTCCAGCAGAGGGCAGTACCCCATAAAATTACTATCAAGGAAAAACCGGCACCTTGGTCCATTACCACGAATTTCCTATAGTATCGATTACTATTTAGTGTCACAAAAATGGGTTATCTTGAATACTGATGGTCGATCCTGGCAAAGAGTTTAACTCTAACAATTTGAAATCTCACAGCTTAAAGTGACGTGCCTTATTTGAGTCCCCTCCTCTAATCTGAGTCCTGTGTGTGTGTGTGTGTGTCTTGGTGTGTGGAGTCTAATAAGGCTTTGCTCTCAATCCCCTGCGTATAGTAATTTTCAACCAAAATTTGCGTATAGTAATTTGCAACCAAGTAAGATGGATATGACACAGAGCCACATCGCGTACCATTGCAGATGGGAGTTTTCTTTAAAAGAGTATATCTCAGAATTTAGCTAAAGAGATTTCATTCTAATAGCAAAAGGACCTCACCGTAAGCAGTTTAGTTTATAATGTGGTCATTTTAACGTGGATTCCTACAGACGGAATGAATATGAACAAATCTCTTAAATACTAATGAACTTAAATTTGAATGATTATTTGATCAATTAGTCATAATTTCCTTCCTTTCCACTCTTGTCTTTGCACGGTATCAGCATGTTTATCCTATTATAGTATTTATTTGCTATAAATTGACTTTAAAAAATATTTGGGTCATTACATAATTGAGTTATAGTTCTATTTCAGTTGCGAATTACTCTTTGGTATTTCTGCCTGTAACATGGATAAAAGCCATCTGACAATTAGTCGAAGCACCGAATGAACTTTAAGAAATCTTTTGGTTAAATTTCTCTCTGCTAATATTGCACTCCTACAACTTTTCATAAAGTAAATGTCAATCAATGCAGATGTCGGCATATGCAAATAATGGTCAAGGTATGTGCCCACTCTCCTGATCTGCCTCTCTTCGGGGAAGGCCGGGTCCCAGCGGTGGGAGGAAGGAGCAGGCTGAGCAGAGCGAGCTGAACGGGGCTCCCCTCCCGCCCTCCTCTCCCACTGCCTCTTCTGGCCACAGGCCCTGCAGACCGGTGCTGAGTTGAGGTCACAGGTCTGCTTGGGTGGAGATGGGGGAGGGACTGTGAAGGGAAGAAGTGGAGGGAGTTCCCCAGCAGCAGGGGGAGGGAAGGGACCTTCCGGTGGCACCTGGCCAGGCAGCGGTCAGCAGGACATCTGTCAGGCTGCGACCCACTCCTCCTATCCCAAGGGGGTGTCAGACACAAGGGCATCTGCTGCTCTGCGTCTAGTACACGCAACACCGGACAATCGCGACCCTTCACACCCCATTTCCCTAAAATGTCAATAAGGAATGCCAAAACCTCATCTGTTTCCCACCGTGAAATATGAGCTAACATGTGAGAACATGTCACATGTCCCTTCATGACAACATGGCACGTAAAGACAAAATCTAGAAGATTAGAGCCCCTTACAAGTCTGGACACTGCCTGGAACGTGACTGGCGGTAAGTATTTAACCACCACCACATTAAACATCAATTTGCAAAAGAATCAATTTTTTTTTAAATCTCTACATTTCACTACTGGCTGTCACTTTAATTACAGCCTGACATTTACCTGATAGATCTGACACGGGAAGATGAGCTGGGTGCCACAAACCCTGAATCGGAAGCGATGAGTCTCCAGAGATTTCTGTTTAGAGTTTACGTTATAGGGAGGTTGGCCGTATGTTATAGGAACCCAGTAAACACCGCTATAACCAGTAGAGGAAAAAAACATTGGTGGTTTAGAAAATAACTTTCCTTTGAGTTAATACTAACCTTTCTTGTTCTCTAATCAATGCTAATTTATCATTTTTGCTTATTTTAGTCAGAGACTTATACAGAATTCCCCCCGAATTAAACAAAGTGCCTTAATTTTCTAAACCCACAGCCAAAACCAGATAACACTTATGAAATTATCAAGCACACCAAGGCTTTGCCTTCGATCTCCCTTCCCACCCCCCGATAAAACCTAGACACCCTGGTCTCTCCATGACAAACCCTTCCCTCCCCCACCAGCAAATGAGAACATTCGATTCTCTCCGGTCTCCATTTTTCATTTGCTTTAAAATCCAGATTTTAACGTGCCTCTTGCCTCCCATCACCATCAAAGGTGCCCGACTCCCTGGCCAAGCTGCCACATGGCAGAGTTGACTCTGTTATAAGCTGGGATCACGAGGGCCACAGGTGTGTGATTTTACCTGTGGGCCAGGTGACTTGCATTTATTTCTTAACAGAGCTTCATCGCAGGGTGAAACACCCAGCCTGATATAAAAGATGTAAAAGTAAATTTGAAGTTAGTTTTTAAGACGTCATGGGTGACCAAAGAGCATCCTGTGTCCTCACTTTGTCCAACAGCAGTCCCACGGTCTGCTCATTCCTGACTCTGTCCTCCCAATAACCACCAAAGTTTGCATTTCTTTCAAAAATACTTGAGCGAATGACATTTTTGATAGGGCATGGATTATAAAAGCATTTGGATAAAAAAGGGAGCACGTGTGTTCTGAAGGGTGTCACCACCAAATACCAACATCCTGCCAAGTCACCTAAATCCTCTGTGACAAAGAAAGTGCCAGACGCACCCGACAGGCCAGCTTCTCCGTGCTGTTGGTCACCTGAGCGGTGTGAGCGCCGCTGATCGCGGAAGAGTCTACGGGCGACGCGTGCTCGGGGCCACCAGTCTGCGTCCCCCCGAACCCGCGGTGGCATTCAGGGAGAGGATCGCCTTACTTTCCTCATGTCACGACTCCGCTCCGATGGCCCCGGTCCCTCTCCGAGCCTCCACCTCCAGATTCAAATCTTAGATTAAAACGTGTGCAAAACCAAATGAAAATCCGCCACCAAAACATAACCCACTCCTCCCCCGAACCACCCGCCCGCTGTGGTGGGGGCAGAACCAAAGTCCACTTTTCGCTGTCTTCATCCTAAACCTTAAAGAAGAGCAGATGGACGCCACTGCCTGGCCTGGGCGGGTTGGACGCCCGGGGGGGCCTGTTGGGGGGGGGGCCGTGGGGCGCTAGGAGTTCCTGGGGCGGTCGCCGCGGCCCCTCTTGGGCCACTCCTCGTCCACCCACCGGCGCAGGACCTTCTCCACGTCGGCCCGGCGGTACAGCCGGCACAGCTCCATCAGCTGGCCCACCGTCCGCTGGCCGTTGCGCAGCAGGAACTCGAGGGTGGGGCTCTGCGGCCTCTGCTCCAGGAAGCACAGCTCGTCGTAGGGCATGCCCCACTTGCTGGCAAAGTTCCTCCAGTTTTTCACCGTCGGGTGACACGGATCCAGCTTTATCCTGATCACGTCGAGTAAGTCCTGGTCGTTGAGCAAGTCGCTGATGGTGGGGGCCCGGAGCGAGCAGGAGGGGCAGCCACAGTCGGCCCGGCAGGACTGGTCCTTGCCTGCACCTGGGGAGCAAAGAGCAGAGCCCACGCGTCAGCGACTCTTCCCTTCGCCTGCCACCTGAACAGTCGACAGTGGCACGGGGCACCTCACAGAGGGGCTTCGGGTGCTCGCTCCCACACCGCCAGCAGCGGGAGGGGCTGACGAAGCCGGCTCCCCTCCTCCGAGGCTCCCCGTGTCCATCCCGCAATGTGAGCTGCGGCCCCGGTGCGGCTCGGGGGGCAGAGCTCTCTGCCCGCACGTGGCCAGTCCAGGGCGCGGACCGCCGCCCCGAGCAGACCAGCCCACTCGCCCGCACCTCAACCCTTAACCCCCCGCCAAGTCCCACGCCAGCCGACAGCTCCCTGATGCCAAACACAGCACGTGAGGGCGCAAAGGACCACACAACTCTTTTAAGGGTCTTTAAACACACACACACTCTGGAATCTGGAATGTCCACGCGCACGTATTTGAAAAGGAGTGATAACTGATAACGCCAGAAAACTTACTTTTCAAACGTATGGCCACCTTATCATTCCTTTACCTCTGTCTGTGTTTTTTCACCCACGGGGCTGCCTCTGCAGTGGGGCCGGCACCCCGAGGTGTGTGCCGGGGGGTGGGGGGTGGACCAGCAGGGGGCGTCTAGGCTGAGCCCCACTGAGCAGAGCCCGGCCGAGCCCAGAGGGCAGGGAGCACTTTCCCTCCATCGGGGTCCCTGGCCTTAGCAAGAGGGTGGAGCTGGCAGGTGAGAGGTGTCCTGAGCAGCTCACCTGCCCCAGTGCGGCTGACCCCTCTGACCTGGTGGTTAACGGCCAAAGGCTATGCAGGCCCCTGGCCTGGGAAATTCTGGAAGGTTACAGTGACCCTTATCACACTAAGCCCTGGATGTCCCAATTTGGGAAAACAAAGAATTTGGGAAAAGTGATCGTTTCTGATCGTTTAGGTTGAAAACCAGCCACTTGGGGGCAAGGACGCATTAAAAGGTAACAAAAGCCATGAAAATCACACTCATTGCCTTTGATTGACTAATATAACTCTCGGGAGTCCAGCCTGAGGAGGAAACCTAAAACACGTATATACCTGAACAGTTTTATTAGTCTTATCCATTTATCTATTTTTAAGCAACTTAATGTCAAAGGCGACTAGTGAAATTGCTGTTCTACTCGATGGACTATTATTTAAGTAATTACGAAGGCGAGGCAGCACCTAGAAAATGCTGTAACGTTAAGTGAAAAATGCCAGAAATAAGGAACGCATGTACTCGATGATTAGAACGATGCGAAAACTGCGTGAATATTCCCATGGGAGGAAATGTACAAAAAATTAAAGCTTCTGTGCTGATACGGTGGGGTGATGTTTCTGTTTCCCGAACTTTCTCTATATTTCTGTTATGTTCTGTGATCACCCAGGCGATGTGCTGCATTAACAAACACACTGTTCATTTTAGCACAGGGATGACTTCTCCCTGCCAAGCCTGTGAGCCTGCGCTGCCTGCCTCTCCGTGA
>NW_011889060.1:779100-781212 GCF_000151845.1 Pteropus vampyrus | reverse complement strand
CGTTTAGGTTGAAAACCAGCCACTTGGGGGCAAGGACGCATTAAAAGGTAACAAAAGCCATGAAAATCACACTCATTGCCTTTGATTGACTAATATAACTCTCGGGAGTCCAGCCTGAGGAGGAAACCTAAAACATGTATATACCTGAACAGTTTTATTAGTCTTATCCATTTATCTATTTTTAAGCAACTTAATGTCAAAGGCGACTAGTGAAATAAATTGCTGTTCTACTCGATGGACTATTATTTAAGTAATTACGAAGGCGAGGCAACACCTAGAAAATGCTGTAACGTTAAGTGAAAAATGCCAGAAGTAAGGAACGCATGTACTCGATGATTAGAACGATGTGAAAACTGCGTGAATATTCCCATGGGAGGAAATGTACAAAAATTAAAGCTTCTGTGCTGATACGGTGGGGCGATGTTTCTGTTTCCCGAACTTTCTCTGTATTTCTGTTATGTTCTGTGACCACCCAGACGATGTGCTGCATTAACAAACACACTGTTCATTTTAGCACAGGGATGACTTCTCCCTGCCAAGCCTGTGAGCCTGCGCTGCCTGCCTCTCCGTGACGGTTCCCGAGTAGCCCCTGTCCCCTCGTCCCCAGTCGGCCATCGACCGACTGTCTTTCCTTCATATCTGCCAACAGGTTTGGGGGCTCCTCTGGCATAAGAATATAATCCTCAAACCACCCTCCACTGGCTTCATAACTTGTTGAAGCCACTTCCTCTTCCTTTTATTCTGTTAGAAACTTCTAGAAAGAGAATTCAAAACCCGCTCCCTCTGATGCCTCACCACGTTATTCATCTGCATCTTCTTTGGCTTCGATCAGCAGCTGACCCGACCTCGTTCCCGCCAGACCTCATGGAGACTGGGCCCCGCTCCCCGCACCCCAGCTGCTGGCTGGAGTCCAGCTCTGACTGGGCAGGAAAATCCGGGACAGAGCAGCAGTCGCCCACCTGACCCTGAGGGTCACTGGGCCTACTGCTGCCAGCGCATGTCACCCGCTCCCCTGGCCACTGGCCCACGACTCCTCTGTCCCTCTGGACACTACGTTCTGCACGCAGGCTGCATCGTCCCTGAGGCTCCTGGTGACAGCTGCTTTCCATCATTGCCAGGCACATCCCTTCCCCCGTCAGCCCGATGTGCTGAGGTCCCAGCCTGTCCCACTGCCGAGTCCACAGGAGTAAACGGGGGTGCTCTAGTCCTGCTCTTCACCCCACGATTTCTCTTCCACGTCTGCTCCCTTTAGCCATCTCCCCACAACCTCTCCGAGGCTCCCCCACTACGATGTGAGGGAGGCTCCTTCTTTTGCATCTGCAGAAGCCGGTACAGCCCTTGGCAGAGAGCAAATGCTTAACCGACGTTCACTGAAGGGCGGGTGGACGCACGAGGAACAAACCAAGGCCCAGCCCCACCCGCTCCCCTGGGCTCCACGCCGAGCAGGGGACATCTCCTCCTGATGTCCAGACGGCCTCTCTAGCCCAGCGGACCTCAGGGAGAACTAAGCAGCTCCCCCTGCAACGAGAGCACCTGCTTACACTGCGGTCCCCGGCCTCCTTCTGCACGTCCTGTGCTCCAGACAAGCTGGACGACTCAGCTCCCTAAACACGTGACCTGCATTTTTTTAAGGCTTAATTAGATTAAAAGACAAACTAGTATAAGCTCAGTGTAGAAAACTGAGACATTATATACGATTACGGATTCTGTATAAACTATTGAACACCTCGGGTTTTCCCAAATTTTCATGATGATGAGTAACGATTTGATGCAGACCGCGGCCCATAAATTTTAGCCACATCTTTAACCATCTCACCAGTAATGGAATTATTAGGCCGAAAGGTATGCGCTTTCTAAGGCTTTCGATGCACGGGTCCATCGATTCACACTGCACCGGTTCACACTCCAACCACAGTATCAAAGGCTGCACCGGTTCACACTCCAACCAGAGTATCTGCGGTGCTCATCTCACTTGGCCTCTGTCAGCACCGAGCACCAGTTTTAAAAAAATCTGTCGATTTCACAGGTGGAAAAGGACACCTGATATTGTTCTACCTCCGCGCCGTTTCTGGTGTTCTCTCTCTCATCGGTTTTCTCTCCTTTCCCTCCCCC
>NW_011889060.1:769043-779050 GCF_000151845.1 Pteropus vampyrus | reverse complement strand
ATTTGATGCAGACCGCGGCCCATAAATTTTAGCCACATCTTTAACCATCTCACCAGTAATGGAATTATTAGGCCGAAAGGTATGCGCTTTCTAAGGCTTTCGATGCACGGGTCCATCGATTCACACTGCACCGGTTCACACTCCAACCACAGTATCAAAGGCTGCACCGGTTCACACTCCAACCAGAGTATCTGCGGTGCTCATCTCACTTGGCCTCTGTCAGCACCGAGCACCAGTTTTAAAAAAATCTGTCGATTTCACAGGTGGAAAAGGACACCTGATATTGTTCTACCTCCGCGCCGTTTCTGGTGTTCTCTCTCTCATCGGTTTTCTCTCCTTTCCCTCCCCCGCTTCCTGAGCGTCCCTTCCACTCCTGAACTTCATCCCTCCTGTAAAACCTACCCCTGAGCCGCCCCTCCCACGAAACCTTCCCGCCCGCACCGCCGCCCATCGTGATGTCTGCATCTCCGCCATGTTCGCTCCGCCTTGCAGTCAGATATCCTGTATGGCTTTCTCATTCCCTATTTCGCCTTAAATGCCCCGAGAACAGGCTCGTATCTTCCTGCAGTGTGTGCCGCATCTTAAGAGCGCAGAAGAGTAGAATCACATTTCTGTGACACAGGGAGAGCCCGTCTTCAGCTACATTACTGATGGCGTATCAAGCTTTAGCGTCGTGGTGGGATAGAAATTACTTTATCTAAAAAAACACCCTACGGTAAAGGCAGATTCTCACCCAAAGAGGGATTTCTTAGGAAAATACTGCCATTTTCTTTGCCTTCGTTTAAAGGCGGGGACAAATGAACAATATTCTGCCAAGTGGAAGAGGAAGCAGGCTGCCAAAGAGTTACGCATACCTGTTTTTGTAAAAGCAAATAACATTCCTGTCCGTGTAAAGTGTATTATATACACATTCACGGGCACAGAGAAAAGTCTGGAAGTATGTATAACAAAAACGGCTATTTCCCAATAATTACTGTGTTTATGTGGACGCCTTAAGAATACTTTTTAAATTTCACAGAAACACAAAAGTAGGCTGTAACGACCAAGTCCAGAATTAGATGCTCTGGTGTCTGAGGCCTTTTGTGAGATTCAACGTTGGCGATGCTTTCTCCTTCGGTGTCAAGGACAGAAACATCGGTCAGGTGTCTGTGGAGCTTCTGTCACCTTCTAGAGCGTGAGAAGGTTGTATTTCTTTGAACAATGACATTGACCAATTATCAATTTGTTTTCAAAATAAATGATGTGCCAGAAATCTATTGATATTATTCTTTTGTATTTTCAGTGACGCAAATGACAAACAACTCATTAAGCTGGAATCTGCACAAACTGCCAACGTTAGTGAATTTAACGCTGGCTTTAGAATGATAAACTATAATGAGCTCTCTGGGAACTTAAGCAGGAAAACGTTTTATTTTTTCATCAAATGCATTTGTCTAGCTCTGTTTTAAATACCTATCAGGCCACGATGCACATGGAGGGACAGAGTGGGCAATGCCTTGGAGAAGAAACAGTCGTGGGGAGAGAGAGACTTTTAAGACCAAAGAAGTTTTCATCAGAAATGGGGGGGAAAATGGGATTCTGATTTGACCCTTCTCAAATGAGAAGCACAGGGTTGCTGTGCAACAGAAACCCAAAGATTGTTCCTTGAATGAATGAACGAACGAATGAACGAGAAGTGGGCTGTCTCAGGAGACAGAGCAGATTTGTTGTTATTACTTGATGAGTTTTAGAACCTGAATAGAGAACTAATGGAAAAGGAAAGAACGTTGCTGGTGTCTGCTGTCAGTGTACGGATAGTGGTAGAAAACGGTACTGAACTGGTCTTAAAATACAAAAAGATGAATCAATCCTAGATTTGGGGAGGTAAAAAAGAAGATAACTATATATAAAAATTCATTTAGATTCTCTAAAACTCAGGGCCCTCACTTGCTGTATTTTGACACTTGACTTGTGTGTTTTCCACTGATGCAAACAAAGCAAGAACGAAACACACCCTCAATTTACGACTTCTTATTTGAGGGGCCAAAACGCTGGAAGAACCTGCCCTCTGTGAGTCCAGTCTGAACACTGCCTTATACTAAGGAAGAACTGACCAGCCCTGCACTGAGTCCTTCACGTGCATGACCCTCAATCACTCCCTGCTCTGGATCTGTGTCCTTGGGGCTCATCAGGTCCCAGAGCCCCAGCTTCCCAGAGCTTGACTTCTCACGGCACTAACGTCTGCGGACGTCAGCTCTCTCCTCTATACTGACTCCTGTACCTCATCGATTAAATCAAATGACGTGAAAGCATTTTTGTCAAGTCACGTACATGTTATGTGAAGACGTGAGGCTTTGCATTTCCTTTTAGGGAGCCTGGGAAGAAGGGCACGCATGTCGTCTGGCCTCTGCGGCCACCCCCCAGCTCACCTTCTTGACTGCTCCTCGCGGCCCACACTGGTCCCTGCGACACTGGGCTCCGCTCTGCCTCGGGACCTTTGCCCCAGCCAGGTCTTCTCCCTGGAGTCTCTCCACACGGCTGGTTCCTCTGCATTATTTTGGTCCCCGTGTTCCTTCTTAGCTAAAGCGGCAGCCTCTTCCACCAGGAAAATTCCCATTACCTTCATCTATACTCAAGGCATCTACGGCCATGTGCAATTCCTTACTTATTTGCATTTATTGTCTGTCACTCCCAACTAGTATATAAGTTGCAAGAGGAAAGGGACTTTGACGTCTGATGTCACCACTTCATTCCAGCACACAGAAGGCGCTCAATAATATATGTCGAGTAAATCAAATGAATGAAAAGTGTGACACAGAGAAACATCAAATCAGAAAACCCTGGGCAGCCTGGGAGGCGCTATCCAGAAATTTTCAAACTAACTGAAACCGAGTGCTGAGCACACACACGGCAGAACGATTGCGGGTCACAACGGAGAAGGGCACAGCGTGTGCCACCCAGACGAACATCAGGACCTCCGGAGGCATGTCGGCCGCCAACACCCGGAATGCCATGCAGGCGGGCGGCTCGGACAGGTCACCGAGCTCGCCAAGGCCGCATCCTCACTCTGAGCAGAGAGATCGACACCTATTTCACATGGTTGTTGACAGAATTAAATAAGGTCGCCCACCAAAGCCTCGCCCTAGTGCACGGTGAGACGCCACGTCTGCCGGACAGGTAACACCTCCCCACACTCACAGGCAGACAAATGTGTGTTGCTATTGGCCGTTTCTGCACGCGCACGTGCACACACACACCCCCATCCCCTCTCACATCTTTTTCGTTATACCTTAGAGTTCGGGAATCAAGCACAGTCTCCGACCAGGTATGTCTAAGTCACTAAAACAACTGTGACAAACGGCCACATCCAAGGGCGTGGTGTCTAACTAAAGTGTGGGGCTGGTAGATTATAAACTACCGGTCAATTAACAGTTAATTGTGGACTGGAACAAGATTCAGAATTCACAGGGGTCATGATTAGTTGAGCCTAGAGAAGGGCTCCAGTCAGGGTGCTGGCAGTGGATCAGAGGCTGTTTAATGGGCCCCCCTGCAGGGGAGGCGCTGTTGTATCTTGTTCACCGGGTTTTTCGAGAGCTGTTAGCACATGGTGTTTTCCTCCACAGGGCTCAGCATCGTTCTTCACTGTCAGATCATTTATAATAACGTTCCCCAGGACAAACAGGTCTCGAGTTAGTTCAAACAATTACACAATAAACATTTTCTACTGGCAACTTCACAAATAGCAAAACGCTGTGATCCTGAATAAAATAATTCTATCAGAGGCGTCTATAAGTGATCAGATCTGGAGCCGTGAAATACCGAGTGTCACGGTAGAGTCAAATACTTCTGCAGTTTTGTTTACTAAGGGTATAAATTCCTATTTCTCTCTGTGTGCTTTCCAGTGTGGTTGGAAATAAGTCGAAAATGTCAGTTTGTGGCTTTGACAAATCATTGGGGCGCATTATGCATCAGAGATCGTTAGTTAATGTTGGGAACTGGAAAATGATGAATTAGTTTTATCCACCCAGAAAGTGACCTAAGAGTTTTTGGTGGGTGTTTGATCTTAACTAACGGGGAAAACAATACGATTTCATTTTCTCTCTAAAACACCCTTTTAAGGAGACATCGAGCTGGCGGCAGCCCTGGGCAGTCTGACAAACTGGATGGCTGCAGGCTGCTAAATCAAGCTGGGTCTCGATTTTGCCATCAAACAAAACTGGCGTGTAAAAGGCACATAAAAAAACTCGTGAAAAAAGGACCCAGGTAAAAATTCAGCACAGAATTTTACGCGAATTGTGAAATTATGTGACACAAAGATATTAACAAAGTGTCACTTTATGGACATAATTGAAAAAAATGAAAATCCTATTTTACATTCATTTCAATGGGGAAATTAGGTTTAGATTGGCCAGTGCTGAACTGTGCAAGGTGGTCAGAACGTCACTCCCGAACAACTGGCACCTGTCGAGAACAGGTGCAGAAAGCGTCACGGTCCGTGTGACGCCCATCACACCAGCTGGGAGTATGAGAGGAGGGAGTACATTTTCCACTTTGGTACTGAGCCTTATTCCTTCAGTGCCCAAACGTTTGCATTTTGAAATTCTGCACGAAAACACTGTCAAACGTTAACGTCTCCTGTAACACGGTTCGCTGAGCATCACTTGGTGGTGGCGTCTGACTCTGAGGCATCACTCTGAATATCTCTGTGGCCTCTGCCCCCAGGGCCCTGGCTTCTGCACCTACCACAACGGGGCTTTGCTTTCCGGGTGGTAGGTAATCCCGAACTGCATGCTTTTGCTTCCTTGACTACACACGATCGGCTGTCATTTCTAACTCCTACCTCCCCATCCTGCTTGTCCTAACCAGCGATAAACTGGATCACAGGTAACTTCAGGTTTTCAAACTACAAGACTCAATAAAAGCCAAGCGGAGTTAGGGCCGAGGGACAGGAGCGAGCTTTTGTGAAAGGTTGTCCGGTGGCAAGGTGGATTCTGGCCTGCTCTGGCTGAAGACTCAGTCCGAACTGGCTGGAATCTGACCCTCGGCCCCTGAGGACACTCCGGCATGTGGCGAGTGCTGCACGCGAGGTGCAGTGGCCAGCAGAAGCGGCCTGGGAGGTGGCTGGGTGTGGACCCGGGTGGCCGAGCTCCAGACACGTCGCCCCGCTCTGCTTCCTTCGCATCCGCCTGGTGAAGGAAACGACTGGGCCTACGCACAGGAGCACTTCTTTCTAAGCACGTGTGCAAAGCGCTTCGAAGACACCTGCTACGTGGCAAATGCTAAAACGTGTCTGTAAGTAAAACAATAAAACAGAACTAAACGTGTCTGTAAGTAAAACAATAAAACAGATCTCAAGTCGCTACTCTCGTTCACGGACAAAATACACACTCTGCTTTGCCAGTGCATCCAAAAGCGATGCCATTAAGTCAGCGTCTCTCATTTACTTGTTTATGAAAAACAAAATCGCACACCCAAGCCACCGAACACCGACCGCTCCTGCGTGCAAAGCACAGGCTAGGGGCTGACGGGGATTCAACAGCAGCGTCTGCTCCCCACGGGATTACCTGCCATCACTGCGAACGGCGTGTTCTCTTCGCTAGTCCTCCGTTTTATTGGGACACAGGTAACATTTTTTAGAGACACCCTGAAATCTGGTTGAAGTTAATTCATTAATTAATAAGCGTCTATAGATAATCCTAAATACCTCACTTCATACATTTTCATTTTAGTTGACAATTCACATCAGTGTGTGGGGTTAGCCCTTAAAAAGTTTAAACACGGATTGTTTTAAATTAGAATAGAAATATGTGCTTGTCATAGAAAATCTGAACATTCAAGTGAGCACATGGGGAAAAAAAGGCATGCCCTCGCCACCCAGGCGAGTCACAGGCTGTAAGGACGTCCTTAGTCACTGTCCCCTGACATCTGCTGGCAAGACCCCATCCGAGGTCCACCTGGCCCAACTCGTCCCTTGATTTTTCTCATCACAGCCATTTAGTGGCTGAACTGAAACCAGAATCCCAACTTCCATCTCCCACAGCTGTACTTTTGATACCAGACCTTCTTAGAGAGCCCAGCACACGCCGGGTCTTTAATAAATAAAGAGCTGTTCGATGAAAAAAAAAAATCAGCTAGGATCTCACCACCCAGAACTAGCATCCTGTTTCTATGAACAAAACAGGTGTTACGTACCATATGTCTAATTTTTAGCACAGTTCCCCGGGTTGATGACGGATTGTCTAAGGGTTTTATGGGTCCCCCACCCCTCCCCTTAAGAAAGAAAGAAACGAGGCCCTCATGACTCAGGTCATTCAATACGTTATTAAAAATATAGAAAATGTGGGTAAGGTTTATGTTTTTCTTTTCATTATTATGTTGGCAGTTTATTTTAATGCTCACTGCATATTTTTCCATGATCAATAAAAAATCTAAACATTGCCAAAGGGCCTGTCTTACGAGGAAAAAAGTGGGGACACATTTAATGCTTCTTTGGCTAAACACGCAAAAAGCAAAACAGGGGTGGGGACCGGCACGTGGCCTAGCGTCAGGCGGGCGGCTCTGGCCGGCTCAGTGTCCGGGGCAGCGGTGCTGGGCGCTGGGCTGGCCCTGCCCCGACTCGCTCTGCCCGCACCCCGTTGCTCTCTCCTTCCTGGCCGAGTCACCTGGCCAAGCTCTCTGCCAACGCCATGGCACCCAGAACTTGGGGTGGGGGGTCGGCCTGCCCAGTTCTGCCTGATGCCACACCAGGCCAGATGAGAACCATGCTGGGCCCCTCACGAGCAAAGCAGGGTTAACTCAGAGGAAACACTTCGAAGGCTTTTGTGAAATCCTGTAAGATTCCCTTACAGTTCGCCATGGCATGTGGTTGGAAAGTGTCTCTGGTCTGTAATACGGATTGTCACAGTTAATGGTACACAGACTGTCTGTCATCTTTCACGCAGCCACGCTAGCCAGCGTGGAAGCCCAGATGGCCTCAGAGTCATTACCTGGAAGGGGGTCTCCAGGGCCGTCCGCGAACCCATTTTCTTCTCCCTAGAAATCAAAAGGCAACAATCGTTAAAATCACACCTATATGCAATTGGAGATGTTACAGATTTTTCAACTTAGTTAAAAGCTCCACCCAAATCTGGAGGTGGGACGGACCTCAGGACTGGCATTTTAACGGGTAGTGAGCGCCATGTCTCCTTCTGGAGGGCAGGGGCTTCTGTCCACTTGCTCCCTGGGCTGGGCCCTCAGTGCCCAGAACTGTGCCCGGAAAACAGACGGCACCCCACAAATGCTTGTTAAATGAATTACTGTCCCTGAATTTTTTTCAAAAAGTATCGATGCCCACGACGACGTGCTATTTCTTTATTTTTATTTTGCCTTATGGATGACGTTCCTTCTTCTACTCCCCATCTACTTCTCGGTGGGCTTGCCGCTTGTCAGTCCAGATTGTAACCCCTTCCTTCATCCCTTATGCCCTTTAAGTACATGTTACAAAGCAGCAAAGAGAAGCTGTTAAAAAGCAGTGTCCAAACCTCTGGACAGATGAGCGTGTCCCTGCCCGTTTGTCTGGGGCTATATTTTCACACCAAGGCCACGCCCCACGTCGGCCACATGGAGGGATGTACTCTGATCTTGGGGGGGAGGGGGGTGTCGATAATGAAGTCGGCAGAGACCAGCCCTGGTCTGTTCTGGGTTATGTTGACTCCATCTCTGCACCACTGACATCTCTCCGGCAGCCACCACCACCCCCTCCACCCACGGTATCGCAGGAGCAGCCCTGCAGCTGGGTTGAAAGCCGGGTTCTCCCCTGGTTGGGGGCGTCATGCCAGGCCCCGCTCCTCGTCTGCACGCTGAGATGCTCGACAGGGGAGCGCGTCCCGAAATGCTGTGCGTCCTCAAGTCTCTGGGAGTTTCACCCATACAGATGAGCTAACTCCCCGCTGTCAAACATTATACACCATCTTTTTCTCCTAATCTTCTAGAAAGCCTTTCTCCGCACTCCAAGCTCGTAAATACTCACATCTCAGCAGCGTAGACATTTGTCTAATTACAAGTCTGATTTTGTTTTCCACACACAAAGGCTTCCTATGTCTCACCAGCTGGATTTCCTCCCTAACTGATCTCAACGTTTCTTGCTTCTGTTCGAGTCTCATTTCTCGCCAGTGTTTTTTCTAGCACAAAAGGCACCTTGTTGCCCTTTGTTTTTTTTGTTTTTTAGACTGATAGGAAGCCTCTGAAAGAACCAAAGCTTGTCCGCTGTGCGAGGGGAACCCCAAGGCTCCGGGGTGCTGGGCCCCGCCCCACCCTGGTACCCAGCAGGTCGTGGAGAGACCCCCTCTCCCCACGGCACGCCTCTGGCAGCGGGCAGGTCGGCTGCTCTCAACAGCCACGGTTCTGCCCCCCGACAAAGGCACCGGGAAGCGAGACGGGAGCTCTGGGGGGTGGCGCAGGGGGGGACACGCAGGCGGTGAGCGCGACAGGCCCAGCGGTCGCCGGAGGTCCTGCTGAAACGTGGACTCTGAGACTACGCTACACGGCCCAGTTGACTTGATTTCTCACAGTCTGGAGAAAATTCGTCCCACAGTGAGCGTCTGGCCAGCACCGTCGCCGTGATGTGGACGAGGGCGCGACTCGGAATGACGTGTGAAGGCCGACGGAGACGGAAGGCGGGCTCGCAGCTACGACTTCTGCTCTTGCTCGGCTGAGCAAGCTACGTTTCAGGCTAGTTTTTTAAGGAAAGACTGATTTTTGTGGTTTTTAGGGTCTTGCTGGAACCACATCCGTGCCTTTATCCATCGCCTTTACGGAGCAGCGAGTACGGACAGGCTTCCGGTGGGAACCCACAAAGGTAACAGGCCCGGCACCCCGGCCTCGCGGCCCCCCCCCCCCGGGGAAACGGAGACACACGAGAAACGAAACGACAGGCAGAGGGGGTGAGCGCCAGCGGCGAGGCGCAGCGGGGCAGAGGGAAGAGGCTTCGTGGGAGAGAGCCCTGCGGAGGACGTGGCGTGGGGACTTGGGGGGAAGGCTTTGGCCAGAGGCCACGTGCGCCCGCGAGGAAAGCCTGGGCCCCGCGGGGCATTGTGTCCTGAACACGGCAGTGACAGCGAACCAGGGGGATGAGATGGGGGAAGCGGACTGAGGCCGGCTGAGCTGTGGGGTCAGAGCAGGAACCGCGGCCGGGAGGCAGCGTGCGACACCTCTAGGTGGTCCCTGACCACCGGGTGACTGGGGGTGCGGTGGGGAAGGCAGGACGGGCGCGCAGGCCTGAGACCCCACACCACTCTCCCAGGAGAAGAAGGGACGAAGCCAGAGCCGCTGCCAAGGACCAGCCATGAGCGCACGAGGGGAGGAGGCGACGTGAGTGGCGGAGTCCGGAGAGGTGACGGGCGCGATGTGCCCCGCGGTCGGAAACGCGGTACCGGTGCTGGCAGAGGCCGAGGCGCGAGAGGGAGATGAGGAGGCGGACGGGACTGTGGAAGGAGGGACGGGCGACGGGAGCCGGCGTGAGGTCGCGGCCACGAGGTCGGCTGCGTCTCGGCGGCGGGGGAGGGGAGGAGGCGGGAAAGCAGGGAGGAGAAAAGGGGCGACGCTGTCGACAGCCTGGACAGGTCGGGGGCCCCGCGGGCCACGTGCGGACGAGATTCGCTGAGGAGGCGCGAGGCCACTTCCGAAAGCGGGTCCCGCGCTGGCGGACGCTGGCGCTGGCTTCTAGCTGGTGCGCGGGGACACGGCGGTGGCCGGAGCACACGCGCGGCTGCGTCTGCTGCACGCGCCCCCACCCCCAGCCCTCCTCACCGCTGAACCTCCTCGCATCGCTGAGGCCTCAGCTTAGACACCACTTCCTCCGGGAAACTGTCACCAAACTCCCTTCTGGGTCACATGCCCAGGGGCTCCCACAGCACCTGTACCTGCCGCCGCACAGGGCTCTGGTCCCACTGACCATCTCTTCTGCACTAGACTCTCAACTATGAGTCCACGCTGTACCATGGTGATCCGCACATGTGACGGACAGTACCTCCTACCTGCAGAAGGCAGGT
>NW_011889060.1:765094-768408 GCF_000151845.1 Pteropus vampyrus | reverse complement strand
TTCACCTTAGGAAATTTGAGGGTCCCGCAAAGCTGAACACCAACGCTTTACATATTCCAGGAGGCGAAAGGCAACCCCCATTTTGTAAAATTTCTCATCGCAAATACGGGGGAGTTACCCGGTGTTTGGGGAAATATGTTCACTGCGGCCAGGAATTCCTGGAGCGGAACGGAAGCTGGCCGGGCCTCGGGTTCTGACCCGGCAGTCAGGTTCCGTGTCTGCGTGGGGAGACCCCGCCAGGCTCCGGGCGGCCCAGGGCCGGGAAACACTGGGGGACAGCACTCTGCTCGCGGTGACCGCGGCTCCACGTGCGGCCCACGCAGGGGCGGCTGGCCGACCGGGGGGAAGGCAGTCACCAGGCCCTCGGCCGGTTTTCTGCGAAACGCGCCCTCCTGGACTGTCCAGCTCCACCGAGAGTCTCTGTGCTCAGCGAATCAACACGGGGTTCCACCTTTATTACTTCGCATACTAAGGGGAGGACGGCTGCGTGGGAAAGCACGCGGCAGGCCGGTCAGCCCAACTGGAGCTCACGTCTGGCTGGAAACCACCAGGAAAACCAGAACCAAGTTACCCCGGCTCAGGGGCCGGCGGCGACGGAAACAACAGGCCCTGGGCTTTAAAACAGCACTCTGGTTAGTCAGTGGCTTTTGCAAACAGAATTCGAAATCCTTTGAGAACAGGGTATTTTAAAAAGTACATCTATTTAAGGGGTGACACTGGTTAATAAAATGATATAGGTCTCAGGTGTATAATTCGATAATACGTCATCTGTATACTGCGTCGTGTGCTCAGCACCCAAAGTCACATCTCCACCCATCACCATATATTTGCCCCCTTTACTCTGATCTACCTTCCCCTCCCCCGCTTTCCCCCCGGAAACCACTAACTCTTGTCTGTGACTATGAGGTTTTATTTGTTTGTTGCTTTCAGTTTTATATCCCACATATGTGTGAAATCATATGGTTCTCAACTTTTTCTGACTTATTTCGCTTAGCATGTTGATTGGATTAAAGGTGTGGAACATATATACAATGGACTATTACTCAGCCACAAGAAAAAAATGAAATACTGCCATTTGTGACAGCGTTAGGTGGATCTTCAGAATACCATGAAAACAGGATTTTAAACGCTTAGGTGTACAACAGTAACAGGGCTTGGGTACTAGAGGGTCAACGTTCCCAAACTCTGTCTCGGCACGTGGCCAGTGACTCAGCAGCTGTCAGCGGGAGGAATTCCCGAGACAGACCTGGTATCTGCGTGACAATCCTGGATGCGTTTATCGATCATCCACTTCCAGACTTTAGGACTAGACTACGTGTCTCCTGTCAGGTTTTTCTAAAGCAATTGATAATCGGTTCTTCTTCTGTGAATTAATTACTATTACTGTAATAATTGTTTACTTATTTTTACTTTTTATTGAAGTATGATATACATATAAAAAACTGAACAAACCTATTTATTTGAAAGTATATTCCAAAAACTGGTTTTTAGAAATGTATTTAATTTAGGATACATTTACTGAACACATACTCCGTGTAAGGGACTATTCTGGGCCTGACTATGGGGACAAAGGAGACCGGGCCCTGCTGCCTCGGGGTGACAATCCATTAGCGGAACAAAGACATGTGCGTAAAGGCTGATGCCACAAGGAAAAACGTGTTAAAAAGGCATGAACAGATGCCAGGAAGCACAGAGGTGGGGGCCAGAACCCAAGCGCGACCTCAGGGAACAGGTTTCACCGACACACGGGAGAATGGGAACTTGAACTAAACGCTACTACGGCGCTCAGCTCGGATGAGCGCGAACCTGTGGGTTTGCGTACGGTTAGCTCTTTCTTCTCTTCTACGAGCTTTCTATCGGATTACAAGCTAGGCCTGCTACTTCTGGAGGTGAAGCGGGGGTCAGGGGCTGCTCCAGGTGTCCCGGGGCTGTGAGGACAGGCACTCAGGTGTAATTTCACACCTTTGCTGCGGTTCCAAAGATGAAAGGGGGAGCGGTTTCCCCTTTGTGTATGAAGGACAGTTGGTTACTGTTCAGAACCATCAGAGGTATTTCACGGGGGATTACAGTTTGCACGTGCAGACGCAGCAAGGAGTTTCTGCCTGAATTTCCTTCATTCCACGTCTGTCCGAGGGCGTAGGATGCAAGCACTGCCCGAGCCCAGGCCAGTCGGGGGCTGCGGATAAGGACGCAAATCCACGGACTCCTCATTGCTGTCTAGACTCCTGAGCCATGTACCCATGTGTTAGCTGAACAAAGACACCTGGTTTCAAGCGCGACTATATGAAAAGTATACGAAGCCTAAATGCCATCTAAATGTTTGGATAATTTATTCCACTGCTGCTTTTTTAATTAAAAAAAAAAAATACCCAAAACACAGAAAAAAAACAAAAAGTAATCAAAATCATACTGTTACAAGAGATGTGAAAATCTCTCTCTCCATCTCTGATCCCATTCTCCATCCCATGCCCTCTCTCCACCCCAGAAGATACCGGTTACAGGCTGGGGCACAGCCTTCCTGACTCCTTAGTCACAGAAACCTATACAGAAATATTCTTTAGCCCCAAATCATACTAGTCCACAACTTGCTTCGTTTGTTTCATAATATGATAATGATAACACACTGCTTTTTAATCTAAGGTCGGTGGTCTGTGCTCCTAATGGTTTAATAGTGTCGCATGCTGTCTCAGCACCAACCCGTATTCATCCAGTCCCTACTGGGCACGTCGGTGATCGTCTCTACCACGAACGCACCCTGCCACGACTTCTGCAGGATGCACGCAGTCCTTAAGCAGGATTGCTGGATCCACGAGTAACAGAAGCGGCCGAATAAGTTCCCGAAACCTGTATCGACTTACGCTCTCCACTGCCTGTGGAGGTGGCTGCCCTGATCCCCGCACCAACTGGAAGCGTAAATGAAATTCTAGCCCACCGATGAAGTTCAAAGGCATTACCGTCACAGAGCACTAAGCGAGACTAGACGAGAATATATATGCAATGATAATACATAACGAGACTAGAAGCAAACGATGAGAGCTAATAAAGTAGGGGACTCTGCGATGCGATGATCACTAAACCAGCCTCCCGCACGCTGTTCGTAGGGGAGTAACTCCCAAGGGTGAGAAAGTGGGCGTCTGGCCCTTCGACGTGCACCTGTCTTCCCACAAAGACTGCAGTTTGCCCCGACTTAACAGTAGAAATAAATCAAAGGCAGAGGCATTAGTAGACTATGCCAAATCAGAGTACGATGATTTTTCTTTCCAAATTTTATTTATGGAAGTTCATTATAGAAAAAGCTACTCAAGGCCCTGAAG
>NW_011889060.1:761249-763594 GCF_000151845.1 Pteropus vampyrus | reverse complement strand
CACTGGACAAAGTCCGAGGTCCCCACTCTGCCACCGATAAGCGCCCTCTGTTGCCTCCTCTGCGAAAGAAGACACGTCACGAACAACACGATTTCTATTGTCCCCTTCAGCTCTGAGGATGCCACATTGTCACCCTGGGTGTCGGGGCCCAAACCCACTTTCTAAACTGTCAGGATTGGTAACGTCACACTGACCCTCTATGCAGCAGTGGCGGCACCAAGCCCAGGAGATGAGGCACCACAGACAGGGTGCCCGCAGGCCTCTGTCGAGTGTCAGGGCGTGCGGGGAGCTCGGAGGAAGGGGGGGTCCAGAGATCCTGGAGGAAGGCACAGATGGTGTGCGAGGGCAAAGGCCATGGGGAGTCCCACCACGACACTATGTGTGTCCCTGGAAACAAGAGTCTGTTTCTCAGTGAATAAACAAGATACGAAATTGGTCACGATGTCTTCGGCCGCTCCTTCCTTCAGCATGGGTCACTGAGACTGTCTTCGGGACTACACGGGCCTGAGACCTTTGGTCTCGGCCTCTGTGAGATGCTTTCTGTAATACCATCAGTGGACCGGCATGCTCGGAGTTCCACGGCTTAAAACGCCGTTTACTCTGGATAATGGAACGTGGAACTCTATTTCTGAAAGACTCGATTAATTTCAAAGTAATCAATTAGCTGTGAATAGACCTTCAATAGATAAAATGGCTTTTTTTGTTTGTTTTTTAATTTGGTGGCATTTGTCACCAGGATTTGACTCTGAACCCTTACAACTTGCCCAGTGGAAGAACGATCCGGCTTTTCATACCCCATGGCACAGCACGTAACCTCACCAGACGCGCGATGGATGTTTTCCGAATGTCCCAACAGTTTCGACTGGGGATCCAGGCTGAGGACAATGGTTGCCTATGTTCCGCAGAGAGGGGCTAGGTAAACCCTAACAGACCAGCTAAGTGGGGGCCAAAAGGGGCGCTATCACCCTGCCCCCACCCGCCGTTAACTTCCATAAGACGAAGAGAGTTCTTTGAAGGAATTAGTGGGAGACGGGAGAGCTGTGACTGCTTGCCTTCCTCTGCCGTGAGGAGGAAGGGGCGGCTCTCTGCCCCAGCCTAGCCAACGGAGGGGCGCTGCAAGCGCACACTGTTGGGGGAGCACACAGAACGGGGAGGTGCCAGCCAGAGGAGGAGGTGCCAGAAGAGGGAGGAGCCTGAAAGAGTGGGAGGAGCCTGAGTGGGCAGGGCCAGAAAGGGGAGGTGCCTGATGTAGGGGAGGAGCCAGAAGGGGGAGGAGCCTGGCAGAGTGGGTGGTTCAGAAATGGGAGGAGTCAGAAGGGGAGGAGCCTGGCAGGGGGAGGTGCCAGACATAGGGGCGGGGCCAGGAAGGAAGGCCAGCCTCTCACTCCTCAGCTGGATGCCTGCTCATCAGTAGATACCCAAGACTCAACCCTCTGTCATTGGGGGACCCTAACCTGTGTGTATGAGGAAATGAGAGGCCAGCTGGCATTGTCCCTGATGGCAAGTATGGGCAAGTTGTCCGTGGCCAAGTGGACCAGCGCCATCTTGAAAGGACCCTGACGAAATGTCCACCTGTGCGTCCATGCCGCTTCTTAAATGCCTACTGAGCATTAGCTCCCAAGATAAATGCCGCAGTAAATCAGCACCAAATCATTGCACCCGCTATGGCATGAAGAGTGTCCCCCCAAATTCATATGTTGGAGTCCTAACCGCAGGACCTCGGAATGTGACCTTATCTGGGAATAAGGTCTTCACAGGGGTAATCAAGTTAAAACCAGGTCACAGCCCGGGCCCCACTCTACCATGACTGGGGTCCTTATCAATTGGGGACGTTTGAGACCGACACGCATACAGGGAGTAGGCCACATGAAGACAGAGACAGAGGTCAGGGTGACACTTCTACAAGCCAAGGAACAACACAGACTGCCAGCGAGCCACCAGACACTGGGGGAGAGACACGGAACTAACCGGAGCCAACCCTGTGACACCTCGACCTTGGAAACGCGTCCAGAGCTGTGAGACCAGACATTTTTGTTGTTTCAGCCACTCGGTCTGTGATACTTTGTCACTCTAGGAGACTAATACACACGTTATGTTCACTGCTTCTAAAAGTGAAAGAAATCTCTCTGGGCCTCTGTTTTCAAAACTGTAAAGTGAGAGACGGCCCAAACAACGGACCGCTGACAGCCCACGAAGGCCTGCACGCTCTCTGCACCGACATGCACCTCGGCCAGGGGGAGAGGAGTCGTGAGTGCAGAACGCGTGCCGTCGGCACCTCCCAGTGTGTGCTCCTCGGGTTATGAGCCTCGGAGATGGAGACTAGGGTTTTGGTGTCAAAGAATCCC
>NW_011889060.1:758071-759469 GCF_000151845.1 Pteropus vampyrus | reverse complement strand
CAGGCCAAGGAGGGAGGCCTGCGACAGGTGCCGCCTCCGGCCGGACACCGCGATCTCGGACTCGTAGGCTCCAGCACTGGGAGACAGTAAATTTCTCTTGCTTGACGCCCCCACCCCCACCCGCTTCTGTGGTCCTTTGCTACAGGCCCCAGCAAACGAATACAAATGGTTTTCCATCGCACTCTGCTCTCTCCGGTCCTCCCCGCCACGACCTGCATCCAGGCCCCTAGGGTCCTATTCCCCGGCGACTGCCGTAGCCACATGGGTCTCTGGGCCTCGGTCTTTCTTCCTACCCATCCCCTGGACAAGCCACTGCTAGGACCTTTCTAGAACTCGGTTTTGAGCCCATCGTCTATTCCATGGGAAGACTCAGGAACTCCCTGGGGCCTGGGGATCCAGTCTGTCCCCCGGGCCTGGCATACGACACTTCCACTAGACCTCACTTCCCGAGGATGGGTTTAGAGGAAGCGCAGAATGCAGGGGGCTTAGAGGTACCCCGGTGGGAGAAACAAGTCTCTCTCTTTTCCCAGAAGTCTGCTCGCCTGATGAGTGGGTTCAAGTGTCTTCCCCCCTTTTGCCCTTTACGTAGTACGCTGAGATTCCCCAGGAATCTGAGGGAGCGTTTCTGAGCCTACGGAGCCTCTGTTCTCGGAGGAGCCAAAATGACTCTACCCAGCTTTCCTGGTCGGAGATTTTAAATGCTCGCTTGGACCACAGCGCTAACTAAGCATTCACTGCCGTGTCCCCGCCCCCCGAGACAGTGACGGGAATAGATTCTTGGCACTCGACTACTTGACAGATGGATGGATGAATGGATGTTTCCCCATCTATCCCCTTGTAATCCATTTCCAATTTATCGAACACGGTCACACCACCGCCTCGTTCGAAGGCCTGTGGCACAGACACCACCACTCTTTACCCGCATCCCTCTGCTGGACGTCCTGCCTTCCTGCCCCACCCGAACCATCATTCAAGGCTCAATTCCGACCGGACATCAGCTAACTCGACTTCTTATCGCTACAGCTAAAAAGCATGTTCCCTTCGTGACCCTCAGGCCTTCTGTCAGTCTTGCCCCTGGAAAAAAGCGAAGGTTCTTACTTTCAAAACGCTAACTCATCTTTCTGTGCCTCTCGTAACTTTATTTACCTGACATTTGGGGGCACATATCTGATTTCCCTGCCAGATTCCTTGGAAAAAATGTGTTGCGTGTTCTCCACATAACACTGCGAAGTCCGTCGTCAGGGAACATTTGCTGACAAAGTGCACCCTCTCCACCTTCGACAGGGAGAACGAACCCCACTAACTATTCCGCTGCTCTCTCTTCACCCTCTCGATTTTAATCCCTCCACACCCGGTGATATCTTACCCTCTAAAATCTGATGATTCCCATCCTAAAAA
>NW_011889060.1:752301-756741 GCF_000151845.1 Pteropus vampyrus | reverse complement strand
GTGAAATTGCGGATGAGTTTTTTTCATTTTTCTAGATTCTTAACATTCTTTATGTGATTTTATAAACGAGTTTTTATTTTTGAATAGTTTTAGATTTACAGGAAATTTGTGGAACTAGTATAGAGGTTTCCTGAATACCGAACACCCAGTTTCCCTTATAGCATCTTATATGAGTATGGTATTTTGTCACAGCTAAATGAGCCAATAATTTAATGCGGTTTTTAAAATTAAAAAAAAAAAAAAAAAAAAAAACGAAAAAAACTTCAGTTTGGTAAAACCAAATAAACAACATGAATAGAGGAAAATGTCGCCCCTTCCATCACCTCTAACTCTAACTTAGCATCCTGGTATTGACTGTTTGTCTTATAACTCCGGCCCCTCCTGGCATGGATGCTGGGCTACAACAAAGCTTGCTTTGCCATCACTCGCCATATATTTGTGGATGTAGTTAAAGCAGCTCAAACTTGACTGTTTGAGAAAAGTTGCAATAGATTAGAGTTGGATATCCCCAGTAGATGGGCTGCTGATCTTACATCAGTGAAAGGAAAGGTTCTTTATGAAATTTTGTCTGAGGAGCCACACTTGAATTCTAGATCCCCGCACATAACGGTTCTTTCTGTGCATCGCTCAAACAAGGCAGCTAAACTTCAGGCTTCGTAGAAGAGGATCTTAGTTTTTAAGTTATAAAAATCACTAACGTGGCAAATATTAAATATTCTAAAGAATGTGTTTTTGGCTTACTTTTAATGTCTGGGCTATAGAAAATGGAGTTTGGGGTTTTTGTTTGTTTGTTTGTTTTTTAACGTTTCTCTCCTAGTGAGCTTTCCTTGTTCTATCTGCCAAGGTGGTTTCAAAGAACCTTTCTGGCTATCTAGCGGTTAGAATAAATCCTACAGATTATGCGAAAAAATAACCAACTGAAATAGCTGGGTACAGGCCTACTTTCTTTTAGGAATATAAGACATTCTATTTTAAAACATAACTGATAAAAACTCAAACAGGTTTTTCCCCCTATTTTTAGTTGATAACTATATTTTCATCTTTTAGGATCGTCTTTGCTTCACATAGCCAGAACTATAACACTCAAATTAGAAAAAACACTAAACAGTATCCTAACGCATATCCTGTACCTAATTTCGAATGGTGTTGGAAAATCCTCAAAAACAAACTAAACGATATAGCATTCTTGTCTCTTCAAGGTAGCCTATAACACATCACAAAAAAATGTGGAGCAAAACTTTGTTAAACGAATTAAAAATTGTAAGAAAGGAAAAAGGTATACATTAGGTTTACTAAAATAAATCAGTTTCGAAGTCAATCATTAGATTGTAATTGCAAGGAAAATGCTGAGTATCGGATTAACAAATAAAGATATGACAGTCACGGTGGGTGACTGAACACCCCCAAATCAAAGTTAAAGTAGCACCAATGACGATTTTAAAATATGTTTATCAATCCATTACCTGTTTTATCAACTGTATTATATAATTTTGCTTTATTATAAAAGTGATTGGCTATCCAAGAATATCATTATTAATGATTTATTAAGACTGATATTTTAGGGGCTAATAGGCAAAATTTATAAAGAACTCATACAACTTAACACTGAAAAAAAAAAATCCAATTAAATGGGCAGAGGACCTGAACAGATATTTTTCCAAAGAGGACATGCAGATGGCCAGGAGACATGAAAAGATGCTCGACATCACTAATCATCAGAGAAATGCAAATTAAAACCACAATGAGACATCACTTCACACCTGTCAGAATGTCTGTCTTCAATAAATCAACAAACGAGTGCTGGCAAGGATGTGGGGAAAAGGGAACCCTCATGCACTGTTGGTGGGATTGCAAATTGGAGCAGAATGGCAGTTCCTTAAATAATTCAAAACAGAACTACTTTATGACCCAGCAATTCCACTTCTGGGTATTTATCTGAAGAAATCTAAAAAAAAAAAAAAAATAGTCCGAAAAAATATATGCACCTCTATGTTCACCGCAGCGCCATTTACAATAGCCAAGACAGGAAAGCAACCTAAGTGCCCATTGACAGACGACTGGATAAAGAAGTGGTACAAACATACAATGGAATATCACTGGGCCATAAAAAAGGATGAAATCTTACCATCTGCAACAACGTGGATGGCCCTAGAGGGTATTATGCTGAGTGAGATAAGTCAGACAGAGAGACAAATACCATATAATCTCACTTATATGTGGAATCTAAAGAACAAAATAAATGAACAAAATGCAAGCAGACCCAGGTACAGAGAGCAAACTGATGGTTGCCAAATGGGAAGGGGGTGTGGGGGGCTGGGTGGAAAAGGTGAAGAAATTAAGAAGTAAAAATTGGTAGTTACAAAATATTCACATGGATGTGAAGTACAGCATAGGGAATACAGCCAATAACATTGTAATAACTATGTATAGTGCCAGGTGGGTACCAGATTAATCATTGGGGGGATCGTCTCACCAATTATACAAATTTCTAACCACTAAGCTGTACACCTGAAACTAATATAAAATAATACTGACCATCAACTCTGATTGAAAAATAAAAAATGAATTAAAAAAAGACGGATGTTTTAAAACCAAGATTAAGCGTCAAATTTGTCTTGTTAAAAATTAACTTATGGAAGGAGCAGGACCAGTCTTGCAGCAAGGCATGCTTTTCAAGATATTTAATCCTCTAAATGTAGGTCAGCAGATGCGATTTTGCTACTGAGCTTTGAGTGAGGGAACGATATGGACTGGAGAGAACAAGCAGTAACTGAAGCACATGGCGACCCAAGGAAGTTTCTGGAAGAATGTACCTCGAAAGGTGAACAGTGGAAAGACAGGTAATTCTCATTTTTCAGTACATTTTTGTCCTATCTGAAGTTTAAAATAACAACCATTCGTGTATGGCCAGAAAACAATAAACGTATTTGCTTTTTGGAAAAAGACAATGAAAATGAGATGTTAAAGTTTGACTTCTGATACCAGAAAAAAGCGAAAGTTTTATAAAACATTACAAAAATGGTATTAGACTATTTGGTTATGTTGTAGCTTAATAAAAAGTTCCCATCTACAGCATACCAACTACATGGGGAAGAAAACAACTTTCCTTTTTAACTCACTGACACTTATTGTCCGTTTTCGGCGCATAGACAAATATTCACTTCACAGAATGGATTCAAGCTACCAGTTACTGGAAGTAACAGAAGTTCTATGGCTCTGCTACATTATTGGGATGCTTAAAGATCGCTTATTTTATTATCTAAAAATCCTGTTCCTTATTTTTAAAGCTCTAGAAGGTAATTTCTTAAAAAATCTACTTGGATTAGCATGTATCCTTAAGGTAGAAATATGACTGAAATGATTCTTACCTGACGTTGCACATCGGAATTGGTTGGGCGGTTCAAAGTCACTGGGTCACATTCCTCGGCTAGGACAGAAGACGGAGAGGTCGATGAGGGAAGCGCACGCTCTGGTGGAGGCCGAAACGAAGACCCCATGAGATGTGCTCGCTGCCCGGCGGCTGGTGACACGGAGGGTCGCGAACGGCACCCCTCCGTGGAGAAGGCCCCCTCGCTGAACGCCACCCCTGCGTGGTGGGCTTCAGGCCCCACCAGCCCACAGAATTACTCATCCCGGCCCATCCTGCCTCGGGCACCAGGATCGCCACCCTCGGTGCTGCAGCGCCCACCCCCCCACAGCGCCTGGAGCCCCACGGGGCCCTGCAAGGCGTGGTGTCCTCTGCTACCGTGAATGTCATCTGTCCAGTGTGAGTATGCTGTGTTTGGCCACCCTCACGACCCCAGGGCAGGCTCCCTCCCTCCCCCACCAAGGGGGTGAATAAAAGGCGCTCAAAACCCATTTCCCTCAAAACCCATTTCCCTCTGGTTGACATTACGTCAAATTCCACATTACGTCAAATTCCACTGTGTCATTCAAGCCTTTCAGATACAGAGAGTGGGGTTAGCTTGCCTTGCCAGCTCCCCCTCCCGAAAGCGACACCCACACCATTTCAGGGATTATGAACGTGGGGATTGCCGGGGAGGTCAAAGGGGCACCATATGCATGTGACGTGTTTAACACCTTTAACAGGAACTCCCCTCCTTCCCGGCTGACGTGTTAGCAGCTCCCCAACTGCGTGCTGAAGGCTGTACGAATGCACTGAACACGGATTTTATTCTGTCAGATTTCAATCTTTAACCACAACGTCGCCCTCTAAACTTAAAACTAGACAGAAGTAGCGTCATGAAAGAAATGTTTCTTCTCGTGTAAATTTTTACTTATAGAACCTTCAGCGGAAAAATCACTTAACTCAGAGTTCTAAAGTTAAGAATGAACGAAAGGTTGGCTTATCTATTTATTTTTTATATTCGTTAACATTCCTTCACGTACTGTGTGATGGGCTGAGAGATGAATTCAGATAAGGGGGTACAGTCATTGCCT
>NW_011889060.1:751264-751711 GCF_000151845.1 Pteropus vampyrus | reverse complement strand
CGACACCCACACCATTTCAGGGATTATGAACGTGGGGATTGCCGGGGAGGTCAAAGGGGCACCATATGCATGTGACGTGTTTAACACCTTCAACAGGAACTCCCCTCCTTCCCGGCTGACGTGTTAGCAGCTCCCAATTGCGTGCTGAAGGCTGTACGAATGCACTAAACACGGATTTTATTCTGTCAGATTTCAATCTTTAACCACAACGTCGCCCTCTAAACTTAAAACTAAGACAGAAGTAGCGTCATGAAAGAAATGTTTCTTCTCGTGTAAATTTTTACTTATAGAACCTTCAGCGGAAACATCACTTAACTCAGAGTTCTAAAGTTAAGAATGAACGAAAGGTTGACTTATCTATTTATTTTTTATATTCGTTAACATTCCTTCACGTACTGTGTGATGGGCTGAGAGATGAATTCAGATAAGGGGGTACAGTCATTGCCT
>NW_011889060.1:745681-747824 GCF_000151845.1 Pteropus vampyrus | reverse complement strand
CCCTGAGACCTGAAGTCACCGCCGAGTCGCTCGAAGCCAGTGTGGCTGCGTTCAGCTCTATCTTCCACATGCTTCTCCAGCAGACACCCCAAGTTCCTGAAGCTTCTTATCCTGGCTCTCAAAGTGAGGTCTGCATCCCAACCACTCAGATGAGCATTAAAATGCAGGTTCCCTGGCCGGACCCCACACCCACCCATCAGGGTTTGGGGGCGGCTGGGCTCAGAATCTGCGTGTGAAACAAGCTCTCTGTATGATGCTTGGGCCTTCACTGCCGCCCAAGACTCCTCTCTCGTCTGTGCCTGGCCACGAACTGGGGGACTCAGGACACTCAGAAGCCATTCGTGGGGAGCGGAAAGGGGAAGCGAGCTTACCAGAAACCTGCCCTAGAGCCTGGATCGGGGCTCACACCTGGCCTTCTCTATGTCACAGCCATCCCTGGGACGAGCTCAGGAGGCAAAAGGAATGCCGCTCTCATGGCGTAATCTCAAAGAGCAGTGGGGAGTCTGATGAGCAGGGAACCAAGGGCGGGGATGACTCGGCAGAACCTGGACCTAAGCACAGGTGGGCCCGGAAGAAGCCCCCGTCCACCTCCAGTCAGGGACCCTGGGACACCTGTGACCGCAGGCACTGCCAGGAAACCCACGCAGTGTGAGCCGGGAAGTCCTGCCTCCCCAGGAAGTGCGGGTGGGGACGGGGGTGCCAGCGCTGAAGCTGGTCAGATCTGACTGTTCCCTGCCCCCACCCCACCCCACCCTTCCTCTCTGGGTTGTCGGCTGAGCACAAGGTAAATGCCCCAGCGTGACAGCCAGCAGCCTGGCCTTCCCGAGGAACAAGGAACGCAGCCCCATGGGCTGCCCCACGGGGGGCCGAGGACAGGCAAAGGCCTGGTGACCTTTCCGGGCTGCAGCGTGCCCCAACGTCCCTGCGTGGGTGAAACAGAGCTGGTTTCGCTCTGGGGCCTGACAAGCCTCCCTGGGCCCTCTGGTACCAGAGCCTGCTTTCCTGTGTTTTGGATGGAAATGACTGTGTGCCCCCTGCCTCCCCAACAACTGCAAAGCTCACACCAATGTCCTGGTGACCAACTGATTCAGCTACGGCCACAAGGCCAAACTGCTCACACCACAACCGTCCCTCAAACTGTGCCGTGGGTGCTGCGGGAAAGGCTCCTCGCTCTCCACCACCTCTGGCAGCACCGAGTGGACCTAGAGGTGTCAGGGACCATCTGTCCCACCCCGTGGGGAAAGCCTGCTGAGAACGGGGCCGCCACAGAAGACAGAGCCACGACACGGGGGAGATGGAGCCTGGGCTGGCTCGGGTCCAGCAGCGGCCAGCGAGTCCCTCCCTGCCTTTTAAAACGAACTTGAGTTGGGGTTCTGTCACTTGCAACTCATTTTATGCATGTTAAAAACACCGCAGGTATTTGATGTTTAATTCGTTATAAAGTAATTTCTAGATTTTAAAAAGAAAATTCATGTCTGAGATCATCATCAAAAAGTCATGAACGAATGGACCGGTATGTTTCTGTTTTTCAATTTTAAATAATGAAACATTACTCTGACTACTGCTTTGTTCAAGATAGTAAAATAATCACAAGTTCAAGTAGTTATAGTAACTGTACGTACCTTTAGGGAGTCCCGTATCTTGAATGGGATATTTGTCTGACTGGAGAAACCAACAAAAGAGGAAAGTTATTTTTAAACACCATAGTCAATTATAAGCCTGAAGTGAAAAAGGAAGCTTTGTCTTGGGAAAGGCACGATTTTAAAACATCGCAAGTTTTCCGCTTCGGCCATCATTAGGGCTGACCCATAGCTTGTTTCTACCCTCGATTGATAGACACGAATTCGAGGTTGACGAGACGTTCACGTTGGAACACAAAACAGAATGAGACCTAACTTCCTCGGCCCTGACCACCAGACCACACTTCCTCTCCTGTCTGCAGGGCCAGTCTCCCCATCGCCTTCCAACAGTTCAGAAGTGAGGTGCATTTGTGTTCGTGAACAGTGAGGACGGACCCATTTCTGTGACAGTCACGGGGGTCCACACCGTGCATGCTGGGCAGCACTCACCGCTGCACAGCTCTGTCCCGGGCTGACTAGAACAGATTCAAAACGGGACCATCCTATCGGTCGCACGGTTAAAG
>NW_011889060.1:740841-744511 GCF_000151845.1 Pteropus vampyrus | reverse complement strand
CCGTTCCAGGGCCTCGAGAAGCGGGGCACACCCCACACTGCTGCCTGCCTGTGCCCAGCTCCGCGTACGGAGAGATGGTCGACACAGCCTGGCAGGTGGTCGACGAGCAAATAAATAATTCCAGCACCGTGTGACGGAAGCAGGGGGCTGGGCTGTGGGAAGGGTGTGCCCAGGGGCCCCAGGCAAGGCGGAGACGCTACATAGGTGGAGGAATGATTGACCTGAGTTGGGAGGGAGCAGGGAGGGACCGCCACTGACCCTGTCCCAGGAAGGTGGGAGGGTGGGGCTGTTAGAAGGGCAGCAGACAGCTACACGCGACTGGCTCGTCAGGGGGTGCTGAGGTTGGGTCACTGAGGACTTCCTCTGCCATGTCGAGGGCAGGATATTTAATCTTGGAAGCAGCAGAAATGCTATGGGTTGAACTGCGTCCCCCGAGGTATGTCGAAGTCCTAACCCTCAGGACCTCAGAATGTGACCGCACTGGAAATGGAGTTATAGTCGGTTCAGATAAGGTCACAGTGGAGTGGGGTGGGCCCTCAGTCCAATGTGACTGATGTCTTTATGAAGGAAGAAGAGACACCTAGTCACAGACAGGCAGGGAGGAGACAGCCGCATGCCAACAGGGTGAGGGGATGGACGGATGCCACCAAGGGACAGCGAGAACTGCCGACGGCCAGCGGGGGCCGGGCGGACGAGGCCAGATTCTCCCCTATGAGCTTCGGATGGAGCCCGGCCCGAAGCCCGGCCCCGAGCCCGGCCCTGCAGACACTCTGGGCCTGGACTTGCGGCTCCGGAACCGCGAGAGAGACGTCTCTGCAGAGTCGGCCACTCCGGGGCACCTCGCCATGGCGGCCCTAGCAGACTAATCCGGGGATGCTTCCGAAGGCACTGTGAGAAGCCGTGAGAGCTGACCCGAGTGAGAAGCATGGCCGTGAGGAAGGGCGGCCTGGGCTGGGCAATGCGGGGACACCGAGGTCATCGCAGGCGGGCGGCGGGAAGGGCGAGCTGAGCCACACCTCCTGGAAACCAAAGGCTCTGGTGGCAGACGGCTCCTGAGGGACCGTTAAGATCCGACCACACGGCCACCCCACACTCTGTTTTTATGAGCGTGGAGAGATGGCATTTGTTCCTATTAATTTCTAAGGGGAGTCAGAGCTTGGTCCCCTGCATGGGCCACACCTGTCGGACTGTGCAGCGATGAACTAACGGCCACGAACACACACACCTCAGGTCTTCACGACACGGAGGGGCCTCGTGGACCACCACCGACTTAAAGACACTGCGTCTAATTATGTGAAGTGCATTCGATGTCATTGAACTACATCGGTTCATCAGAACTTTTCGTGGCTCAGGAGGTTGGATCCTCGACACACTTTGGAAAAAGGACCACACCTCACACCGTGCCACGGCCTCCCGCAGAGCTGTCACAGGCACTGATTCCACGCAAGTGGCAGAGCCGCCCAGGAGAGCTGGTTTCAACCAAACCAGCCAGCTCCCACGTCCTCAGCCGCAGAACGCGGATGAAAATCCCTGCCCCACCGTCTCGCAGGTCACGTGGAGGGTGACGTGTGACATCTGTGAGACCTCTGGCCAAGCTGAAGGCAGCGACAGGCAGAGCGGCCGGAGGGGCAGGGGTCTAAGGCTGCGGCCAGGTTTGAACCCCACCTGGCTGCTCCCGAGGCGGGCAGCTGACCTCGCCTCCCGTGTGCCTCAGGTCTTCACCTGTAAAACGGGCAGGGCCACCTTAGAGGGCTGTCGTGGGGACTAAGTGCGGTGACAGGCAAATCAACAGCATGGCGCCGTCCGGCATGCAGCCGGCTCTCGGGTACCACGAGGCAATCCCATTTTTTTCCTTCGGTCTCGAGTTAGATATTTTGAATGTTGAAGAAGGGGCCATTAAACACAGATGGTATTAAACATCGGCAAGCAGATAAGGACCCCTTATAATCTAAGATGGTGTCAGCTGTGCCCAAAAGGAGACCAAGTCCATGCCATTTTAGCCCGGAGTAACCCCGGGTTTGCTCCCTCAGAGGGATCACCATGATAAAGAAACTCATCTCGTTAAAATCTTATTTTGGGTTTCCCCATCTTCCTGTAAATACTGAGTAATAAAAAACATAAAGCCATAACAAAGGGAAGATAAGAAGCCATCACCATTACTGTAAAATTTGTACCTACCCCGTTGAAGGATAAAGTGCTAGGGTCTGTGTCTTCCACTGGCTCCTTCGCCATGTGATCTGCAAAAAAAAAAAAAAGCATTTGCTTAAACTTAAAAGCACAAATGTGCCCTTTGATAACTGTCTTCATGTGGATACGAGCTGCCATTGTCAGGCCGGAGGAAACTTTCAATCATTAGGGGAGACAAAATGAGAAAGGATGGGCTCAGACTCCATCAGGAAAGAGATCAAGACAAACTTTACTTTTTTAAAAAAACCATATTTTGGAACAGTTTCCTTATCAATATCAACTAATACCCAGAATTACAAATTATGCAGACACGATACTGACAATACTTTCGCAGGCTGGATCTGACTACACTTCAAGCAGGAATGATTCAATTCTGACTTCTGCTTATTTCCTATTCTTCTGCAATTCATTTTCATCATTTTAGAATATTAAGTGTGTAGATGTGGTTCCTGTGAATTACTAGAGTCAAAAATATCTCAGAATATTTATCGGAATCTTTATCAAACAGAAAGTAATCCTGATTTCTCGAAATTTGCTTATGTTTAATCACTTGCTGCGTTTAAGGAATTTAAAGAGAATATATAGGAAAAGGAACGGGCTGCCACTAGATCTCATGGATTTATACACAAAAGCTCCCCTTTTCCAAGACACTACAAAACACCTGCCAGAAAACTGTCTTCATAAATAACCACGTATGTCCGAGTGGAACCTTCTCGGTTTGCTGTGTGTGGCCTGCAAAACCCGAGTCGGCAGTCGTGGTCCAGCCAAGATCCACTCCCACTTCCCGCCGACCCTCACTCGGCCACGCTGCGGACCAGACTCCGGGTGCTGCGGACGCCTCTGGGGACCCAACGGGAATGGCCGGGCAGTCTGCGGGGCTAGTTTGCCTGTGCTCCCTGAGGGCTCCCACCCGACGCTGGGCTGTCCCCTGCTCGCTGTGACGCCTGAAGGAGCAGCTGTGTGGCGGGAACGTCTCTGCTGTATGACAGCCTCGTCACTGGCGGGATTAAAGGCGGTGACAGCCTCGTCACTGGCGGGATTAAAGGCGGTGGCCGGAGGAGCAGAGAATGGAGCCCGCTTCGCCAGTGTCCTCCCATGGAGCAGGGGCAGCCGTCTGAGGCTCCACGAGACGGGTGGTGCCCTGGTCTCTGACAGAGCCTAGGTGGCAAGGCCACACCGGGAACACACAGAAGGGGCCAGCCCCTGGGTCCCACCGTCCCAGCCCCAGCGAGGAGACCCGTGACTCGTGCCTGGCCCAGAAACACAGGGCTGCTGCGTGCCGAGGGTCTCCTCCGCCTCGGACAGGGAGGACACGGACTCCCACCAGCCTCCCTCACTTTCCAAGCATGACGCCATCCTCTCGGATTCCTGTGTGACCCCAAGGCGGGGCCCCAAGGCCCAGTTCGGGCTCAAACGGGACTTCCTGCCAGCCCAGGGGCACACAGACTAAGATACAGAGTTAAATCCGCATAAAGAAAAAAAG
>NW_011889060.1:733955-739996 GCF_000151845.1 Pteropus vampyrus | reverse complement strand
CGCATGCCCGGCCCCGGCTGCTGCGGTGCCTTCTCCCCCATGCACAACCACCCTGCTGTCCCCGGCCACCGTGTCCCTACGCGGCAACGCGGAGGATCCTGGTCATCTGAGCCTAGTCTAGAAGTAGGAAGCTGCCCTAAAGCATTTCTGAGAGCTTGGAATGGCACGTTCATATGATTGAGTATAAAATACAACCGTTTAATTAGAAGCTCTATATAGACCCAGGTAACCAGCTGAGCCCCGAGGCAAAGCTCTGGTACCAGATGGGACATGAGGCTCAGAGGAGCCGAAGCAGAACGGGGACCATGTGAGCTCCGAGGTGGCAAGACCCACAGCCCCGCCAGAGCCAGTGGGGACCTTGCCCCCGCTCCTGGCTGCACCTCTACTGTCTGGGGCAATGCTCTGTCCCTAAGCTGCCTCAACTCCCCTGGATGGGTCACTCTAAATAGGTAAAAAGAAAAACACCCCAAATTTGGAGTAGGATTAATGCGGAGACTGGGAAAAGCGACTATGGAGCTGAACTCACGCCAGCTCCGGGTCTGCTGGAGGCGACAGAGGGAACTGGTGCCGAGTCGTGGCAGCTTTTTCGGAGCGCCATCGACATGCCAGAAAAATGGCATGCCTAGTCTTGGTTAAGGAGAGTAAACCTAGAAAGGCGTCTTTTTACACCAGCTTGTAAATTGAACATGTTTGCCACTGTGCCCGGCAAGAACTACATAAGTAAGTGCCAGGCAGAGAGGCAGATACAATAAAAATGGATTTTTATGGTGGGGGTAGAGAGAGATGACGTTCTTAGTTTATTTGAAAAAATAAACCTACAAATTTCTCAAAAATAAGCTACAATAATTAAAAATTTGATGCTAGCATAGATTGAGTAATCAGAATGGAGAATCTAGAAACCAACCCAAATATTTATGGAAATAAAGAAAAAAAACAAGGTAGTAAGGCATAGATCACCCCAAATTAGCTGGCAACTGGCCAAAGGGGTCTCACTGATGGCAGTCGGAACGTTTCATCTGCAGGAGCACCTTCTGGGGGGTTCCTCAAGAGGCGTGAGGGAAAGCCCCGAAGAAGGCCCTGGGCCTGGCTCCGGGGCCCCAGGTGACAGCAAGGAGGTGGGCTGTGGTCATTCGTTTCCCCGGACAAGTCCCTCGTCTGTAATATTTTGGGGTGAACAGAGCCTCCGCGTGCCCTTCAGCTTTAAAAGTCTGTGAGCGGTGGAGAAGGAGGGGCCCCACGGGTAAGGGCACCCTCAGGCCACAAGGTACTATGACATTATGACATGAGAAGCCCTGTCCACAGCACTTACTCGTCACCCACTCGAGGACCCAGACTTCATGGATAACGACTAAAGCCCCATATACGTGGTGCCCGACTGTGGGGCATGGTTGGCACAAAGCCTCGGCTCGTCCTCACGGTAACCCTGAGAGAGGTGCAATGTCCCCTGTCACATATCGAGTGCCCAAGGTCGCGGGGTAATGGAGGAGCCAGAATTCAAATCCAGGACTTTCTGCCTTCAAAGTGCCTGTTTTCCATATCTTCGGAATTCGAGAAGTGGTTCCTGCGTCGACCACCCGCCAGGCTCTCCCGGGGAGAATCTGTGTCTCGATTTCCCCTTTAAGGATCGGAGCCCACCGTAGGACCTCATTTGAACTTGACTACGCCCGTAAAGTCACGTTCTAAGGTTTTGGGGGTCAGGATGCCAACCAATTTGGGGGAGAACACAGTTCAATCCACAACAGTCCACTCACTGGCCCCCCAAATTCATGTCCTTCCCACGTGCAAAATGCATTCACCCGACATCCCCAAGTATCATTCCACATCAACTCTAAATCCGAGATCTCATCCAGTCATCGTCCGTGCAAAGAGCCACGTCTCATCTGGGGAACCAGACCGTCCGGGACCCTGGGGAACGCGCTCTGCACCCGCGGCCTCTGCAGAAGGAACGACCACACCTTGCCCGACACTGCCCGTCGGCCGCACTTACAAGGTAGTAAGGCATAGTGTCGGCCGCTCTGTCACGGTCTGACGCCTGCCTTTATCCGTGCCACCGGATAAGGGCCAACGGTTCCCGGAGACAGTTCTCCAGGGAAGGTCAGAGATCTGCTCTAAGGATGTCCTTTCAGAGAAGAGAGAGGGGGGTGCTCCGAGCTTCCCAAACTCCCAGCGCCAGGGGCCAGAAGGGTGGGGTCTGCGGTGCTTCCTAGCGAATTAGCGAATTAAGGCAATCCTCTGAACTTGTGATTTCATTGTTGACTTATTTTTCATGCGTTATTACTTTTTGTACCATAGCTTTTCTCCGGACCTAGAGCTGTCTGCGTTACTGATTATAAAGATGAGGCCGAGCTGCACTCAGGACCGCTGTGGGCGGTGCCGACACGTCTGTCACTTTAGGTTCCTCTGTCTTTTCCCGCAGTTCCCCCCCCTCCGCCCCCCTAAATCCTCAGACCTCAGTGCGGGGGCTGAACAAGCTATGAAAGGACCAGGGATCCGCATTACGTGTCAGTCACGTCAGCCAGGCCACTGTGCCTTACAGAGGGGATCCAACTGAAGAGGGACAGAGGGGAGGGGAGGAGGAGGGACGCGACGGAACAGAGGGACGAAAGAGGAAGTGCAGGTGAGGGCAGAGAGGAGGAAACTTAGAAAACTAGCATTAAAAGAAAGGAAAAGAAATGAAATGGGCTTTGGAAAAACCCACGGGGAGGGGAGGGGAGGGGAGAGGCCAGGAGGGAGCACAGCCAGCCGCCACCCTCCGGTGGGCCCAGGGGAAGAACTGGCCGGTCCAGCTTCCAAACGGGGGTGCTGCTGGCAGGAGTCCCTGGGGCCTGGTTCCGGCCCCCAGTCCTGGTGCTGCACCTCGGCCCTCTAAGCTGGGAGGGGTGGTGGGGGCTGAGCTGCCACCTACGGGCTGTCCTGAGCTGGTCTCTGGGGGCAGGGCTGGGGTGGGGGGAGTTGGCAGGGGCCACCATGTGGTGTGACCCCGAAGACAAAGGGAGAACATCGCTGATGTGCCGGGTGGCCGTGGGACTTAGTTCACCGCAAGGACGCCACAAACACCACCGTCCCCTCGACCCGGCCTTCGAAGTTCTTTCTTTGTCTTAAGATCTATATGAACGTGCACCAGATTTCATTCGCACATGACAGGCAATTCTACCTCATTCCATGGTCGACTGTCGACGAGTTAGGGGGAGACGGGGTGAGACAGCCACACTGGAAGCAGCATGACTGTGTTGCTCCCACGCGGCCTCGGCAGCCTTGCCAACTGCCTTAATGTAAAAAGGTGTTTATTTAATTAAGCTCGTAACAGAGAATAATCATATATATACACACCTTTGTTACATGCATGTGGATACACAAACATCTTTTTTTAACTTTATGAGGTAAACTCGGTTCACATACCTAACTCGACGAATGAGTTCCTCAGATGCCAGTATGAAAAGACCCCACAGTTGGAAGCATGTGGTTAAAATATGGTTAAATTTTCTCTCATTCATTTACTGTGGTGTATTTAGCCGGCACTTACTATGTGCTGGCTACCGTGCAGGTGTGTGAAGTATTTGTAGAGCAAAGCAGATGTGCACGGTCCAAGAACTTGTAGTCTAACGGGGGACAGATGGTGGTGACATAATCATGGCCACAGGGACACATGCTCGAAAGGGAAGGTCCAGGGCCATGGGAGTGTCTTCCACGGGGCTCGATCTGCATTCCTATTGAGTGGGTAACTGGAGTCGGGGCAGAGAAGGGGGCCCTCCAGCAGCAGGGGGGCCTGTGGCGAAGCCTGTGGGCAGGTGCCAGGGCTCTCCCGGAAACAAGGGGGCGGCGTGGCTGCAGGACAGACAGAGGGGACAGAACAGCCACCCACCGGTCGCAGGGAGAGGCAGAGACCAGTGTGCCGAGTATGAAAGCAACGGAAGGACTGAGGATGTGTCGGGGAGTCAGGGCAGGATTCTGCGTAGAGGAAGGACAGGATCGGAGTAGTTTTTAAAAGGTCACTCTGGCCGCATTTTGGTGACCGGGTTGGTGGAAGGCAAGAGTGAATGCTGGGAGGTGAGTGTAGGAAGCCGGGCGAGAGAGAATGGAAACCTGGCCTGGGGTGCAGAAGCGAGAGTCCACTGTGGCTTTATTACAGAAACGGAAGGCGTTGGTGGGTGTGCCCCGGAGGTTACGGAAACTAACTGGGATGTTAGAAAGGAGACGTCATTTTTAAATCTTTTCTTTCTTATGGAGGAAGCTTCCTATGATTGATAAATTCCGGAGTGGGCATGGACATGAGGACAGCTTTCAGATGCCCGAATATGTTCTCAACATCTCTGCAGGTGACAAGATCTCTACCTTAGGAGGCCTCTCCCCTCTGTAGGAGCCCAGAGATTTCACCCGCAGGCAGTGCTCAAGTCCAGAAGCCAGTCCTTCCGCAGGCATTCCCCCACCGCCACGCCCTGGCCCTCTCCTGCCACACTCGATGCGGTTTCCAAGGCCCTTTGCTCCGGGTTATGAGCCCCACCTCCCCGCCCCGGGCTGGGCCAGGCCCACTCAGAGACCGTCCCAGGCATCTAGATTCCACGGCGATCTGTCATCTGGCCAACCTGGCTGCCTTTGTGTGACTATTAAGCTGTGTTTCCCAGCACCCACCTTCTCTGCGGCTGTTGATGGGGGGGGGCGGGGGGGGTGGACAAGCAGATGTTACATTTATCCCCATTCGGTGGATCCCAATGGAGATCTTTTTGAATCCCCTTCGCCGTCATTGAGAACTGGGCCCACTGTTAGTAAAACCTGGCTTAACACCTCTTGTACCTTGTCCATTAGGTTCTCAGGTGAGGAGGTGGATGTGGAGGCAGAGTGGGGTCTGGGGGAGGGAGGGCAGGATATCCGGACAGTGTACTTATTTGCCAACTCCCACCAAGAAAATGTTTACCATTCCCCACTGGAAGAAGAGTCTCGATCTTTCCTTAAAACGTCCAGGGAACTCGCCCAAAGCCAGCACACCACGATGCCAGTGTAGCCGACATCTCACCCACCTCCAGAGAGAGGCTCCTCCTAACTGCTCAAGCCACAAATTGAGGCCAGAACGGTCAAGCTCTGTCCTTACTCAAGCCCAAAAAATGAAATAGGAACCACGTTTACCTAAGCAGACATATGGGGTTCTGTAGCTGTGTGCCTGGTCCGCCCCTCTACCTTTCCAATCTCCACTAGAGGAAGCACACCTGCCTGCTCCAAGTGTACATCACTCACTCACTCACTCATTCGTTCACTCACTCACTCACTCATTCATTCATTCATTCACTCATTCATTCATTCATTCACTCATTCATTCATTCATGTGTTCCAACAGACTTTCACTGCAGACGGGGCCCAGGCTGTGAGAGAGCGACATCAAGAACTCCTGCAAGGTGGGGCTGAGGAGGATTTCAGATGCAAGTGAGATCGGAGAACAATCTAGATTCTGGCCTCGGGTACAAACACTGCATTTTAAAATAAGGACAAACGAGAGCGCCTTGTAATCCAGGGCCCCATAGGTGGGGTCCCACAGGTGCGCCAGCCTCTCGGCTTCGTGACGCTAGATTATGAAAGAGCTCGAGGGCCAATATGAACAAACCCATTAAAACAAGTGAAATGAGGAGAGAACAGGAGGAATGAGAAGGGTGTGAGGGGGAGGAGGGGGAGCCCACAGGAAAAGGGGAACCACCCCCGCGCTCCTCTCTGCCAGAGAGGCTGGAGGAACTTGTCCCAACCTGGCGGCCCGAGTCCAGAACAAAGGCTCTGGGGAGGTGGGAAGCGGGAGGCGCGTCCGAGGCACGCGTGGGTGACGCGGGCAGGGCCGTGGGGAGGACCTCGTGCCACTGTCCCCCGACCCCGCGCGGACCGCGGGCAGGTGCCCCGCAAGGGTCGCAGAAGCCTGGGCCCCGATTCCCCGCCGCGGCCGGGGCGCCTCCAGGTGAGCGCGCGGCTCGGGGCCGCTTTACCTGCAAGCAGAGGGTCGTCGGGAGACGCCATGGGGCAGGTGGGCAGACACGGGCCGGAGCGGGGCTGGCGGCCTCCGGACC
>NW_011889060.1:725774-732635 GCF_000151845.1 Pteropus vampyrus | reverse complement strand
GAAAGCAGCAAATGTCTACGTACCCTCCTGGCGCCCAGGCCCCTGCTCTGCGCGTCTCCCCACCTGCTTGGTGGTCCTGAGGCCCATGGTCCTTTCCAGATTGGCGTTTTATTCTCTGGAGTGTGGCGTGGGAGACACGAGCCACTCGCGAGAGGGTCCGGCTGTGCGCGGACGGAAAAGCCTTCCGCGCGAAACCTTCGGGCGAATTCGTAGGTGGGAGGATGAACTTCTTGGTCTGCCTTCTGATAGGAGGGAAATTTTTCAAGGGTATTTACTCTTAGAATCCACTCTGACGTTGGGTTTGTGGTTCTTCTAGTACTTCTCTAGAGAATGGAATTATTTCTGAGGTTGGTTATGAAGGAACCGCCGATCGAGTTGGCCTATCTGGTTAGCAACACGACGTTGGCATTGCTCTAAAGCTGGTTTAATTTTCAAAGCCCTGAACTATGATTGATCTCTATGTCGCGCCCATTCTTTGTTGTATCAAATGGGAGATGAGTGGCAGACGTGCATCTTGAGGTTAAGTTTTTCTTTAAGGAGGATTGACTAGGTACATAGATTACTATTCCCTTGCATTCCCTTTCCTTGTAATTCTTTCCTATAGATTGCAACCATACTCATCATTATCTTTATTTTTCCCCTGGGCTTTGTCATTCAAATCGGCACTTATTATTATTATTATTATTATTCAATTTACAAAAAAAAAAAAAGCAACAACAATTCCTGTGTACCTGAGTTCCTAAAGGGCTCCCAGACCATCTGTTTGCTGTCACATTATGCTTTCCTCTTTTGCTCTTATTGCTGCCCAAAGAGCGTTTTATTTTTTCAAATTAATTATTTTTTGTGATGGCATTGGTTAACGAAATCCAGTAAGTTTCGGCTGTACACTTTAACAGTAAGGCACATATATATTTACACTGTTTCATCTCTCAGAATTCTTTCTGTCACCACATACCCAATGTTTTAAAACGCTCCTTAAAATGAACGTTTTTGACATTTTTTTTGACATTTCATTTTCTTCTTTTCGACATGTCCGAATAGCACCTGATGTGTGCGAATCTTGGACTCGTGTGTTAAAATAAACCTCACGCTGCCCTTACGGTACTCCTCCCCGGGGGACCTCCAGCTTCTCTTTTTCCCATGACCAGGGACTGCAGAGTCGGGTAACCACGGAGTCAGGCGGACCGGACTTCACTTGTGGACCTGTCGCCATGAGTTTGTGTTGCTTTAGCAAGTAACCAAAACTTGGAGTCTGTAAGAATTTACAAGGTCGTGAAGTCTGTGAAATATTATATAAGTAAAAATACCTAAGCCAGTGCCTGACACATAGTAGGTACAAATAAACTAGTTGCCTTTCTGCCTTCATTCTTTCCTTGCAATTTGGTCTATTGAGGGCAGGTCCTATCACCTTCGGTATAAGAAACAAACCGGTATTTATTATAGTGTTTGTGCGTAGCAGTGATTGGCAGATCGGCTGGCAGCATTCATTAGTGCAGTTTTTAACTGTCCCCCCGATCTGCCAGCACCAAACGAAATGCCAGGCCCTGGAGAAACCAGAGCGAGAAGTCCTGCCTCCTAGAAGTTTATGGCCAAGAGAGATTTGCAAATACTGTTTCCCTAGAGACCGGGGCAGTGGAAGCTTAACCCAGGAAGGGTGTGTGCGGAGCACCGCAGTGAGGCTGTGCGGAGGACACGGGGCTGGATGGTGACTACCCCCAGACTGTCGGTTTGCCATGGACGTGCTCAAGCCAACTCAGACCTCCGTTCGTGACAATCTGGCCACAGCCTCAGGTGGGGAAAAAATTGTCGGTCTTGTGTCTTTTCACAAACAGATCGTGACAATGATCAGGAATGTTATCTTCGAATGGGAAAAAAAACAACTCAAAATATTTTATTTGTTTCATCACGGAATATGTTATTTTTGGTCCTTTTTATACCATTTTGGGTGTTACTTCAACCTGAAATAAAAAGTTATATTGTTGAAGCACATACTTAATTATTTCAAAAGGTATGTTCATTGTGTACACATGACCCCAGCAAACGGGCCCCTGACAGGGTCTCTTCTATACAGAAGCGATGAGAACTATGATGGCCACGTGTGGACTAGGACCACAGGAGACCGCTCAGGTGCCTCAGCTGAATTTGCCCCATGTACCCAGGGCCAGCGTGTGACGGAGGGGCAACGAATTCATTTCTCTCCCCGTTTTTGGACTAGATATTTGTTAAAATTTGTCCAGACTATGTGAAGGCAGTTGCAGTGGACTGTCTTGGCACCTAACTTCTCATGATAATGCCCTAGGTTTCTTCTGGAAAACCACCATTCCTACTCTCGATCCATGAGATTAGGTGGTAGCAACATCGCCCCTGGCGCCTGACTCCACAGTTGGCGTGTGACCCGGCAGTGGCCTTTCAGAACATGGCTGAATGAGCAGTGAACCTAGAAGATGCATGAGACCTTGGCCAGGACAGTGAGGAGATGGGCCTTTAAATAACTAGCGCGAGGTCACACAGCTGGTACCTGGTGGGAGAAATGAACAGGAGTGAGAACATCTGGAGGGTCCACACCACAGAGAGCCTTGAACGCCAGACAAAGCATTGGAAACAATTTTTTGGGCAACAGGAAGTCAGGAAGCTAGTTTTTGAAAAGAGGCATATGAAAATTGATGTTTTCGGAGGATTAGTCTGGCAGCTGTGTGTAGGATAGAACAGAGCTGCGAGACCATTTGATCTTTAAAATGCACCGTAATTTATTACAGAGTTCGATTTACATCCTTGTCCAAATGTGAGGGAAACTCATCTGAGAATTCAAAATTTTCTTTTGTTGTCTTTTTAAGCATTCATTGTTTTCCACAAATGATTGCCTGTATGTATAAAAATGACATATTCCGAAATGTTAACAGAGGGCCTAAAAACCTTAAATAAGGAAAACGGTATCATTTTTGATGATTTGGACCCTGTTGGACAGGGAAGCAACATCCTGGCGCAACACATTTAAGCATGAATCACTCGAACTTTCCTCTCTTCACTCATCGGCACCCTTCTTCGGGCAGATTAGATCTCACTTGCCCACTCCTACCAGCTTACTTTGATTTATTTACTGATCGAGACACATGAGCTAGAAAACCACAGTTGGGGTGCTGGGTTTGGTTTCCCACACAGAGAATGCACTGCGTAGATGATTCGCAGTAGGGTGTGTCGTTAAGAGTGCTTAGAATGCCATGGGGTGGGGAGTGGGGGATGCTGAGTCAACAGGACAGAAGAGAGACAGCTGCGAGCACTTTTATTCTAGAAACTCCCCTCCAGCCTCCGGACCCTCACTCACCACTCACAGGTGCGTCCGGGGGCCTCGCTCTTGGGCCCTCCCAGAGCCAGCATCATTTCCACTTGCTTTCTTCATGAATGTCTTTGTTTATGATAATTTATTTCTTGCTCTAGATTTTGAGAGAAAATCTGTTTAGATAGATGAACTTTATATATTAAAACTTGAAGCCTAACTCACCAAAGTCAGCTAGAGGAGATTTTTGTTTTGTTTTTGCCATTAAGAGAAAAAGGCAAATGAGAAGAAAATCTGCCGTTATCAGTGACCAACTAAAAACTGCATCATCGGCACAAAGAGCACAATTTCCTGTGCTTTGTACCCCAGAATGTAGAATACAAGCTCAGGTTAGTGACTTATAAATCTAGAAAACCATCAATCATTTAAAAAAAATAACAAAATGTCATTTAGAATTTATTCTGAACCAAGGCAAGAAGATGGTCTTAGATCCCAGTGAGTCAACTGGGAAACTATTAGAACTAGTGAGCGGGTTTAGCTTGGAGGAGAGAGAAGCTCAACGTATGAAACACCAACCGCTTTCTTGTTACCAACAATAACCAACTAGGAAAAATTATCCCATGGACAGTAGCACACAAAGCTATAAAGCAACTAGGAATAAATTCAATAAAACTGTGTAAAACACACTGCAAAACTACAAAGCTTTACCAAAAAACATAAAAATAAATCTGACCAAATAGAGAGCTACCCCAGGTGACTAAGTAAGAAGTCTCGTTATTGTAAAGATAGTCATGATTCCCTAATTAATCTACAGATTCCATACAAGCCCAATCAAATTAACAGTATTTTCATGGAACATGAGGCTGATTGCAAATTCATACGGGAGGGTAAATTCAAGATCGTTTTGAAAAAGTAAAACAAAGAGGAGATTTGCCCTACAAGATAGCAAGATATTATAAAGCAACAGTAATTAAAACAGTGAGCATTGCTGTAAGAAAAGAATTAATGGAACAGACAAAATTTCCAGACAGACTCGTGCATGCTTCTGGAATTTGCTATATGATGGAGACAGTTAAATGGCGAAAAGGTGGACAGTTCAAAAAATAGCATTGGGATATTTCATTGTGTACATATACATATACGCATACGTACCTACAATGTGATTTATATCCCTACCTCGTCCCATACACGAAAGTAAGCTTCGGATACATTATATATCTAACTGTAAAACAGTTAACTTTAAAGTTGTTGAGAGAATATAAGAGAATTTCTTAACTTTGGTAATAGGAAAGGCTTTCTTAAGGTAAAAATCAAAAGACATAAAAGAAAAATCTGATAAACCTAGCCAAAAAAATTTAAAGTCTATGCCACCAGACAGCAGAAAATTATGAAACAAGGGATAAACGTAGATAAATTAATTGTATGTGTAATATTCTATTTTATAATTATAAAATATAAAATAAAATGTAATTATAAAATATTCGTATTTATAATTACATAGGAGACTATTATATACTATATGCTTTATATATAAAACAAAAGATTAATATCCAAGTTTTTAAACATTTATTCAAATAAAACATGATAAAAAATAATTCAATAGATCAGGCAAAAGCTAAACAGAAAATTCCTAAAAGAAACAAAAATGGCCAATAAAAATATGAAAAGGAACTCAACCTCACTAAAAACAAGAGAAATGTAAATTAAAACCATAATGGGCTAGCGGACTGACAAAAACTTAAAAGCTTGTCAATATCAAATACTGGCAAGATTTTAGAGAAATTGGTCTTCATACATTGTAGGAGTGTAAATTGATATGGTCACATTGGAGAGCAATTTGCCTCATGTGTCTTCCCTAAAGGAATTCTTACACATGGTACGAGGAGACAGACATTCATAAGAATGTTGGTTGCAGCATTATTTGTAATAATAAAGATCAGACATAACCTCAACGTCCATCAGTAAGAGAATGGTTGAATATGATATAATCAAGCCATGGAATACTTTGCAGGAATTACAAAAAATAAGATCAAAAACTCTTTAAATGAGAAAACAAGTTGCAGAATGACATACGATGTAGAAACCAACCACTCTACCTACGTTCTACACATGTAAATTTTTAAAAAGAGATACATATCAACTTTACCTTGCAGCCAAGATAGAGTAGCAGGAACCAGATTTACCCTCCTGCCTAAAACAATAACAAACAAATCCCCGAGGAAATACATAAAACAACAGTTTTTAAGGCAGCACACACTGGGTAAAGAGGGACAGTGACCCCTTAGACTGGGATATAAACAAGGCGATTCCTAGGATTGTCCCAGCTTACTGCCTTAAGAAAATTTCCAAGGCAGAGAAAGGGAACCGAGATAGAGCCTGACAGACTCTCTGATTTAAAGAGATGTAGCTGAGAGTCTGAGGAGACCTAGGCAGGTAGAAGCCACCGGGCAGAATGCTGTAAAGACCTCACAGAAAGGCCCCGGAGATCCACGGAATGTCCCCTTGACTACTGAGCATAGCATTTACTGATGGATGCGTTCGTGTTGGAAATTACCCAAGGCTGGGAAAGGGTTAGAGGGAGCAGAATCTGATGCTCACTCAGGGCCAGTAATTGTGCTTGCAACCGACCAGACCAGAAAACCACCTCATAATTCGCAGGCATTTGGTGGAGTACTCGGAGAGTCTTGACTCTGTCCTGGGGAATAATTCTCCTAGACTGAGCAAGTACTACCCCCATTCCACGTGATATATCTGAAAAGCAGGACCCCAAAGGATCAAACTCTTTCAAGGAGCTTAGCTGCATCCCCAGAAGCTCAAGAAGATTTACAGAAATATTGAAATATCCAGTACTCAACGAGGTAAATGCACAGTGTCTGGGATACGAAGATTTCCAGTCTTGCAAGAAGAAGAAAAATATAGACTCATATAAAGAGAAAAATTAGTCAATTGAAACTGACCCAGAACTGACACAGAAGTTAGAATTAACAGAGAAGGACACGACACAGAGCTTTTATTATAACTATATCCTGTATGCTTAACAAGTAGAGATATGGAAAATATTAAAAAACAAAAATAGAACTTGCAGAGATTAAAACAATAATACATGAAATAAAAATATACTGAATGAGACTAAATGGAGATAAGACATTGCAGAAGAAAATAATAGTGACTGAAGACAGCAATTAAAAGTATCAAAAATGAAAGTCAGAGAGAAAAAATAATTAAAAAAAAGAAAAGAACTGTGGGTCAACATCAAATCCACTGAAATGGAAAGAGGGAGGGAGACTAAAAAATGTTTCAAGAAATAATGGCTGAAAGTTTTCCAAATCTGATGAAAACCTTAAACCCACAGATTCAAAAAGCTTGATCAACTCCAAGCACCAGAAACATGAAGAAAGCTTAGCCAAATCATAGCAATATATTACTCAAATGTATGGACAAAGACATAATTTTAAAGCAGCCACAGAAAAAAGACACATTGCAGAGGGACAAAAAAAAAAAAAAAAACAAAAACCACCTCTTTCTGAGGAGAAATATACACAGAAGTTTTTCTAGAAAGCAACATCTTTAAAGAACTGAAAGAAAGA
>NW_011889060.1:722305-725724 GCF_000151845.1 Pteropus vampyrus | reverse complement strand
AATTTTAAAGCAGCCACAGAAAAAAGACACATTGCAGAAAAAAAAAAAAAAAAAAAAAAAGGATGACAACAGATTTCTCATCAGAAGCCGTGCCAGCCAGGAGACAAGAAAGCAACATCTTTAAAGAACTGAAAGAAAGACACTGTCAATCCAGAATTCTATACCCAGTAGAAATATCTTTCAAATACAAAGCCAAAATAAAGCCCTCTTCAGACATACAGAAGTTGAGAGTTCATCTCCAGCGAAACCGAGCTACAGAAATTTTAAAGGAAGTCCTTCAGGCAGACAGAAAATGACACGAGATGGAAATGAGCACCATAAATGGTAAATACATGATTAAATAGAAAAGAATTTTTTCTTATTATTTAAGTGTATTTAAAACCTAATGGATTTTTAAAGCGAAATAGTAACAACGTATGTGGAGTTTATAATATCTGTAGAGGTCAAATTAATGTCAACAGTGGCTCAAGAGAGAACTGGAAGGATAATCTTCTCAGGTTCTTAGGCATGAATAATCTCACTTTGAGTAATACCGTGATATGTTAAAGGTATATGCAATAAAGTAAAGCAACCACCAAAATAACATAAATAAGTGTTATAGCTAGTAAGCAAATAAAGGAGAGTGGTCAGAAATAATGAAGGTTGGCAATTTCTTAAAAAATTAAATGTAGATCTACTAGATGATCCAGCCATTTCACCCTTAGTTATTCACCCAAAAGCAATGGAAGTTTATCTGAAACGCTTGTACATACATGCAAAACCTAAAACTATACAACTTCTAGGAGAAAACACAGGAGAAACTTTTGTGACTTTGGGTTACACAAAATAGGTAACACCACCAAAAGTGTAAACCTATTTAAAAAATTAAAAATTGGACTTCATTAAAATTCACAACTTTTGCTTTTTTTAGAGAAATTGTTAAGAGAATGGAAAGACCAGCCACATGTATTTGACAAAGAACTTTTATCCCAAATACGAAAAGAACTCTCAACCCTCAATTATAAGGAACGAACGAACTAATAAAAAATGGACAAAACATTAAAAAAAAAACACTACAAAGAGAATGAATAGACATTTGCATCACTAGTCGTTGGAGAAATTCTAATTCAAACCGTAATGAAACACAGCTTAACACTTGTTAGAATGGCTGAACTGTAAAAGATTAACCTTATCAAGTGTTAGCAAGGATGTGGAGGATGGTGGTTGCCATGTTCAGGGGTACAACGTCTCTGGAAAACCAACTGGCAGTTTCTTAAAAAATCATATACATTTACCACATGATCCTGCTATTCTATGTATTTACTCAACTTTTATGAAGCTCATGTTCATACAAAGACTGTACGCAAATGTTCACTGCAGCGGCTCCAAACTGGAGACAACCCAAACATCCATCAGCATGTGAATGGGGAAATAAGTTGTGATATATCTTTACGATGGAATACGACTCAGCAGTAAAAGGAATAAACTGTTGATACACAACGGTACGAATGAATCTCAAAATAGTTTTGCTGAGTAATAGGCCAGAAAAAAGAGAGTTCATACTGTATGACTCCATTTATCTAAACCTACCGAAATGCAAACTAATCTATAGTGATAGACAGCTGATCAATTGATGACAGGGAGAGAAGAATGATGACAAAGGGAGATGAGTGAACTTTGGGGATGAGGTTATGTTCACCACGCTGTGCACTGATGTCAAAACTTATCAAATTGTACACTTTAAATGTGTGCAGTTGGTTGTACGGCCATTATACATTGAGAAAGCAGCCGTATTAAAGAATGGATACATGCTAAACTCATAACTATGAGTTTATGGCTAAAAATGGCTATCTCTGGGCAATGAGAACACCAGGACTGGGGGAGAGCAATGCTTAAGGAGACCAGCCTTGTCTGTAATGTTCTACTTTTGCATGTGAGTACTTATGGACATCTTATTTAACTTTAAATAAATAGGAAATTTAGAAATGGCTTTCGCAAAAGTTTCTGCTTCATAAAATCAGTCTTGATCTGTCTGCCCCCGTCAAACATTGTTTCACAGACCGATATTTGCAAAGATGTCCACACTATGAAATGTTCAATTAAATATGAAAGTAGTAATTGATTTTTTCCATGATACATAATAAATGGTGGTTAGCATATTTGAAATGATTTGAGACGTTTCCTATCTGATTGACACCAGTAGCATTTCGCTCCTTTGTGTCACACTGCTTTAATCCCTTTTAAAATGCAAATGTGCTCATGTTTTATCAATTTCTTTCATCAATCAAGTTTTCTCTGTGGAACACGAGAAAATAGAGCGAGGAGAGGGAAGTGCACAGAGGGGAGCGGTAGGGGGCGCCAAAGGCACGCAGCGTGTAGAGGGCCTGTGCGTGAGCAACCGCAAACCAGCAACCGTCACCGCAGAGTTAGTGGAAGATCCGGTACTTTTTGGTCTGTAAGTTACTCTTGGCACCATTAGCATGGAGAGAAGTTTAATTCATGACACAAGGAGAAGGTTAAGTTGTACATTTTAGCATAATTTCTCATAGGTTAACAGAAGATAATTGACCTTTTTTGTGTGTGGTCGTTAAGAACTTGAATTTCAGAAATACCCATCAGCAGTATTTCAATAAAAGCTCTCCCGGTGTCAGGGCTACTCATTTCTTCTGAGTCATTTCTTCAATGACTTTGTTTCAACAGGCAACTTCTTCTGATACTCAGGAAATTTTCATTTCAGTGGAAAGAGGACTAAATCCAGCCCTCTCCTGCCCCGCCCTCCCCTTCTCCGCCAAAGGATCTCACTTGATGTGAATGCTAGTCACTTTTTTTGATGGAGTTTGCGACTGAGAATTATGAATTTGAATTTTGGATATAAGAATAATCTTAAGTGCCAAAGTATAAATAAGAAATCAAGGAAAAAAGGCAGCACCTAACCGTTCAATGATAGTAGACCGGTTAAATGACGGTCCACTAATGATGGTCACAAAAGGGTATCGATACAACAAGAAAATAGTTATTTTACAACAAGAAAATAGTTACTTTACTTTTGTGGACCAAGGAGGGCCAAACACTAAACCTGACAGGCTCAGGGGGAAGGCCTGCGTGGTGGGCCGTACAAACTCTGAAGCTGAAAGTAACCACGTTGAACAGTCTGACCATAAAAATTGCTAACTAAAAGCAGGTCAAGATGGAGAGTCATATCCTTGGCCTGCAGCTTCTTTGACAAAGGTCAGTCTTTACCTCAAGTGAGCCTGTTTGTTGCTTTTTTGCATCTAAGATAGCATACCCTCGGAATGTCAGAGTGATCCTTTCCAAGCCCCTCAGGGCACAACCTCCACCGGAGCAGGACCGCAGAGCCCCTCAATATGATCCTGCTCCCTGAATACCATCTCTCTGTGCTGTACATGTTTACTATTTCATACCCACCAACGTAAAAAGAA
>NW_011889060.1:715703-722255 GCF_000151845.1 Pteropus vampyrus | reverse complement strand
CTTGATCTGTCTGCCCCCGTCAAACATTGTTTCACAGACCGATATTTGCAAAGATGTCCACACTATGAAATGTTCAATTAAATATGAAAGTAGTAATTGATTTTTTCCATGATACATAATAAATGGTGGTTAGCATATTTGAAATGATTTGAGACGTTTCCTATCTGATTGACACCAGTAGCATTTCGCTCCTTTGTGTCACACTGCTTTAATCCCTTTTAAAATGCAAATGTGCTCATGTTTTATCAATTTCTTTCATCAATCAAGTTTTCTCTGTGGAACACGAGAAAATAGAGCGAGGAGAGGGAAGTGCACGGAGGGGAGCGGTAGGGGGCGCCAAAGGCACGCAGCGTGTAGAGGGCCTGTGCGTGAGCAACCGCAAACCAGCAACCGTCACCGCAGAGTTAGTGGAAGATCCGGTACTTTTTGGTCTGTAAGTTACTCTTGGCACCATTAGCATGGAGAGAAGTTTAATTCATGACACAAGGAGAAGGTTAAGTTGTACATTTTAGCATAATTTCTCATAGGTTAACAGAAGATAATTGACCTTTTTTGTGTGTGGTCGTTAAGAACTTGAATTTCAGAAATACCCATCAGCAGTATTTCAATAAAAGCTCTCCCGGTGTCAGGGCTACTCATTTCTTCTGAGTCATTTCTTCAATGACTTTGTTTCAACAGGCAACTTCTTCTGATACTCAGGAAATTTTCATTTCAGTGGAAAGAGGACTAAATCCAGCCCTCTCCTGCCCCGCCCTCCCCTTCTCCGCCAAAGGATCTCACTTGATGTGAATGCTAGTCACTTTTTTTGATGGAGTTTGCGACTGAGAATTATGAATTTGAATTTTGGATATAAGAATAATCTTAAGTGCCAAAGTATAAATAAGAAATCAAGGAAAAAAGGCAGCACCTAACCGTTCAATGATAGTAGACCGGTTAAATGACGGTCCACTAATGATGGTCACAAAAGGGTATCGATACAACAAGAAAATAGTTATTTTACAACAAGAAAATAGTTACTTTACTTTTGTGGACCAAGGAGGGCCAAATACTAAACCTGACAGGCTCAGGGGGAAGGCCTGCGTGGTGGGCCGTACAAACTCTGAAGCTGAAAGTAACCACGTAGAACAGTCTGACCATAAAAATTGCTAACTAAAAGCAGGTCAAGATGGAGAGTCATATCCTTGGCCTGCAGCTTCTTTGACAAAGGTCAGTCTTTACCTCAAGTGAGCCTGTTTGTTGCTTTTTTGCATCTAAGATAGCATACCCTCGGAATGTCAGAGTGATCCTTTCCAAGCCCCTCAGGGCACAACCTCCACCGGAGCAGGACCGCAGAGCCCCTCAATATGATCCTGCTCCCTGAATACCATCTCTCTGTGCTGTACATGTTTACTATTTCATACCCACCAACGTAAAAAGAATTATGTGTCTCTCTGTTTCGCTTTTCATCCAGTCTCAGAGATTTCCCTCCTTTGCTTTCTCTTGCCTCCCTAATCTACCAATGAATTTCATGGACCCCCTCCTTACATCCCCTTCTTTGATTCTAATGTATAAAATAAGCCGTACAACTACCATTCTTCAGAGCATTTTCTCAATCCGTTGAGATTTTGCTGCCCGGCAATTGTCATTAGATAAACTCTTGGCTCAAATAAAGACTTTCTTAGGCTGGATGTTCTTTCGCTGACACTTTCAAATATTAAAAACTTCACAGGTCTCAGAGCACCTCCCCTCCCCCACACCGCACCGCCACATCACTAAAGACCTATTTACTGCAGTTCCGTTATCCAGTACATCAGGTCTTGCTACCAGGGAAAAAATTACAAGGCATTCTAAAAGGCAAACAGCACAGTTTCAAGAGACAGAACAAGTTTCATATGTCAAGGACGTGGAAATTGTCAGACAAGGAACTGAAAACAATTCTGATTAATACGCTAAGGGCTCTAATGGATGCACAGCATTCATGGACGGATAGGCACTGTAAGCAGAGGTGGAAATCCTCAGAAAGAATAAAAAGTAAATGCTAGAAGTCGAAAACACTGACGAATGAAGAATGCCTTTGGCAGGCTCATAAGTAGACTGAACGCAGCTGAGGAAAGAATCTCAGCGCTTAAGGATGTCAATAGAAACTTCCGAAATATAAAAGGGAAAGAAAAAAAGGAAAAATAGCCAAGAACTGAGATAATTACAACAGGTTTAATATACATGTAAGGCCGTATCAGAAGACAGAAAGAAATAAAAGAAATATTGGAAGCAATGATTGAGTTATACCAGCCTCAATCACTTGGCACCATCTCATTGTGGAATTCCCACGTCCTAATGTCCTTTGTCAGTTTAATTTTCAAGGCCCCCAGATGAAGACTCTAGTTGCTAGAAGGAAAAGGTATTTTCACCCCCCGACGGTCTGATTAAAATTGATTATTGGGATGATACATTAGAAACTTCTGAGTTCCATTTTATACTCAGCCCAAATGAGTAGCAGCTGTAGGCAATCAGCATTGGGATTGGAACGCCACGCTCTAGACCGAACCGGGTGCGTGGGGGATTTTACGCTGAATACTGGGGAAGGCGGCAACTCCACGAGAGGACCGGGGAGGTAGCGCCACACCCTCAGCTCGTGCTCCCGTATTTTGGGGCCCGCGAGGTACAGTCTCAGTCGCCGCTGTGGAGCCGGATCCCAGGGGCCGCAGCAGCCCGTGAAGCTGCAGGTCCCGGGGCGCTCGGAGGAGGACCGCCTTTCGCGCGCGACCACAATCCCACGCAGCCCCGCGCTCGGGGCGTGGCCAGGCCGGAGAGGCGGGACAAGGACCCCGGGGCGGGGCGGGGCGGGACATGGACTCAGGGGCGGGGCCTGGGGAGGGGCGGGACGTGGACTCCGGGGCGGGGCCTGGGGGCGGGGCGGGACGTAGGCTCCGGGGCGGGGCCGTGATGCAAATGACTGTGGGGGTTCAACACTCCGCCTCCCCGCGGGGCATCCAGAAGTTGGGGAGTTTCGTCACCGCTGAGCTGGTGTCTGGTCCTCTGACCCCCCTGAGTCACTCACCGCCCGGGCTGTGCCTAAGTGTCTGCTGGGGAGGCGCGGGCCGGAGACTGGGTCGAACTGAAAATGCTGGTGGTCCTGGGTTTCCGGGGGAGCCTGTCGGAGGCCCAGGAAGGAACAGGTGCTGGTAGGGGAATCCCGGGGGAAAACCGGGGCCCAGACCAGCGCCAGGAGCCGGAAGCCAACAATAACTGGGGAAAAGCCCACCGGCTAGGGTGCTTTAATTTTGGCCAAGAAGATGAGCAGGAAAGATGACAGCGAAATCAACGGGAAGTCTGTGGCACTGGGCTAGAACTTTAAGATCTGTTCTCCATAATTCTTTACGTGTCATTCGTAGCTAGTATCATTTTATCCCTTGTGTTGCCGTCTGGGAAAATTCTCTGCTTGATAAACCAGCTCTCTGGTTTGTTTTCAGCAGTGTCGGTTCTGCTGTCCAGCCCGCCTCTTCAAGGTTTCTTTTTATTTCAGTAGCTGTTTGTATTTCCAAGAGCTCTGGTTCATTCTTTTCATAACTGCCGGCTCTCATTTCATACTGTGACATTCTTGCTTATGCCTAAGATTATTTTAATTATACAGATTTTATTGTCCTTATTACTTTTTTAAGTTCCCTCAATTGCAAATTCTCTTTAAAAATAAAGAGAAAAAATAAAGTTAATTTTTTTCACGGTTTTGTTTTCCTGAAATGTTTGTGATTGCTGGTTTGTTCACTTTTTTTTTTTTTTGTACCTGAGATTCCCTGTTTTTTACTCTCTTTGCAGGGAGAGGGGGACGAGGAGGGCACTGTGGGGTTTATTTATTTTTAATGAAAGCAGAAAGAGGCAGGATTTGTAGTCTAGGGGCTCCTTGGGGACATCCCACATCCCTCTTGAACCTGATAATCATGGGGAGTTTGCTCGTTTCTCTAACTCAAGCTCCCATACTCTCTGCTTGCAGCTGGAAGCAGAGGTCTCATTTTCTGTTTTCTGAAAGATTGTATTTGGAGAAGCTTCCTGTTCTAGTATCTCAGCCAGTTACCCTTTCAACTTCCTCCACCCCTTCCCTCCAGATTTTCAACCCCCTTTCCTCATGTACACATGGAGATGGTAGGAAGGAGTGACCAAGGAGCCCTTCCGAAATGTTTTTAGTACCTTTTTTTTCCTGCTACTTATAAGGGAAACAAACATCTTCTCCAGGACTCTCGAAGATGAGTGAAAAACAATACCAGGAATAATTTTGCTATAGAAATGACAAAATAACCATCCTTGTATTCTATATAAATAAGTAAGTTTTTAAAATTAACATTATATTAAACATACAAATTTGCTGGAGGCAGTCATTTGAAAATTGATATACGTATGCTTTTATATCTTGGTAGAGCAAAGTACTATAGAGTCATGCTGATCATCCATATTTTATTTAAGAACTCTGTCATAATTCTGTTAAGGAAACACCATCTATTTAAAAAAAAAATAAGATAAAACAGGAACACTGATCAAGTGCAATTATTAGGTTAACTTCTACCTGTGCCCTGAACTCCTGTTGTTAATTAGCATAATTTTAAATTTGAATATTTACTTTTTTAATCAAGAAATTTGAGGCTCTATTGTTTTCAGCCCTTAAGCACTTCATTGACAGAGCTGTGATTTTCAGTATTCTGTGGGCAGGTAACAGGGCACGAAAAATAAAAATTATGTTTAGTTTTAGGCAAAAAAAGAAAAGATTCAATGATTATACATATAAAGGCTTTAGCATGCGTGGGGTGGCATACTACATTCCTATTTGAATTACAGCACACTCAGATTAATAAGTATTTTCACTTCCATAAGATATTTATCACCCACACTCTAGATACCTGTGCATTTGCCCTTATGACAGTAGGCAGGTGTCTAAGTTGCAAAGCTCTGCCGGACTCAGCTCAGTACAGTGTAGAATCAGAGTTTATCCATTTCAAATGTAATTCTAGTTCTGTGGCTTCTATTTTCTCCATCTCTTTCGACAAGTAAGAAAACCTTGCCCAGCAAACTTGTATTTTTGACCAGTTTATAATACTACTAATTAGTATTACTAATACTAATAGCTAGAAATATGTAATTTCAAACATTGATGGAGAGGTTCATTTAGCTCAAACTTTTTATTTTTTTCCCACAGCCCGGTAGCAGAGTGAGAGCACAAAGATTGGTAATAGAACCCAGAGCTGTCTGAACCAGAAGCAGCGATGTTTCCATCAGTTGCGCATGGATATCGTTCAAAATACTGAATACCAACACCTTCAAAGGTTTTGTAAGCGGAGGGCATCCGAGTCCGGGGCTTACGCTGCCTGCGCCGCTCAGCCAATAGACGGACTCAGAAGCTGAGCTCTTTAGAGTATTTATCGTCAGGGTCTGGTGGTCTGAGGAGGCAGCAGGTTAACGCTGTCAAAAACTGCCTTGCCTTCTCAGTCTGGCTTAGAGTGTTTAAGGGAAAATCTGGGCATTATTCCAAGAGCTATGTGGCGGTTTGGGGGCGGGGGAGGTGGTCTGTTGTGCTTCCCGGAGCCGTTCCTCTGGCAACGTGTCCCCCCAAGGCCTTAGCAACCCAGGAACAAAGACGGGAGGAGTCTGGGAAGAATGCTAGACCAGAAGGATTGTGATTGTTAAGCATAAGGGCATTCATTAATCATTAAGGGACAGTTCCGAGCACTGGGTCAAGCTGCAGGGGACAATCTATTGTTAAAGTATAGGGTAAGGCAAGGTGAGGCCGGGGTCAGTGTGAGGCCTCTACTATAGGGGTCCAAATGGGGAGCTTCTTCAGTTTCAGGAGCCACAGTGCTTAATTCTGCATGATTCTCTGATGGTTTAAATTCCAGGTGAAGTCACTGTAGCCATTTCCTTGTCACATGTAAGCACGATATGGCTTCTCCATTCAAACGTCACATATGGATGCTGAACCTGTAAGTAATGAGCAGGATTCCTTCATGTGAACATGCCCTTCGCTTCAGCTAGAACTCAGAGCTTGAGTTCAGACCTTCTGTGTCAGCTTCATGTAGTACGAAAATATCAGACCACCTACATGTCTGGTTTTTCATTTAGTCGATCATGCAACACCTATTTGTTGAGTGCTTGCTGAGTGCCGGGAACGGAGTTAGGTGTCAGGGTGCAGCTGGGGTCAAGACCGGGCAAGGACGACTTTCCCGGTTGCCATATACTGCGACTGGTCATTGGAAAAACTATTATCACTTAAGGAGTTGTGAGCGGAAAGGCCAGTAGGTCAGTATCACTATGTCATCGATAATAATACTAATATTACTATTTCTTCAGGCGTGTTTGTCTTCTATTCTTTTGCTCTTGAATCAGCCTTGTGTGGCTTAAAAAGAGCCGCTGTTTCTACTCTCAATAGAAGTCAGATTATAATGAAAGGAGAGGTTATACACATGTCTAAAGTTGTCAACAACCTAGATGTTGTCGGTCAGTTCCAGAGTTCAGGCTTGCGGACCCAGAATTTTCCAGCCAGAGAGGACAGGCGAGTGACACCACTACTCGTGGCCCTTGTTGATCTGCCAG
>NW_011889060.1:713216-715653 GCF_000151845.1 Pteropus vampyrus | reverse complement strand
TGATGGTTTAAATTCCAGGTGAAGTCACTGTAGCCATTTCCTTGTCACATGTAAGCACGATATGGCTTCTCCATTCAAACGTCACATATGGATGCTGAACCTGTAAGTAATGAGCAGGATTCCTTCATGTGAACATGCCCTTCGCTTCAGCTAGAACTCAGAGCTTGAGTTCAGACCTTCTGTGTCAGCTTCATGTAGTACGAAAATATCAGACCACCTACATGTCTGGTTTTTCATTTAGTCGATCATGCAACACCTATTTGTCGAGTGCTTGCTGAGTGCCGGGAACGGAGTTAGGTGTCAGGGTGCAGCTGGGGTCAAGACCGGGCAAGGACGACTTTCCCGGTTGCCATATACTGCGACTGGTCATTGGAAAAACTATTATCACTTAAGGAGTTGTGAGCGGAAAGGCCAGTAGGTCAGTATCATTATGTCATCGATAATAATACTAATATTACTATTTCTTCAGGCGTGTTTGTCTTCTATTCTTTTGCTCTTGAATCAGCCTTGTGTGGCTTAAAAAGAGCCGCTGTTTCTACTCTCAATAGAAGTCAGATTATAATGAAAGGAGAGGTTATACACATGTCTAAAGTTGTCAACAACCTAGATGTTGTCGGTCAGTTCCAGAGTTCAGGCTTGCGGACCCAGAATTTTCCAGCCAGAGAGGACAGGCGAGTGACACCACTACTCGTGGCCCTTGTTGATCTGCCAGCGGTCCTCCATTTATTCCTCTCCCGAGGACCCACCCTCGCTTGAGTAGAAGAACCGCAAGTGTCCCCGTGAAGATCGGTAATTTTAAGCTCCGTGTTTCTTAGAGCCCCTCTGACCTGTGACCTATGATATTAGTCTTTTCAAAACATAAACTGCTTTACGGAAGCCTGAGTTTAGGAATTCATCCTAGCGGATCATATTCTACTGTGTGAGTTTGATAAATAACCTACTGCACACATCCCCAGCCCAGGCTGTCACTTCTCTGTAGCACTGGTTTTAGATTTTACTGCATTTTTCTTAAACAGATAATATAGCCACATTAATAGAACTTTAAAACAGGTAAAATTCCCTCCAATATTCTTCCAACAAATCAAATTCTTGTTTGGGACAATGGCTGTTTCCTCTCTAGACTCCATGTACGCATATATAATTGATGTTGTTTTAATCGTGGCTTGAATTTGAAAACTGTCCACTAACTCATGCTCTTTTTCTTCTTTCTAAAGATTTTTGTTAATCTAAGAGGAGAAAAATCGAAGTACGTTGCTTTGCCCGTGGACATTCTCTTGAAATTATTTATGCTATTTAAACTAATTATAAGGAATCCATCCGTTAACGGGAAATGGAGAGAAGAGAAAATGCTATCAAATTTCCATTCTGACATGGAATTTTTTGAGGTTAGATTATTCTCATGTGAAAGTAGAACATGAAAAAAATCACTAGAGAGAGGGGAGAGCATAAATGACCAACTTAGAATAAATTCAGACACAAAAATTGGTAAATCGAAAGTGCTTTAGAAAGTGCTTTCTAAATGCCTTATAGATAATTCTATTATAATGGCAAAGCCAATGGAGTACAAATTCATTTCAAAATATATACCCTTGAACTTTTGTTATCACGTAGAATATTACCCATTTGCTTCCACTGGTTAGAATTTTGAAAGGAAGCTAGTATATAGGATAGGAGGATCTTTAGCATTGAGGGAGGGCAGGGACCCAGGGACCTAGATGCTGCCCGCACAGTCCAGCAGCAACTTCCCAGGTCTCTCTGATTTCGATGGTCATCCTTTCCCTCAGGGAGGGGATGATTCTTCAGAGTGAATGTGCAGGTTGGGAGTGGATGTCAGAACGCCTGGAGGTGCGCGTGCCTCATTGCGTCAGGTGGCTTAGCGCTTCACACAGTTGCACGATAGCCTCTAGTTAAAATCCTCCTCCAGCTGCTTAGGAACTATTGCAGGCCTTGATGAGTGCCCACGGGTCCCAGCCCTGTTGTAACATAGAACAGCGTCCTATGTAGCATGTGTGGTGGGACAAACTGACATCAACATTCACTCAGCTGTTCCAGTAAGCTGCTGTCCACTGCACGGTCGGGGTGAGAGACGTCTGGAAGGTTCTCGGGATCTGGCGGATCATTTTGGAAAGCAGGTGAGGGTGGTGGTCCCAGGTTTAAGAAGTGATGAAGAAAGCGCTAGGGTAGAAAAGGATGCGTGACCTTCGGCTGCGGGCTTGGCAGGGACTGAGGGACCGGGCTGTCCTGGACTGCCCTGGGGTGGCGGGCTGCATGGCGGTGGTGAAGTGAGCACCCCAAAGGGGAGCCAGCATTTGGGTTTGGGTATCAAGAAACGCCCAATGTAGTTCGACCGGGTAATCGCATTTGTAGTGTGCGTGTGCGTGTGCGTGTGTGTGTGTGTGTGTGTGTGTGTGTGTGTGTGTGTGTTAATTCTTCGCAG
>NW_011889060.1:704754-711791 GCF_000151845.1 Pteropus vampyrus | reverse complement strand
TGGGAGCCGTCTTGTTCCTGATTTTGATTTCGTAAGTGTGTGGGGGGTGGGGAGAGAGAATGAATGAATGAACGAATGAATGAATGAATGAATGACACTTGAACTTGGACTCCAGACTTAGGTCCCAAGGGCTGCAAAGGGAGACCCGAGGACCTACGCTCTTAGAGAAGTGATCGCCGGTCCCCTGGTGGGACTGCGGGCCTCTGGTCCGGCACGGCCTATGGAACCTGGGCTCTGCTCACCGGTCCCGTCCCGTCGTCCCCAATCGATGGCGCGATGCTCGGTGGCGCGGAGCCCCGTGGGCCTCGCTGAGGGGCGGCGCGAGGAGCTGGGGAGCAGCTGGGCCAGGGCCGCGGCGAAGGGCGCCCCCGCTTCGCAGGCCGACAACGTGTGCTGCGTGCTTGTCCGGCACCCACAGTGCAGACGGAGACCACGACCAGCTTCAGAGCGCTTGCTGTACTCCGTTCCAGGCGCCGAGCTATGACCTGGGCTTTCAGTGGTGAGGTAAACTAGAAATAAACACGGACGCGGGCTCGGGTCCCGTGAAGCCGAAACCCCCTGTGCGGCTGCTGCCCATGCCCCTCCGCTCCGGCTCCGGGCACCACGCAGCCTTGCCAGGGGCCGACCGGGTTGCAAGCGTCTGATTCTGCGAAAGGACCGCAGCGTCCCCAGTGAGCTCGTAAGGCTGGCTCTGCCTCGGATGATGGAAGAGGCAGGCGTTTCTTCTTTCTGATTGCGGGCAATTTCATACTCTGCGGCTGGTTTCTGGTTGCTGAAAGTTGGTGAGATTATCCGGCGTGGCCAGCTTGTTACAGGTGGGCTAGGAGAGGCAGAAGCGAGCCTGAGACCTGGAAGAGAGCGGGTCTGAGTGGTCCCTCCCGGTCCTGGCGGACAGGTGATTCCGGCCAATGGATCAGTTATGGGAGGGGGGCAGGCATGCCATGTGGAGCAGCTGGAAGTTAAAAAGCGACACGAACAGCCATGCGGTGTTAACTGAGTTCCTGAATGCAATTAGGGGAAGTGCCTCGTGCTAAAGAAGGCAGTCTGTGAAGAGAGGGGCAGATATGGAGCAAGTTTACCGGTCACCGAATTACTACTTTTTTCATCCATTAATCTTTTGCCTAGTCAATATGTTAGTTATAAAAATCAGCTTTCTTCGAGCTGCCATGTCTCATTTTCTAACCTCTTTCGGCAGTGACGATCATTCCAATTTATTCTGGATATATCTAATCCTGCTTGTAAAGAAAAGAGTTTATAGCTCCATAAGCATGTAAGAAAAACAGTGGACTCATTTTAGTTACTTTCTAATCCTGTTGACTTGTCAAAGAAAGGAGAAGGTAAATATCAGAAATCTTATGACAAGCACAAACTGCAGTTTATACCTGTCAAGACGTCCTTTAGTAAATATATCATCAGCTTCCTCAGAAGCCTTCTACCTACTTTCTAGTATCTCTATTATGCCCAGCTGCCTTATTAAGCACAATTCAGCTTACTTCCAGAAGTACAAATAAATTGTTTTTTTTAACATTTGTATCCAATTACCTTGATACTGACATAGAGTTGTTCATTAGCTGATTCCTAAATCAGGAACCACAAAATTTTAACAGAAAAACAATACCCTTGATGGTATCATGAAAATGTAAGTGCTCAGTACAATTTCTTAATCTGTACAGTCACTTAAACATCACAGTAAATGAATCGAGGTCATTGCCGAGCCTCCGTCCAGGGGCGTCATTAACCGGAGGAGTTTCCCATGCTCTTCGGGAGGACGGCCTCGAGCCCACAGGTCCCATGAGTGGCCACACACTTTCATGAGCCTCGCGGGCTTTTTGACCGCTGAACAGCACATCTGTGTTTAAGGCGTTGTCATCTTTTTCTCAGTGAAAGAATGCCGGCTTGGTCACCCTTCATGCTCCCGCCCAGGAAGGTCGAACCGGTTCTCCAAGGGGATTTTCAGGTGAACCACCTCCAAGGCGATCCCTGAGATATCTTCAAGTTAAAACTGAAATTGTAAACAGCATCCATAATAAGTCTATTCATATTGATGAGGGAAGGGTTCTTCCTTATCTACACATATGCATATCTGGAGAGAGAACTAAAATCCACAGCAGCCGGATAAATAGAAGAAAGAGTCCACTTAACACTCCAGAGGAGTGAGACTGCTGATATATGGGCCCCGTGAGACCAAGGTCTTCCCTGTCGTGTGCCTTGTGGTGCCACCAGCACCTGGAACCGTGCCTGGCGCAGCACCGTTGTTTTGTTCAAAACAACAAAAAGAAGTTGTTTTGAATGACTCACTTTGGCCTTGATAGTGAGGCAGTCCTGGTCCTCAGGCAAGGGGCGGGATTTGTGCCGGGATTTCAAGAAAGGGAGAAGCCACACAGCAAAATGAGCCTCTAACCTGTGAAGGGGATACACTTGTCCGGTTGGGGTAGGTCTATAGACAGCGCAAATATTATCGCTCCATGGCCGTGCTCTGTACACATTTTGATAATCTTCCTTTGAAAATGTGAGGCACATAAATATTGTCTACAGTGAATTCTCTTTGTCCATCTATAGAATCACACAAAAGAGTCGCCCTGCCTGGCCTCAGCTCCCTCCCTCCAGGATTATAAGCCCCCGTCCCTTACTTGACCCCATCCCCATCACTGTAGATTACTTTCAATGTTTCAGTCTTGAAGTTGCAGTGCTGTCTGACTTAAGGTCACATTAGGTCTTTGAAAGCCAGTGTGTATTTTACATTTACAGCATAGCTCACTTTGCACTAGCCACATTTCAAATGGTCAATAGCCACGTGTGGCTACTGGTCACAGTATTCGGACAGTGTGGGTCTAGAAAGCCCACACATCCTTCAACTCAAAGGATGTTGTGAGTTACGCTACATCTTAGTTTTGATAATTAAGTCAAGGGGTGGTAGAGACTCACTCCTGGAATCACATATTCTAAACCCGATGAGGACGCTTGAACTCCGCCCCTGGCTCTGCTGGGTGCTTCCAGGGTGGGTAGCAATATTGTTGTTGATTCAGTGCTTCTTGCTTGCTGTGTGTTTGATAAAAGAATTAGTGAAATGTGTGACTGCAGAAAACAGGATGGGTCACGACAAGGACTCAGTCATGACAGAGTCGGGTTTCGCCGAGTCCTCTTTCTGAGGAGGTGCTGACCTTGGACTCTGTCCTCTAATCCAGTTTTAGCAAAAATCCTGCTGAGTCAGCTCATAAGAAAGTCCCCACCCCTTGATATCCGATCAGATTCCATATCCTCCACCCTTGATGTTATCACCCTGGCCAGCTGGTTTATCCAGAATCCCCCGCCCGTGCCTCTTTCCAAAAACACTTGGACTTGGACTTCGTGGGGGGAGGGATGGGACGGGGAGACCAGCAAGTGTTCAGAGATCATCCCAAAATGAGGCCGTTCTTGGTTACTCAGGGAGAATTTGAGAGAGATAACTAACTCATTATTTATGCACACATGGCAGACAGTTTTCCGTACAATGGGAGTCACCCAGTTAGAAAGGGCGGTGCAAAATGTGTCCCTGACTTCAAGGAAGCGATCGCCAGTTTGGCCCCGGGAGGCAGGTCAGCCTGGACTCGCTGGCCGGGGTTATGGCGGACGTCACAGCTGCCCTCGGCTTCTTCCTTACGGGCAGTGGCAGAGCCTGCAACCACTGCCACATCCCGCCGCACCTGGGGTCACGCCTCGCTGCACGTGGAAAGGTCACTATAGAACCTTAACGACGATGGTTTGATGGTTTATGAGATTTGTTCGCCTGGTCGGGTCCAGGACTCGGGGTCATGGCTGAGGTCAGTACTGCAGGTCGGCTTCGTCCTGCTGCTGGGGTCCTGCCCATAGGAACTTTAAGTGCCACGTGACACAAAAATGAATGGATTGGTCGGAATCCCCAGCGTGCCTCCCTTATGACAAAATTCACAAGAAGCCAGCGAGATAGAAATGAAGAGTGAGCACTGTTGGGAGACAATTCCACACGGGGCCCTCCACCTTGTGAGCATCTTGTGAGCAGAGGCTCCGACAGCCTTGGTTCCAGACTGTCTGTCAAGGATGCGTTTGTGGTGAGCATCCTGGGAATATGGAGGGAGTGACTCTTTCCAGGCAGAGGGCAGATGTGCTTACTGTCCAGGGTAATAATGTCCCCTTCTAGGGAAGGTCGGCCGAGCTGACCATTCATTATGAAAGATTTGGGTCCCTACGCACGGGGTTTGTCGGCTACAAAGCAAACCCACTGGGAGCAGCACCCCGCTCGGCTGCTCCGTGTTGCACCCATGGCACCCGGCGGTGAGAGACAGCGTGAACATGAAGCTCATGCTCCTTGCTGCGTCGTGAGTGACATCCTCGTTTCTGACCTAAATACCTGGTTTTCTGTCAGCATCCGTGGAACTGAGGCCGCCTGGCTTCTTAGCGGGCAGGTGGGGTAAAATCTCAGACCCTCCACAGGTCTTGATAACAAGTCCAGTAGGCAGTTGAGTTTACAAGTATGAGGTTCACAGGAGTGCTTTGGGAGTTACCTGTCCTGAAACATCCCAAATTTGTGAAGAGCCTGAATCTTAGAGATGAACAGCTTATCCAAGGTTACAGCAAGGTCACAGCAGAGCGAGAGCCAGGTGCATAAGCTGTCTGGGGAAGCCCATCTGGGGTCAAACTGCCTGGACTCAAATCTTGCTTCTTTCTGCTACCTGTTCTCTGCCTCTGTTTCATAATTTGGGGGATGGGGTTAGTAACAGTGCCTGCCTTAAAGGGTTATTCCGGGATTTAAATGTTTCGATCCTTGTCAGACATTCACCATTATGCTTAGCAAACACACACACACACACACACACACACACACTTGGCACTCAAAAATCTGTTCCCTAACATTAAGATTACTTATCAGTGCACTTTGTACCCACTACGGCTTGGCGTCCTGTGAAGTACTGATCAGAGCCGAACCGTCCAATGAGGAACTTCTAAGCCGAACCCTGAGCGCTGTGACAACCAGCACCTGGGAGGCTTGGTCTCGGCCTCGCATCCACGATTCGAAGGTGGCAGAACAGGCTTCAGAGACGCCGTTCACCCCTTCACGAGGCCATCGGTCTGGAACCTTCTCAGAGATATGAAAGCCTCATCCTCTAAAGCCCACCAGGAACAGGCGAGCAGTCTGTGAAAGTCAGATGAGTGACCCGGCACAGTGAGGGAGGACATTCCACGGGAACCCTAGCGTGCCGCTTGCCAAGAGGGAGAGGGAAGCATCTTTGGGGAGGTCTGGCTCCCACTGAAGGAGTCCGAGGTGGTTCTGAGTCGGTTGCTGTTTCTGAGGTGGAGTTTCTGGAAGCAGCGATCCGTCAGAACTTGCCGCCGTCTTCATCAGCTCAGCCGCTACAACAAATGGCCATAGATGGAGTGGCCGAAACGACACGGGTCCGGAGGCTGGAGAGTTCAAGGTCAAGGTGCCAGCATATCCCACGTTCGGTGAGGGCCTGGTTCCCGGTCTGCAGACAGCCACCTTCTTGTAGCTTCACGTGGCAGACACAGAGAGAACAAGCTCTGTAAGCTCTGTGTCTCTTGTGAGGGCCTAAGTCCCATTCCAGAGGGCTCCATCTTCATGCCCTAATCATCCCGCAGGCACACCTCTTAACACCATTGCACTGTGGGGTAGGATTTCGACATACAAATTTTGGGGTCACGAACACTGAGTCCATAACAGGCGCTGTCGCGAGGTCAGAGTGGCATGGCAACTGGGTATCCCCAGTAATACATGGGACTAGCAGAGCAGGTCTGGGGCAAGAACGCAGTAGTTACTCACAGAGGTCGTCTGTGGCATGACCAGCAGAAGTGACGATTCCTGCGGCCCATGCAGTGGCCGTCACCTGTCCTTGCCGCCCTATCCGGGCATTTCTCCTGTTCCCTCTTTCAGTCCTGACAAATTTTTACTCTTTCAGAATTGCTATGTTGTCCCTCAGAGTTTGGCGCGTTTGTATTTGCGACCATGGAAACTGCCAACGGTCCTGGGGTCCCGGGGCTCTGACCCCAGCCTCCGCTGGCATTTTCCAAGGTAGGGAGCGCCAGCCTTTCTCATGCCCCATGCTGCTGCCAAAGGGTTCATGGACACTGGCTTGTCTATCTTAAAATTTTAATTGCTTATATGTGTGTTTGAATGGTGGTCGCAAAAGCCCTTTGCTGGGCTTTCAGTGACAACGGTACAGAAGCTACGCCTAGGAGCTTCTGAGAACTCCCCGTTGATACAAGGAAAGAGAGAGAGAGACAGAGACAGAGACAGAGACAGACAGAGACAGAGAGACAGAGAGAAGGAATCCACTTCCCTCCCTGCCTTCTTGGAAGTCTGGGCCAAATACCAGGGCCGTGCGTGTTCCCAGGGAAGGCTGAACTTTAGGTAGAAAATTCTGGAGACTCCGTGCAGGGAACCCCATCTCCCTGTGCTCTTCCAGGAGCTACCTCGAGTTGGAGACCTGGGCTTGGGAAGCCGGGAGGCAGAGCAGGGGCCAGAGGCAGGGACTGCCACAGGGGCAGAAGAGGGCACGCTCTCTGGCCAGCCTGGCACCCCCTCTGGCATTGATGTCCAGGTGGTCGCAGCTCATCAGGCCCCTGTAGTGCGCTGTGCGGTGCCTCACACTCGGGAAGAGAGAGGCTGGCCAGGATGGCTTATTTTGGGGTAGGAAGAAAAGCAGGAAGAAGATGACACCAACATAAATAGAACAACTTAAAAACGGTGTTGGAACTTAGGATTTGTCCTTCGTTTCTCTTAGCCGTTTTTCATCTTTCCTGTCCGTCTTCTCAAATTCACATCTTCCACCTCTGTGTGTTGTGTTCTCAGAGAGGTCCTTAGCGTCATATCCCTGTCATTGATTTACTCTTGAGCTGTGTCTTTTGTTACGTAGCCCATCCAGCGAATTCTTTAACTTTAAAAACGACTTTTCTCTTGCCAGGTCTTTCCTCAACACCAGTCTGCTTTCTGTGGGTGCTGTTGCCTCCTAGCCTTCTAAAAATATTAACTGTAGTCATTTCAGACCCCCTTCTGCTTTTTGAAA
>NW_011889060.1:686302-703229 GCF_000151845.1 Pteropus vampyrus | reverse complement strand
TGAATGGGCCATGTTTTTCTGTTGCTTTATATTTTTCTGTTGGACATTGGGCATTTGTAAAAACATCCTCCCCTCCCAGTCTGTGCAGACTGGCTCTGTGCGGGGAGGCCTTTAGGAGTGAGCGGGTCGAGCCCTGAGCTTCGAGACCCGCCCAGAGTGAAGAAAGCTTAAAGACGTCTCAGGTCTTTTGGGGACACGCATCCTGCCTGTGTTTGCTGTTTTAAAATTTCCCCTGTATGTGTAATTGCTTTTAAATGTCTTAATTTCCCAAAGAGTCACCCCAGCTTCTTCTCAGGGCCTATGTTTGACTGGATTCCTCTACCCCAGGCTCTTGCCCCGCGCACCACAGGTCCGCAGCCTCCCTGCAGCTTTCACGCACTGTGGTGCCCACCCCTGCGCTCCAGGGCATTTTCCTGCCTGAGATCTGAGCTGATCCGCCTTTCCCCACCGGAAAAAGAATATACTTATCTTCCTGTCATTTGGTTTTGAACATTTTAATTTTAGGCAAGGATAGCTTGGAAGGCTGCGCACAGGGTAGAGAAGTTTGTGAGACTTCTGCTATAGGAAGCCCAAATAATTGTTGGCAAAGTGTGGTGATTCTTAAGTGTATAGTTACCAGAAGGCCAAGGGTCAAAAGGACATTCTGCATCCTGAGAAGTTCTGTGCTGTGATGACCATTAAGGAGTTCTGTCTTGCCCTCTAACTGGTTTTGCGACCTTGACCTGTCCATAATTCTCGATTTCTGTAACTGTATGATTTGAGGCGGCCGTACCCCCTACCCCATGCTCGCGCCCCTTGATTCCACATTGATTCGTTGGTGTGGCTTCCTCCGCGTGCGAAAGACGGGAGCTCAGCAGCCTTTCACCTCAGCAGAGTTCCCCGCTGAGGAAGAGCTGTGTTTTCTTTCACCTGGAGTAGAGGTGGTGGGATGCCTGGTTCCAAGAAGGATGAAGCCGTTATCCCTGAGTGTTATAGGGCAGAAGCGCCATCGTTCATCCTAGCCCAGACTTTGGTTAGAATCCATACCAGCCACAGAGCGGGGGTGGGTGGAGGTAGGCACAGTGTGACGACAATAAGCTTGAAGGACAAAATTCTCCTGTGGGCCCTCGACCTGCTCTACATAATAGAACTTCACGGAAAAATGTTTGTGACTTGTTTGAATTAATATGCAAAAAGACACAAAATATTTTAAACTAATATTTACTTTTAAATTTTAGGTAGTAATTATTTGTGACATTAATGCTTCAAGATCACAGCAAATAAGCATTTCATGGAATTCATGTAAACAGATTATAAGATACTAAAAAGTTGACCTACTAGATATCGACAGAGATGTCAAATTAACAAGGAAATACCCAGTAGTTTAAGAGGCTACTGTACGTTTTGTTAATACACAACGTGGTTTATGTCATCTTGGCCTATGAAATGCTTGTCTCCTGGTGTTAATTTTTTTATCCTGATAAAATAGTTCTTTGTAATATTCAGTTTCTCTGGGTATGATCGGCTGTCAGCTCTGTGACGGGCCTTGGTCTGGGGCTGGGAAGGTTGTGATACCAGCATCTACTTCATCGCTCTCACGTCAGCATTTAATATTATTCATTTTGCGCCTTTTGCTAAAATGAAAATGATCTTTCCTGAATGTTCTCTGTGTGTCTGGGTAAGCCCTAGAAGCTGCATTTCTAATGTAATGAGACTAATGCTCCCATTTAAGGAACGCTAACAAAGCCCACTATTCTCTCTGGTGTTTCTTTTTTGCTTCTTACAGGCGCTAGTTAATGCCACTCCAGCCCTGGGGTTTAAATAACTATCAAAGAACCATCGCTCGCTCTGACCCTGTCCAGCTAAGCCGAGGTCGATGGGCTCAGAAAGAGTTGGGGTCTGAAAATCATTCTTCACTTGAGTTTCAGCGAAATCTAAGTGTAGTAGATACCTACCTGCTCCGATGTCTGTTTGTCACCCTCAGCCTGTGTCCCTTTGCAGAAACTCAGGTTATCTGAGGGAGCGGCCACGTTTGAATAACATGGCCTTGCTCTGATACCACAGCTAACACCCGACCATGTGGAGCCGTTGGAAGTCTCTTTGCTGAGAATTGGGAATGAGTGCCTAGAGCTTCGTCTCACAGATGGAGGGTTTTCAGAGGGGGCTGGGAATATCTGTGTTTCGCCAGGACTGGGAAGCAGAGAGGGCTGGTCCGCAACCAGGCCTGGAGGGAAAGCATGCTTCCAGAGGAAGGGAGCTGAGAATCTTGGCAGTGGGAGGCCCCATGTCTACTTCCAGTCCGCTTCTAGAATTAGACACCCCCATAGCCCATTTGCATAAGCCAACTTACGCGAGCAGGATTCTAAAGACATAAGACAAAATTCATGTATTTCAAATAAAATACTTTCCCGTTTGCTCGAAGCTGAAGAGAAACCAAAATTAGGAGCCTTTGTGTCTAAATCAACGTTGGTGCATTCTGAGTCCTTAGTCCTGTGACTAAGCAGCTTCTCCGCCGCTGCTCTGCTCCCTGCGAAGGAAGATAAGGAGCGATGACAGATGCCCCTGCGTGTCAAGGTGACCGCGCAGCCCTGGCGCACCTCGCCGGCCTGAACCCGGGTGCACCGCGTGCTAGGAGTGCGGCCTCGGGCGAGTTCCTTAACCTTTCCAGGAAGGAGAGCTCCTGGGGTTGCCTTGAACCCTTCAGTACGTGTGAGGCACGGGGCACAGCGCCTGCCACGCCGAAAATGCCAGTAGCGGCCGCAGGCTCCGCTGCCCGGGCCTGGTTCTCACGCGGCCGGCGCGGAGCTACGCGCCATGGCATCCCTGCCGGTTCCGCCCGCACGGCGGACGGCGCGTCCTGTCCAGTCCCGTCCAGTCCCGGGGACTCCCGGTGACTGACCAGATCTGCACGCGAGCCCTTGGAATCAGAACCAGCGCGGTGAGAAATCCCTCGAAAATAGCTCCTCCTCACTGGCCCCTCGTCCTGCAGGGACTTTGCAGGAGGCTGTTTTGGTCACAGAGCATCACAGGGCATTCACTTTAGTTTGCATACAATATGTAGAACTATATATAATAATAAGATATAGTTCTATGGGTTACATATAATTTAGCTAATGGTATCATCCGCGTTTTATGGTGGTGCTTTATTTTCTGTAGAAATTTTAAAATGAACTAAAATTTTTGTTTTGAACATTCTTCCTTTACATACGCGAAGGAGCCGCATAATAGGATTAGACATTGTCCATGGATTGTGCTGGACAGCTGACGTTTGGTGACAGCAGGGGAGGAGAGGGGTGGCATAAACGACTATTCCCGCCCCAGCCACGCCCACGAGCGACACGGAGGAACAGCGTCCTCAGTTGGGTGTCTAAGCGGAAAGGACGATTTTAAACGCACGGAGCGCGGGGTGGTGCGTGCCGTGCGAAGTAGAAGCTACGGTCTTTCTTATGCAGAAGGTGACAGTCCTCGAAGGGACTCAGAACAGAAGCCCGCGGTCCCGGGTCGCGCGAAGGCCGAGCGACGCTCCCCCTGGAGGCGTGATGCACAGGTGGCGGGAGCAGAGACCCGCCCCGCGCCGGAGGCACGGGACACCCCAGGGCGAAGCAGCAGCGCCAAGCAGAAGGGAGCACGGCCTGGAGTCAGCGACTGTGGTTGTGACCGGACCACGAAGTTCCAGGCCAAGGGCAGAAACCCAGCGTCCTGAAGTCCCAGGGCCCGGGCTGCAGCGTGACGGGAGGGAGAGACTCGCTGAGTCCCGACGCACGGTACCCCCGCCAGCCCCCCGCGCCTGCGCGGCTGCGGTGGCCACCTCCACGACCTCACTCCCGGGTCGCCCGGGTCGCTGTCTGAACGCTCGGGTGGCAGTCCGCGTGCGGCCTCCCCAGGACCCCGAGTGCAGTGGACTCGCGTAGGGAAGTTCGTAGGAGCTGAGAAAGGGGGTCCTCGCTCGCTGGTTCTGTCACCTGACTCCTCGGTGCCTTTTAATCTGACGGTTCGGTTCGCACTACAGAAGTTAACGTGCCAGGGAATGGGGCCGAATCACCACCTGAGCTTTACCGGTGTTTTGAATCTGAGTCTTCTGAACGTAGCCAGAGCTTGAAACTCCAGCCCAGCACGATATGTCAGTTAATTCAAAAAGATCTTTCTCCACATGGCATTTCTCATGTAGGCTCACTTAGAGGGACCAGCGATTCTGAATTATTTCATGTTTTTCTATGCTGTATGGTAAAGAGAAGAAAGTTTCATACTCAAGAAAATTTTCAGGAGGAAAATGGTCTCTTTCACTTCTGGTAACTTTTTATTCCTATTACTTTTCAAAAGAAAGAGCAGTGTCTTCAGAAAAGACCGGAGCACTTAAAGTTAAGCAAAAAGTTACTTGTATAAGTCACAGATATGAATCTAAGAAACAAACCACGGGATTTCCTTTCCGGTGCAGGGTTCTAGGCACCAATATCCAGCTGGCTCCTTAATAGGGGTCCGTCTTGCTATTTAAAAACATGAAGTACTTTATTTCACCTTAGGCTGACATAGAGCTGTTCATTAACTGTTTCCTCATTCATTAAAATGACAAGTCAACCAAAACAGTCACGGTAGAATGACAGTACATTTGCTAGTGTCACGGAAATGCAAACAGTGCAATTTAATTCACGCGATCTCTTGACACTGTAGTGATCCTACAGGGAGCTCCGAAACACTCCCCTCCCCGTAAAAAAACACCATTTGCCATTTAAAATAGTGCTTCAGAGAAAACATTGAGCTGACAGGATTCTGTGCATTGGTACTGACATGTAGGATGGTCATTTAGACATTTTGACTATGACAACCTTTTGGGAAGAACCTGTAATATCCTTTGTTAATGAAAGATTGCTTTCCACCTTACTGCCTTTTCAAGAAATGCCATTTAAGCCATCTAACAGAAAATTTCAGGATACTGGAGAAATAAGATTCATGTTTTACTTCAGTAAGTCTGTTAAAACCATAAAATGTATTTTTCTAAAATGGGCCTTAGAAAGAATGTCAAGACAAGGCGTCTGAGTGCTTTCTGCCTAGAAAGTGAATTTATGCAACATATGTACTGGTGAAGTTACAGGACAAGGGTATAACTTGGCAAACTAACCATCAGATGGCAAACTAACCATCGTAGAGATGGTGTCTACATTAAGCTTAGGTGAGTTAATTAAATCTCTACGGCAAATGAATTTTCAATTATATTTTCCTATAATAAACGCAATAAATATAGTATCTTAAACTTATAACCCTAGATTCAAGGTTAAAGGTTCAATTCCTTAGACAGAGGCAAACAAATGTGCTCTTCAAATGAGATTATTACAAGAGAGTTTCCTTCATAGAGAAAAATTAGCCAGGAACTCAACTCTATGATGCTAAAAATCCGAATATGTTCAGCCCTTCACCCCACTCGCTAATGCTCTTTTCTGTTTGTGTTGTGAGGGTGACTGGGTTAAGGAAATATCTTTCGTTTTCTCCTTTTTCTGTGTCCAAGGGGAATGACAAGTTCAGTGTTGCTTTCTCAACAGTACTTGAGTCATTGATCCTATCTCTCAAGGAAATATTATCATGATGTTTTCCCCTATGGCTTTAAATTTAGTAAGAGTGAAATCAAAGTGTTTAGGGTTTACAATTTTCTCTTTCCAAAAGAGGCACCAATTCTAGGCTGGTCATTTGGAATATCTTTTGGGATCAGATGGAACATTCAAACGATATCAATGATTCGGTCAACAAATGTTTACTGGCTACTGTATGTAGGTTCTGTGATAAATTGGGGAGCTATTACATGAGGAGGAACTCTCTCTGAAGGATGTCTCAGCCTGGATGGGCTGGATGCACACGCACACAGCACAGAGCAGAGCTGGCGAGTGGCCACCTGACTTCAAAGGAGGGGAGCGATGGCTTGGCCTGTGATTGTGAGCTTGGCTACACCTCAGGGTAAAGGCGGCATTTGAGCTGGGCTTGGAGGGACCCAAGCAGTTAAAGGATCAGGGTAGGATGGAGGGAAGGTAACAGCAAATGTTGAAGGGGCAGAAAGGGAGATATTTCCAGAGAAAGGATCTGCAATGAACTGGAGTATGCTTTAGTACATTGGATATTAGATTTGAATGTATTTAAATCTATCGTTCTGTGCATATTTTCACAATATCCCTTTGAAAAAGTGAAATGTATATGGTTGGTCTCTTGGCCCCATCCAGAGCCACAGGGCAAGCCACCCTAGTCCAGGTCCTCCTGGTCCTGGACGTCCATGCCCAGTGCTTTGCCTCAGTGTGCCTTAGGGTTTATAATCTTACTGTTGCCAAGTCTTAAAGATAATTTTCGGCCTTTCTAGTCAACAGTCTTTTAAAATTGCAACAGTGCTCAGAATTTTGTCTTCTAACAGTACCTGGATCAATGATCATTTTTACTTTAGAAAACTTCATTAACAACTGCTAATTAAAAATCTGCGGTCTCAGACTTGAGCCACAATTTTATTCGTCAGGATTGGAACAAAGAGTAATAGGTCTCCGGAGATAAAATAATCAAATTTAAAGATTCAGGGAAGCGTTGCACACACATCTTCCTGTCCACAAACACACCCATTTCTCGTCGTCGAGGGCTCAGGTGGAAGAGGACGCCTCCCTCTCACCCACCCCCCTGTGAGCCAGAGTCGCCTTCTTCACCAGACAGGCAAATCATGCCACCCACAGCACTGCCACTAATTTGCGATGCGATTTGGGGCAACTTGCTTAACTGCTCGGTATCTTGGTAACCCCGTGGGGTTGTTGGGAGAATTAAATAAGTTAATACTTAGTGAAGAGAACAGCGCCTGACATGTTCTAGCATTTGCCATGTAACCCAGGTTCCAGCTTCGTGTAGCCTGGGCATGCTTAGCAGAATTGCAGACTAGGAATAGGAAAAAGAAAGTTGAAGAACTCACTACTTTCTTTCTCAGAAACCGGGGGAATAGTCGTCGTACTCGAATTTTGAAGAGGCTTGACCACGAGGATCATAATTTTGAGTCCAGATAATTGTCTGGGTGTCAGTGTGATCGCTGCAGTCTGCGTCTGGCATGCTAGCCCTAAAAGCTGGTTACATTTCGACAGTTTTCTGGGTGAGCTATCGCGAGCTTGGACCTAACGCTGCCCATGTTAAATTACATAAACAGATCAGAAGTCCATTGGCATGATAGAGCAGTGGTCCTCAGACAATTTGGCAGTGTCTATAGATGTTTTAAAGTTATTAAAGTGTAACCGACACACAATATTACATTAGTTGCAGGTGTACAACATAGTGACTTGACACCTATATACCTACCTTACGATGTGATCACAATAAGTCTAGTAACCATCTGTCGCCATGCAAATGTATTAGGCTGTTATTGACTATTTTCCCTATGTCACCATGGAATAGGACAGCATGGTTTAACCCACACTAGATGTGTGATAGATAGTACATTACATCCCCGTGACTCATTTATTTTACGACTGGAAGTTCCTACTCCTTAATTCCCTTCACCTTTTCACCCAGCCTCTTACACCCCTGCTGAGAAACTATCAGTCTGTGCTCTGTATCTTGAGTCTGCTTCTATTTTGTTTTGTTTGTTCAGGTTTTTTTATTTGTTTGTTTGTTTGTTTTTTAGATTTTACCTGTAAGTGAAATCATATGGTATTTGTCTTTCTCAGTTGGACTTATTTCACTTAGAATAATACCTTCTAGGTTCATCCATGTTGTTACAAATGGCAAATTTCATTCCTCTGAATGTCTGAGTAATATTCCATTGTGTATATGTATCACCTCTTCTTTATCGATTCACCTATTGATGGACACATAGGTTACTTCCATGTATTGGCTATTACGAACTGTGCTGCAATGAACATTGGATTGCATATAAATTTTTGAATTAGTGTTTTCATTTTCTTCAGATAAATACCCAGAATTGGAATTGCTGGGTCATATGGTGGGTCTGTTTTTAAGCTTCGAGGACCCTCCATACTGTCGTCCATAGTGGCTGCACGTTTACGTTCCCACCAACGGGCCCGAGGGGTCCCTAGTTTGACATAGTCCTTTGTGTTTATTTTTGCTTTTTGTTAACCTTGCCTGAGGAGACATATTGAAAAAACAAATTTTGGTAAGACTGATGTCAGAGTTTACTGTCTATATTTCCTTCTGGTTTTATGCTTTGAAGTTTTATGCTTTTGAAATTTAATTTTTAAATTTATTTTGAGTTTATTTTGATATATGCTGTAAGAAAGTGGTTCGGCTTCATTTTTTTGCAGGTATCTGTCTAGTTTTTTGAACATCGTTTATTGTAAAGACTGTCTTTATTCCATTGTATATTCTTGCCTCCTTTGTCATAGATTAATTGACCATATAGCCACAGGTTTATTTCTGGGCTCTCTATCTGTTCCATTGATTTGTGTGTCTGCTTTTATGCCAGTACTATGCCGTTTTGATTATTATAGGCTTATAGTATAGTTTGAAATCAGGGAGTATGATACCTCCAGCTTTGTTCTTTTTTCTCAAGATCACTTTGTTTATTCGGGTTTTTTTTGTGGTTCCATATAAATTTTAGGATCATTTGGTCTAGTTCCGTGAAAAATACCATCGGAATTTTGGTATTTTGGCACTGAACGTGTACATTGCTTTGGGGAATAGGGACATGTTAATGATATTAATTCTTCATATCCGTGAGCACGATATAGCCTTCCATTTATTTGTATCTTTTTCAATTTCTTTCATCAATGTCATGGTTTTTATAGTACAAATGGGTCTTTTATCCACTCGGTTACACTGATTCCGTGGTGGTTTTTTAATGCAATTGTAAATTGAATTGTTTTATTAATTTCTCTTTCTGATAGTTTGTTGTAAGTGTATAGAAACACCATCGATTTCTGTATATTGATTTATATTCTGCAACTTTACTGAATTCATTTATTAGTTCTCATAGATTTTGGTAGAGTCTTTATGGTTCCTTATATATAGTATCAAATCATCTGTAAATAGAGAGAGTTTTACTACTTTCTTTTCAATATGGATGCCTTTAATTTCTTTTTCTTTTCTGAGTGCTCTGGCTGGGACTTCCAACGCTATGTTGAATAGTAGTGGTGAGCGGGCATCTGTGTCTCATTCCTGATCCTAGAGGAAAAACTTTCAGCTTATCACCATTGAGTAGTACGTTAGCTGAGAATTTGTCATATATGGACACTATTATGTTGAGATACGTTCCCTCTATTCCCACTTCATTGAGAGTTTTTGTAATAAATGGATATCATGTTTTTGCGGATGTGATATTATGAATTGAAATGACACCGAGGTAAGAGAGGTGGCATTGTGTTCTCCTCTGGCTGGTGCCACCGTGTCCCCAACAGTGATTTCAGGGACTCTCAAAGCCTAGTGACGTTCCACGGTGGAGAGCTTTATGTGTCCTACAAAATATAAGTAGACGACCACCTTCATTCCTTATGATGTACTATGGTTAGAGTATTTTGTGAAAATTAAAGGTAAACAAAGACCATGAGTTGCTCTGTAGATCTTTAAAAGGACAGGAAATTATTTTAATTGTGTCGAATATGATACAACAGGACTAGGGTAGCACATGTAAGACTTCAAACTACCACGTACGCTCCTGTTCTTTCCAGTCAGCAACGCTGTCTCATTGGATAAATGGTAATGCTTCTTATACTGTGTACCATGTGCTCTGAGAGATGCTAAGTATGACATAAATTCAAAATTGCTGGTTAATTATGGGAGAAGCAATATTCCTAACTATGACGTTGATGACACAGCTATATTGGTTCATATCCACTGGCTTCTGAATAGACTTTCCTTATGTATGGGATTGTAGTTCTAGATTTTCCAAAGATCTAGATTTGACAATTTATCACATATAATCAAATCCTCGATAAATATTAATTTATCAAGTTTAACTATTATTAAAGTATGTCTAAAAGCAATCCGGAAAAAGATAGTCTCATAGAAACTATTAAATCATAAAAAATCTCAGACCACATATCCTAATTTAGAGGTTCAAAAATTTTCTCATGAAGAATTATGACAAAAATTCTCTCCGTGAAAGAGTCTGTCTCATTCCCTAATGTACGTACAATTTCATGAGTTTTCAAGAAACGGCCCCTTAATAAGTTAGCTGCGAGCTGGTCGTCATTACAGTTTTCTGCAGGTATGACACCTGGAACATATTAACTATACAATTCTGACATTTTGACTTATTCATTTTTCAAAAGGTTCATTTGTAATAAAATGAAAACATTAAAAAAAAAGAAAACACACTACAGTCTTAAAATGTATATATTTTATGTTCCGAAGATGGTTTATTACAAAGCAAGCCCTGCCAAAAGGCCATTTGATAAAATGGATTTTCTGGATGCCTGAAATCCTTATTATTAAAGCCATTGCCTTAATGGCTTCTGAGGAGATGTTTGCATTTTAGCAAGGCTAAGTTATTTTTTAACCTGGAAGTGGTCCCTAATGAACCGAAGTGGGCAGCCTTCAACCACAAATGTGCTAGGCACCTGGCGAAAGGGCTGATGTCAGGAAAAAACCCACAGAGGCTAGAATAGGGCTCGTGCCTCAGCTGCCATGAGGAGTCCGGGAGGCATGGGTATCAGTGAGATGGGCTCCTTGTGGGGTATGGGGTGGGGGGGAGGGCGAATGGCTGTAGGGAAGTGGTGCGCATGCTTGTTCCAATGGCACCAGCATCTGCTCAGCTCCAGCTGGCATGTGAGGCTGCTGTCAGACCTTCAGAGTTTTCAATAGGTCAGCAATTTGCTAAACTCTTCTTATTGCTAAATGTTGACAACTAATTACATTTTTTTTTTTTTTTTTAGGTGAGGCAACCCTTGGTTGACCTCACAGATTGCAAGGACCTCGTCGGTTTACAATTCCTTATTTTTTAAATTTTTTATGCCTACAGCACCTGGTCTTTCTAGGTGGTCTCCCATCCAAGTACTAACCAGGCCTGACCCTGCTTAGCTTCTGAGATCAGACGGGATCGGGCTTGTGCAGGGTGGCATGGCCGTAGACTAATTGCATTTAAAAAAAATCTGTAGGTCAATCATTTGCAAGCCAAACAGGTTAGTTCTGTGGCCATATGAGGCCATGGGCCACCAGTTTGAAACTCTCACGAAAGAACCTTTCTCAAAGCCGAAGCATCTTGAGGACACAAGTCCTCTCCGCTGAATGCAGAGCTGCCAGCACCGGTTCTCTGCTCCTTGTGGTCTCTCCGTGACTGTGCTTTGCACAGTAAGTGTCTCTGTGGGCTCTGCAGGCTCCCTCCCTGAACACCGAGTTGAAAGGCAACACTCAACTCTCTCCATGTTTTTAAGACAAGCAGAGGCCCCACTCTTTAGCGGAGTCACAAGTCAATCTTGCGGTTGAATAAAATCCAAGGGATGCTGCTGTGACTTCTGCCAGGGTTGGAAGAGCGTGCGAGTTATTAGACATTTACTCTGCTTCCCTCCCACACCTGGCTTCTTCGGTGACAGATCACGGGGAGCGTGCAGAGTGACTGTCAGGCCCAGGAGCTGGCAGCTGGTATTATTATACTCACTCCTAAGGCGGTGAGGGTTCTGCTGTGAACAAGGTTCTGGAGCCAAGAACCTGGTTCAAGTTCAGACTCCACTACTTACTTGGCAACCGTCTGAGCTTAACCCACCTGTAAAATGAGGAACTAAAATACCTATCTATGAGGATTAAATAATTAATACTTAGTGTGCCGTACAGTTACAAAATAACAAAAAATGTTACTTTGGAAATAGAGAAAATTGGGGCTCAGAGAAGAAATTTCCTTGTTTGAAGTCACACTATTTTTTTAAAAAGGGTGGGTACTGGGATTTTAACTCCAATGTCTCCAATTCCGAGTGCAGTATTCTGGTCTACCTACCTCACTCCCCAATTTTTTTCATAATGCTGTGGGTTTGTTTGCTTCCTTAGTGTAAGTGATTTGCACATAAGCAAGTTTTGCTACAAATCCTGTGTGCCCTGGAATTCGATATGTTCTAGGAGTCGGTGTCGGTACTCGTGAGCAGGTGGACCCCCAAATGATTAAGTCTGAGTTCTTCAAAGAGGAAAAGGTTCAAGGCAATGAGGAAAGATTTACAAGGTGGAGCTCGTGTGGGTCCCCCAACCCACAGGCAGAGGAGAAAAAGCCTCCCCAGAAACAGTGCACTCCAAATAGAACAGTTTGTCCAAAAGTTGAGAAAACGAAGAGCTAATCACTGGTGCTTGTTGGGGGATGGGTAGGTCAATTCAGTTTGAGGGGTAAACGAGGCAGTGAATCCCAGAGAGCGGAAGAGGCCTCCGAAGCTAAATGGCCTTGAAAAATTAATGTATATCAGAAAGTCCACTCAGAAAACCCCTATCTGCCACGCCCCCCACACAGCGAGTGCTCAAATAATAGTCCTCACATGTCAGTGCGAAACACCTGCAAAGCAGATAAGGAAAGCGAGATCTGCACAGGTGAACGACTGGAGCAAGGTCACGCAGTGCCTGTGGCAGGTACGACTGGACGCCAGGACCACGTGGGGCCCGGGGATCAGGCGGCCGGTACCAAAGCCTGTGTCACCTCTTGTTCCCTCTGTGACTTCGCGGAGTTGTGGACCATTTCTGAGCTTTACTTTCCTCATTTCAAAAACGGGGGCGAGAGCAGCACTTGCCTCACGTGGTTGTTCCCGGGACGTGGCCCCGGAAACCTGTTGCGTCCCCAGCGTGCAAATGTGGCAAATGCCGCTGTTGCGGATGCCACTGGCTGTGAGCCCGGTGACCTTTGAACTGCACAGTCGTGTCGGCCATTTACTATAGAAACGATTCAAATGGACTGTTTTATTGAGCTGACATGGGAAGAAAGGGACTTCCAGACCGTTCCGCCCGAAGCCGCAGAAGCCCCGGGTCGCGGCTTCCCCTGGCACAGGTTCGCTCAGGGGACCCGCATCCCTGACGAGCGGGTGGCACGAGGGCTTCAGTGGGTAGTCTGCCTCGGTGGACAGGGAACTAGGGGTGCACCGGGCCTACTGCCGCACCTCCTTTTGGCGACAAGGGGAGAAAACCCGCAGAGACGGCGGCAGCCGGCCCTCCCTCCGGTTTGCAGGCCCCTGGCGCCCTCCCTCTGCCCAGGTCCCGGCTCCCCCACCGACCCCCTAGACTGCTCCCTGTCACCTGCTCTGCTGGGGACCTGGGGACCCTCAGAAAAGTCTCCAACCGCCATAGTGCAGCTACCTTGGAGCAGCTTGGCCAAGGGACAAGGAAGGGCATGACTTTCGGCTTTCACTGGGGCTTCCGGAAGCCAGACAGAGGTTTTCCTGGCTCTTTTAAGTGATCGAAACACTGATCCTGCGTCTGATCTGAGACCTGGGCCCTGGGAGGGGACCCGCTGGGCATGGAGATGTCCACCTGCCAGTAGGGGCATGTCCACCCTCCCCCATCCTCTCCTTCTCACCTAGCAGATCTTCAGTGTCATCAAGAACTTTAATATTGTTACAAGTTTATTTTATATATAAGGTAGCTACAGTAACATAAATTTAAATAAAAATTTGTAATGTACCTACATTCTTGACCAGACTGCTTTCATTTATCTATGTTTTCTGTCCGGATCTTATCCGTGGGCAAATGCTGTAGGTCCTTTTTAACAATAATCGAACTTTTATCTTTTAAAGTGCATGTAAGTAATATCGGAGCTGACTTAAACACTCACTTTATTCACTTGAGATTTAGGATTGATCTAAAGGAAGAGAAATGCAAGGCCATCGCTCTGTACTTGGACCACAAACTGAATGACGAAGTCCTCGTCAGAAACCTTTCCTTCGTGGGTCAGAGGGCGTGAGAGAGAGGCCTGCCGGGTCCCGCACATACAGGGGAGTACCTCGCAGTGAACCCTTGGGGAAGAGAGGGAACAAATGACCCATTAAAATGCGTCTAAAGTTAATCATAATAAAAAAGGACAGATTGATTTAAATGTTCTCTTACAACACAGATAATCGTATAAAAATGGAAACTACAGTAGAGCTATTTTCATCAGATATATACTTTTGAACATTTGTTCTCTTGTAATAAATTACCTATGTAATTTATTCCATGATGGAAAATAGACATTTTAACAGAAGAAGTCACATTTAGCCTGAAAGGACACCAGAACATGGGGTATGAATATTTTCGCAATCTCTAGTTTTAGTTGAGCATTTATTCCTTCGAGAAGCTTAGATAAGATGTAAATTCAAGAGATGGATGTTAACTAACCTTATTGTGATGATCATTTCACAATATATACAAATATTGAATCTTTCTGTTGTACACTTGAAACTAACATAAGTCAATTAAACTTTGGTTCCAAAAATTATTTTTTAAAGGAAAAAAGAGATCAGTACAGTCAGCTTGGCTCCGGCAAGGCATTTATCCTGAACCTTCAGAGTCCAACCCCAAACTTCTGCATAAAACATCTCGTGTGGTGAGAAAGTAAGTAGAACAGGCTGCTTGAGATGTTGATTCTGTGTGGACTTTTTACCTGTAACTCAGTCCTTCGCCGCGGTCTCGAGCCTTTCTGTACAGTGTTGTGTAGGAATAATTTAATTTTTCCCCATCTAGAAAACAAGTTTTTCCAGCATCACATAGTAAGCACCCCCTTTGCTCTCCGCTGATCTGTGGAACCACTTTAATGTTATGTTCAGTTCCCACCTACACACAAGTTTATCTCAAAGCTTTCTCTTCCGTTCCATTGGGTAATTTATCTGTTCTTTGGCCACTGTCACCATTTAAAAATTTATTAAATGGCTTTGAAGTATGTCAATGTCTCGAGGGCAAGTTCTCCCTCTTTTCCTTCTTTTTAAAGATTGACTTAATTATTTATGGACCTCTATTTATATATGTAAAGTTTAGAACAAGTTTGTCAAGTTTCTGAGGAAAATTCCAACCGAGACGGCACTAGATTTAGAGATTAATTTGGAGCTAACTGATATTTTTGTAATATAAAAGAATTTCCTCCAAAATCATGGGATGTCTTCCCTTGCTTTCCTTCAGACAGCTTCTGTTTTGGGGTGCATCCGTTACCTCCGAGTACTGGTCAGGACCTCAGAAAATACTGTGTTGAGCAGTAGCAATGACGTTGGGAGTCACTTATCTTGTTACTATTTCAAGGGGAGCTTAACGATTTTCTGTTAAGTACAATGTTTGCAGTATTTTGGGTATGCACATTTTATTGAATGAAGCATATTCCCTTCTATTCTTAATTTGGTAAGTGTTTTCTCCCTTGATCATAAACAGCAATTGAGTTTTAATTTTTTTCCGCATCTATTGATGATTATGTGGGTTTTCTCTTCCAATATATTGAATTGTATTGTTTGTTTAATATTATTCCACTCTTACATCCCTGGAATAAACTTCGTCATCTTTTTTATATGCTGCTTGATTCAGTTTGCTAATATCTGGTTTGAGATTTTCGGCATCGTATTCACGAGTGAGACTGGCCTGCCATGATCCTTTCTCAGACTGTCCTTGTGTGGTTTCACTATCAACGTTATAGTCACCTTACAGAATGAATTGGAGACCATTCCTTCTGTCTTTATTCTCTAGAGGCGGTTTTATAAGTTTGGAATGATCTATATCTTTCAAGTTTGATAGAACTTATTTTAAACTGGCCAGATGCAGGCATTTTTCTTTGCTTTGCTCAATGACTGACCACATATGCGATAGTGGTTCTGTGAGAGTATACTGGAGGTTTACTGAACCTTTTTGTTTAAATCTGTTTAGATACACAGATACTTACCACTGTGTTACAGTTGCCTACAGTATTCAGTCATCTTTTCAGTATTCAGTGAAGTAACATGCTGTACAGATTCGTAGCTGAGGAACAGTAGGCTGTACCATCCAGGATTGTGTAAGTGCCTCCGCGATGTTCACACAGACAAAATCGCCTAACGATGCATTTCTCAGCATCTCAGTCCCCGGCTAAGTGGAGCATGGTTGTACTCCATCATGGCAACGGGTGTGGGGACACACGGAGGGTAGACAAGAGTGTCGAGGAAAGGTTAATCAGGGCCCCGAAAGTGGATGCGTGGAGGGAGTATGTCGATGGAAAATCTCAAAGCAGCCGAGGCAAAAGCACCTCCGCTGGGGGCACCTCCTTCTGAGCATAAGAAGCAGGTTCCAGGCAGGTGATGTGGTGAGTCCGCATCAGGAGATTTGCGTGCTGGTTCCTGGTTGGAGTGCCTGGTTATGCTACTGTTTCTGTGGATGTGCCAAACAGGAGAGGGACATCGAGCCAAGGGGAACCACTAGTGACATCGGATCTTTTGTTTCAGATACCCGTTTATAGATAAGGACGTGTACCGGGTTACCACCATGAAAACTCTACCCAGGCTACAGTTGCCAGCTGAAAGAATTGAGGGGGCCTGACGCCCTGGCCATCTCTGGAGGTGCTGATTCGATGGACGCAAGGGACAGGGAATTGACAAGTTTATTTAAGATTGTTGAAATACGTCATGGTTTATGTAATACAGGTCCTCTTTATCCTCTTTATTTGTTCATTTGTTTGTTTTAATTTTTTATTCTGCTGCAGTGACCCTAATAATATTCAATCCTCCTGGGTATTGTCAGTCGCTACCACCCCAACGTGTTTTGGTTCTGTGACAAGGTCTGAGAAACTTGAACGTCCCGCGCTGTTTAGGCTTTTACTGGGGGCGCTGTGCAGCCCTCGTTCTTCTAGCCCCGTCCCCATCCACTCCAACAGGATTCAGCGAGTCCTTAGGGTACCAGCCGCTGTGAACCCAGAACGGCCCCCTTGGCTTGCCACTGTGAATGGGGAGTTATCGGTCATCGCGTCAGGCACGGTCCTTCCTTATCCTCATTGAGCTTGATGTCCTCTCTTTTCAGTAAGCCCACTCTCTCGTTTAACCTCACTAGGGGCACTTAAGGTAAAAACGGTTGCCCCAATCCTACTGTACAATACTGCCTTCCT
>NW_011889060.1:675997-685892 GCF_000151845.1 Pteropus vampyrus | reverse complement strand
AAAACTCTACCCAGGCTACAGTTGCCAGCTGAAAGAATTGAGGGGGCCTGACGCCCTGGCCATCTCTGGAGGTGCTGATTCGATGGACGCAAGGGGCAGGGAATTGACAAGTTTATTTAAGATTGTTGAAATATGTCATGGTTTATGTAATACAGGTCCTCTTTATCTGGCTATTTGTTCGTTTGTTTGTTTTAATTTCTCTTATTCTGCTGCAGTGACCCTAATAATATTAAATCCTCCTGAGTATTGTCAGTCGCTACCACCCCAACGTGTTTTGGTTCTGTGACAAGGTCTGAGAAACTGAATGTCCCACGCCGTTTAGGCTTTTACTGGGGGCGCTGTGCAGCCCTCGTTCTTCTAGCCCTGTCCCCATCCACTCCAACAGGATTCACCGAGTCCTTAGGGTACCAGCTGCTGTGAACCCGGAACGGCCCCCTTGGCTTGCCACTGTGATTGGGGAGTTATCGGTCATCGCGTCAGGCACGGTCCTTCCTTATCCTCATTGAGCTTGATGTCCTCTCTTTTCAATAAGCCCACTCTCTCATTTAACCTCACTAGGGGCACTTAAGGTAAAAACGGTTGCCCCAATCCTACTGTACAATACTGCCTTCCTTGATAAATCAAAGACTGACTCGGAATTGAGGGTTAGGGGGAAAAGGTAGTACTGCAAATAGAATATTTTTAAAATTCAATTTATTGGAGTAACACTGGTTAATAAGATTACATAAGTTTCAAGCGTATGATTCTCTAATGCATCATCCGTATGCTGCACTGTGTGTTCACCACCCAAAGTTCAGTCTCCTTCCATCCCCAACTATTTGACCCCCTTTACCCTCGTCAGCCTTCCCCCTGCCCCTCTGGTACCACCGTACTGTTGTCTGTGTCTGTGAGTTTTGCTTGTTTGTTTTGTTCGTTCGTTTGTTAGAGCGATGCTCTCAGGTTGGCAAAGGAAGTGGGGTTGGCGCGTGAGGGCAGGGACGGCGAGAGAGGAGAGGCAGACGTGGGCACAGGTGCCAGTCGCTGGGTCGATGTGGCAGCGGGAGACATAGGGCTATGTTTTGTGTGTGCTTTTTTCAAATGAAACAAAATTTTTGTTTAACACTTATATTTTAAATATAATGACAGCGATGGCTCAGATACTCAGTTTGGGATGAAAAAGTTATCTTTAAAATCTGAAAAGTCCTGGTGTCGCTAAGCTGCTGCTGTGACATTGAGAGAAGTGGTATATAAGATTCCGAGACAGTCTGGTGACTTTTATTCTAAAGTGTTCTTTTTGACACTGCTATCTGGAAGTGTTTCCTTAATAATAAACTCTATTAAAACAACCTATAATAATCGGTTCCCGTCACCTAAACACCAGCTATTTGTTTGGATCATTGAGTCAGAAAGTTCTTTTTGCTATTTTTTTTTTCAAAATACACTACAGTCCCATTTCCTGGGCATTATGATATGACTATATTATATACATTATTAATAGACTATGTTATAGACTTATTTTTTAAAAATCGGTAAAATATGCCTGCCGATTGCTTCATTCAATTGCCATTTATAACTACTTTCCAATTCAAACTATCAACTGTGGGAACATAAGATAATAAGACATTTATCGAGTTGCTGACATTGGCGCTCATCCTGAAAATGGGAAGGAGTAACTCTAAATGTTTAAAATACACTTTTTTTTTTTTAAAGGCTTTCTGTTTGTTGGTTGGTTGAGAAAAGGCTTGGTACACAGCTCTCTGCTTTTTAGATGGAGTCACTGAAAGTCAGGATCGAAAAACTCATAAAAATCACCCAGCCCAACCATTCATTCAACACCGACCCCCCTTTTGCAGCCCTGCTCAGGGGCACCCTCTCTTTACTTGGCTCCAGTGCCAGAGACGTACCACTTTATTCTTCCATAGCATGGAAATGATCCAACAAGAACACGAGTAGGTTTCTACTTAAAATTATTATAAATTGTATGTGACGTTTTAGGACAGTGAAGAGACTTTCCAGTTGTTATGCAACAAATATAAATACAAAATGAGGACATGCAGGTGCCACAAAGGCCCGTGCAGCAGGCTGAGGGGCAGCGGTCCCAAACTCACTGGTCACTTCACAGGTGAGGGCGCGGAGTGACGTTGGAAGTTGGCGTGCCACTGGGTGTTATCCCAAGGCTGCCAAAGAAGGTCAAGGTCACCCTCTCTCCATGTTCTTCCAACCTTGACAGTGCTGCAGACATAGTTCTCGCATCTGACTTAGCTCAGTTGCTGCAACTCCAAATCTCAGCCTCCTGGTTCATAATTTTGATTGCAAGATTAAGTCGATTCATGTTTAACAAGACAACTGGATACAACTACTCATCAATTTTTTTCTCTCGAAAGCTCATCATGCACACAGAGTGAAGGGAAACCATTTTAGGTGAATAAATTTCATGTTTTAAGCTATGTGGTTGGAATTAATCCCAGCTGATATGGATCTATCCATTTGTGACATAAACTCAGGGTAGGAAGTTTACTAAAAAAATGATTTCACTGGGGAGGGAGGAATAAAAAGGTGGAGCACAGGACATTTTAAAGGCAGTGAAACTATTCTACATGATAGTATGACGGTGGATACGTGTCACTGTACATCTGTCAAAAGTCATACAACGTACAACACAAAGAGTGAACTCTAATGTGAACGAGAGACTTCGGGTGACGACGATGCGTCGTGTCGATGTAGGTTCATTGACTGTAGCAAATGTAACAACCACTCTGGTGGGTGACGTCGACCGTGGGCGAGACTGTGCATGTTGGTGGCAGCGGGTATGTGGAAACTGGATTTTCTGTTTGATTTTGCAGTGAACCTAAAACTTCTCTAAAAAATAGCCTATTAAAAAAATGACTTCACAAAGCTTTTGGATATAGATGTAAGGTTTTGAATAAGCACACCCACTAATTTCCAAAATGTTCTTTTGTAACAAACTTAGAGCCATTTTTTGATAAATTAGTAAATTTTTACACATAACAATTAAAAAATGACAATGAAGGCATTCGATAAGGTACTTTGGTAAATTATTTTGTATATGAAGAATCACTCTAATTTAGTTGTTTGATAAATCTAGGGACATCTGAAAAAAGTGCCACAGACTAGGAGTATCAGATTTTAAGACATTTCTAAAACAGAAGCTGAAAATTTGGGGAAAAGATTCTCTGAAGTAATTGTAAAGTAATTTTAAATAACTGGGTATTTTCTCTGGGTTTTCTGATTGTTTTACAACCCGGTAGCAATTGCAGACTGGTGAAAATAGGTCGTATTTTCAAAGAAACAGCAAGTTGATTTCGTTGTTTTGCAGACTAGAAAGTGAATCCATGGAATCGTGGAAGAGAGGAAAGATGTAAACAACCTGTTTCATTCTGGGGGACTAGAAGAGTCTCCAGCATGTCGTTTAGTATGGTGGCTGGTCTTTCCTCTGTGGGTGACTGTGGACAGTCACGGACAATGAGAATTTCACTGGGATCCCAACCCTAAGAGGCATCAGGTAAGATGCCTTATGTGCCTGGAAGTGTGTGCTGTGCTCACTTTTTCGAGAAAAGAGCACAGGGTCTTCATGTAATGTTCTAAATGCAAGATGGCCGCCCTACTCAAGTAGAGGAGATCATTGCAGGATGTTTATCCATGAGAGATCACTAAAATCCCCTAAACAGAGCAAAGGAAATAATACAAGATGGAAACTAGCAAGTGTGTAATTCTGTTAAGGCCAATTAGAGTCTGAATCTGAGTCAAGAGGTTGGCAAGCGAGAGAATGATGCTCAGAAGGTCGGGATCTCACCCAACCGAGGCTGCACACTAAAAACCAGAGTCCACTGGGTGTGGGGGGTGGGTCAGAGGGGACAGGAGTCGGGGAGGAAGTACGGACGTGACCTTTGGAGAAGCAGCAGCCGCACAAAGCAAGGATAAAGCAACTGACTGGATAAAAAATACATGTTTGATTGAACTCAGGAAAAAGCAACTGAATTTGGAGAAACTAAACTTCTAGAGCTTCCTAGTGACTGACAGGCAGGTATGGACTGACAGGAGGGAAGGACTCGGTCAGCGTTGACACAGGACACTTCCGACAGCCACTGCTAACCACCCGTGATCTTCTCTGCCTTTCCCTACCGGCGGTCACCGTGTCTGCAACCTCGTCCCTCTCTACTTCCCGTGAAGTCTGTTTCTCCCCTTGGTGTCGCCCTCACTGTGACATGCCCTGGACCCTATGCAGTGGCCCGGAATAGGAGATGAATGGGTCAAGCCAGATGGTCCCAGTGAGCAGGCGTTACAGAGAGCTCTGTGATTGTGTGAAGTCTTTTGCATTATAGAAATTAGGAGGGAGGAGGAAATTGGCAGAATTATTATTCCAGTTTTCCCAATTACTTAGATTTAAGATCCCCCATCACATTATATATTAACTTCTAGCATAATGCCATAATGTTTGTTCTAAAAGGTTTTATCCAGAGTGCATATATCACTATGTAAGCTCCTTTAGAAATGGAAATAAGTCTTACTCACTCAAGTTTATCAGCTTTAATGCTGTTAAGTGAAAATGCTTGAGACTGTCACAGCTGAGTAAATATTAAAAAAAAAGAAAAACAACCAGCAAATACTTTAGGAAGGTACTTAATAACGAGCCACAGGCCAGCCAAGTTCATTTGCTTTATTACTTTTAATCCCTATTATTTGTCAAAAGAATAGGGGAAGAAATTCTCTCAGAAAAATTCAGAAATCCTATCATCAAATAAAAGTTCTTTTTATAAGTCTATGGCATTGCAACTCTGAACAAGCCCAATTCCATCTGATCTTGGAAGCTAAGCAGGGTTGGGCCTGGTTAGTATTTGGATGGGAGACCACCAAGGAAGACCAGGTGCTGTAGGCGTAAAACATAAAAAAATAAGGGATTGTAAGCTGACAAGCTTCTTGCAATCTGTGAGGTCAACCAAGGGTTGCCTCGCCTGAAAAAAAAAAGTTCCTTTTATAACCAATTACAGGAAATCCACTTTTTAAAAAATCACCATGGTCCTCTTCTGGGTATTTATCCAAAGAAAATCAAAACACTAATTTGAAAAGATCTACGCACCCTTGTTCTGTGCAGCGCTATTCACAATAGTCAAGATACGGAAGCAACCTAAGTGCCCATCAACTGGTAAAGAAGTTGTGGTATATATACACAATGGAAAATTACTCAGCCATAAAAAATAAAATCTTACCATTTGCAACGACATGGATGGACTTAGTGGGTATTATGCTGAGTGAAATGAGTCAGACTGAGAAAGACAAATACCACATGAATTCACTTATATGTAGAATCTAAGGAACAAAATATACAAACACAATGAGAACAGACTCATAGCTACAGGGGACAAACCGGTGATTGCCAGACGGGAGTGGGGACTGTGGGGCTGGGTGGAAAAGGTGAAGGGATGAAGTACAAATTGGTAGTTACCAAAGAGTCACGGGGACGCAAAGTACAATATAGGGTAAAAAATTGCCATGGCCCGTTGTTAGCACACCGGCACGATCTACAAACACAGGTGTTTAAGCGTAGCAGATTGCCAGTACTCGGCGGGTTCATTAAACACAATTCGGCTTGAAAGTTACTGGTGTTATTAAATTTCCACCCCATTACCTTGACTTGTATTTAGAACCATTCATCAGTGAGTTCTTCCTTCATTAGAAGTTAACTAAGCCAGAAAATCATCACAGAAACACAATGCATTCGATGATATCTTGGAAATGTAAATACTTAATGTAATTTTGTTATTTCGCAAAGTCTCTTAAGCAGTACAGTCATCCGTTCGAGACCATTCTCAGGCCTTTGACATTTTACTTTGTGCTTGAGGGAAACAAAAACAAAACAAAAAATGGACTCCTGGAGTAATGGATTTCCAGGATTTGGTCTTCACCAGTCCTCTGACGAGTCTGCTACTCCCAGTCTTGATAGTCCCCAAACACACCCCTGTCTAAAGAGCCGTGACATCTCGCCCTAATGAAAGGTGGCCAGCTTCATCTCACTGCCTTCTCTGGAATGTTCCTGTGCAGTGCGGTCACCTCCCAGCTGCCCACAGCAAACATTCAGGGGCACCGCGCTCAGGGCTAGTTCTGAGAGAGATGTCTTCTAGGATAAATTGAGATCCCAAAAAACATTCACCAGTCAATTAACAAATATTTATTGACTATTGTTCATAGGAAGTGAAGAGCCACTAAAGAGAATTTGGTATAAGAAGACGGAGTCCTCTAACTCTTCACACTCTAGATGTCTGTCAAACACATAAACACAAGGGGACGCCAACCCGTAACAGAGCAGCAGACCGTCAGGCCAAATGAAGGTCACGGGTAGGACCTGCCATCAGACTCACTCTGGACTTGGGGGTGAGACAGTGAGGCCATCCGCTCAGAGAAGAGGGAGATGCAGTATCGGGGAGGGGAGGGGAGACACAGGGATAAGAGGGAGGGGCATCACTTGTATTTGAGAGCAAAGCGAGTGAATCTGCAATAAACGCTAACTTTGTTTTTTTTTTTGTTTTTTTTTTTTGTGCATAGTGTCAGTGTGACTACGTTCCACAGATGAATAAGATTAATTTTGACTTAAGCATATTCGAAGAGATGAAGCACGCTGAGGTTGTCCGCGGCTCACTTTCTCTGGCTTCGCTATGAATCGCGGGACTGTCGTGAGGGCTGGCCCAGCAGAGCTTCCACCTGTGCTGAGAGCGTTCCTTCCGGTTAACCCCCTCCTGTCAACCGTTCCAACCAAATCAATTCGAAGTTACCGTTGCTTGCAATGAGGGGATTACGCTGATTGACTACAGAGCTGGCCCTGACATTTCTCAGATTAGTAGACCTGGGAGGCCCAGACATTTTTCCGTTTGAAACCTGCGGTCAATTTTTCTATACCTTAGTTCCAGATAATTAGCTTCATCTAATCCAGGTGGTGTCGGTAAATCATAAATGACATAAACTGCCATAGGCATACTGTAGCTCCTTCTGGGCCACCGGTGTCCTAATGTGTGCTTTTTAGTGTTCCACCCTGAGGGCATCTGCGATGATTTAATGAACAGGTGACTGCAAGCTGAGGCTGAGAAAAAGTAAGTGTGAAGGGGGTACCTGACACAAACACACTTCCCGAAGGCACAGGTGCTGCTTCGGTCTGACCAGCATCCACCCCTGGCTGTTAATCATGGAGGGTGGAGCACTCACTGCTCATCTGGCTAAACTTCTGCTCATTCCACTCACTCTTGTGGGGCCGACAATCAAGGAGCTTGCTCCAAGCTGAGCTCTAGAAGGAATTTGAATTTTGATAGGAGGGACAAAGGACTAAAAGGGTTTGGGATTGATCAGTCCAATGGCAGCGCCTTGCAAGACTGCTTAGAGTCCCTGAGTGCTGTTCTGACGGGACTTGCCTTTCCAGAAGCGTGAGTGGTGGGTGATCTCCGCCTCGGTGCAGTAAGCGCCTCCACAATTTTCGTCGTTTGTTATTCTTTTTTTAAAGAACGTAGCCAGAGGTGATTTTTGTGGCTTGCAACCAAAGGTTTAGCGTATGCACTTTCCTTCCTCCGTGACAGCACAGCGTTAGGGATGGAAAGGTTCAAACTGTGCATCACCGAGGAATCTGCAGGAAGCAGGGATGACATCACCGGTGCCTGTCACGGTGCTGGTTTTAGTGCGGCTGATTTTAGAGAAAGCAACAGTGAACAAAGAGACCACAGTGAGAGAACCAAGAGGTTGGGAGTCTGTTTACAAAGGAACCATCTCTTCAAAACACTCGTAACAATTAACAGTAAAACAGATCGCCACAGACGTCATTATACATGAATTTAGGTACACAGTATGTGATGACAAACACCTGTGATTTCTAATTGCACTCACCGAGAAAAAACGTTCATCGCCAGAAGTGCGTCAGGCTTCTGAGCTAAAAACAAACAGGGGGTATCCTTGTTGCTGTTACTTTCCGGGCCAGTTAACTGGGAAGACAAAAGCTATGTGACCCTTGCACTGGAGTTATGTACCTGCTGTCCCCTTCCTACCAACCGACCATGCAAGCTGACCACTCAGCGACAAATCTAAAAGGGCTCTTCCTACAGACCACGGATGCTACACTTGACATCACAAGCGCTAGATAACCTGAGACGAAGGGTCCTTTAGAGGACCTGAGATTTTATAATAAGAAAAATTATAATCTACTTTTTAAACAACAAAATATGCCCAGGATTTTCTACAACATAATTCCAGGAAGTATGTGTTATCAATATCAAATGCACTATGGAGACAAGGAATCTTGAGAAAAGGCCACTGGATTTGATAAGAGAAAATCTTCAGTAGAACAGCGGGGACAGAGCGCATTCCTACGAGGGGAAGGGGATGGGAAGGATAGAAAATAGAGAAAAGGGTAGAAAAGAAAAGGGAAGATGGAAAAGTAGTTGAAAGAATCAAGCGAAATTCTTTTTGTTTCTAAGTGAGGGGAGAGCTGGAGGAGGCAGGAGAGCTGAAGCGGTAAAGGACAGAGCACGTGGTCTGTGAAGTCCGTCCCTCAGCGCTCTGTGCTTTGCAGGGCCCTGTGCTCGCTTTCATACTCTGCTGTTACTGTCTTGAAATCCTTTGTATTTTCAGAACCAAGACCCTGCATTTTCATTTTGCACTAGGCCCTGTGAATTATGAGAGTGCTCTGAAAGGTGTAAAGCATTGTATGTAGGATGATTAATGTCTCTCCAAAGACGCCCACACCCTAATCCCCAGAACCTGTGTGTATGTAACTCTATGTGGCAAAAAGGACTTTGCAGATGTGATTAAGGATTTTGCGATGGGGAGATTATCCTGGATGACCTGGGTGGACCCTATGTAATCATAGGGTCTTTATAAGAGGGAGGCAGTAGACTTAGGTTCAGAAAGAAAGGGCATGTGACAATGGAGGCAGAGGGAGCGAAGGTGTGACAATGTGATACACAGTCACGAGCTGAGAAATGCAGGTGGCCTCTAGCAGCTGGAAAAGGCAAGGAAACATATTGTCCCCTAAAGCTTCTAGAAGGAAAGTGCCCAGCTGATCCAGTTTGGACTTCTGACTTCCAGAACTGTAAAGTAATAAGATTTAAAGCACTAATTTGAGGTTGTTATAGAAGAGATGGCTAATACACTACATAAATGTAAGGGGATGTATTTCTAGTTTTCTAGACATCAAGTCTATTAATAAATAGCATTTATTAATTAAAAATAGCATTTACTGAATACTTCCTCTGTGTCTATAATCTCATGTAACAATGTTTGATGGGGGCATTATTGTATTCACATACAGATGGACAAACTGAAGCGCCCAGAAGTTAAGTAATTGCTCTAAAACCACATAAGAAACTAGAATGTTTACAGGTGGGAGCTGAACTCCAAGTTTTTCTGTTTAACTCCATTCCCATTTCAGTATAAACTTTTGGGTTTGTTCCCTTTCCTTGGAGTGGGAGTGGGACAGGGCAGAGGATGTCATCCGCGACTGAGATGGAAGGGCCGAAGCCACGTCTACAGGTAGCAAGTGGCTTACTAGGCCCCCGCAGTGGATGAGGCCACAGGACAGTGACTTAGACGAAGAAAGCGCCTCCGACTCAAAGTCGAAGATCCTAATGTACCGTAGGTATTGGGTGGCCTTGGAGCGCGTGGATCACTGACGAAGACACACAGGAGGCCGGGCCGTGTTTCCAGGACCCGCGAGGGGAAGGCGGTCCCCCACCCGCGCCTCCCTTGTTTTGGGGCCCGCGTGGTCCGAACTCATTGGCAGAGCTGGAGCCCGAGCCCAAGAGGCGGAGCGGCGGCAGCACCGGGTTCGCTCCGCCGCGGCCCCGCCCACCGCTCGGAACCACAACTCCCACAAGGCCCCGCGCTCAGGGCGGGGCCTGGCGAGGGGGCGGGGCCTGGCGAG
>NW_011889060.1:649692-674622 GCF_000151845.1 Pteropus vampyrus | reverse complement strand
GGAAAACCCGAAATAGATAATGGAAATCCGGGCATCCCTACCAGACTTACAAAAAGGAAATTTTGGCACAAAATTATTTCCTAGTTACCAGTTGGATGTCTATTTTTGAGTAGAATTACATTTAGATACTTTTCCAAATTGAGGTCTTTTCTTTTGGCATTGTGCCAAATAATCCTCAAAAGTGAATAGATTTGGTTTTTGTTTCCAGTGGTACTTTCTAATACAGGGTTTGATCACATCTTTGACAGTACTTTAACCAGTTTCCATATACATTCTCTCATCTTAGTTGTTACATCTCTGAGAAGTGGGGCTCTTGAGGTAACTGAAGTTCAGAGCTTATGTGACTAGAATCACACTTGTTAAGTCAGTGAACAAGATGAAGCTGGAACCCCAGCGGGTCCCTTTCTGGTCTGAACAGTGTATTTCGGTGTGCTTGCTTTTTTGTCGCGTAGAAATAAAGCACTGTGGGACCCAGGAAAATGAAAAAGGGGGCCTAAGACAGGGCTTTCACTCTTCCATGGACTAAATTGGAAGCAGAACAGTAAAGCGTAAAGGGAAGGTTTTTGAAAAATACCTCTATTCACAAGAAGTCATTAAGGAGGTGACTATATTCCTCCTCTGCCTCTGACCACTGGTCATTTGAACCTTAGGGTTCAAATCCTGTGCTCTTCCCTCTCCCTACCTTGGTTGTCACGTTTATCCTCTTGGCTTTAAATGGCACCTGTATACCTGCCTTAGCATCTCCAGGCCAGGAGTGTCAGCCCCAGACGCTTACATCCAGCTACCTCTTTCCATCTCCACTTGGATGATTGCTGGGTATCTCCAGCTGGATGTACCAGGAACCAGATTCCTGATCCTTTCCCCTCAAATCTGCTCCAGCTTGTCTTCTCCCCCTTAGACGTGTGTTGCAGCCGCACTGACCTCCCTGTTGTTCTTGAAATGGAGCAAGTATGTTCTTGCCTCGAGGCCTTTGGACGTCTAGCACACACTGCTCAAGTATCCAGGTGGCTCACTTTCTTAGGCTTCTCAAGTGTCACCTTATCTGACTTGTCCACTTATCTGAATTGTTACCTTCCCTGATCATACAATAGAAGAGAGACAAAGAGACACCCTCCATGGTCCTTTTACTGCCTGATTAAAACTCTCCAGTGGCTTCCTACCTCACACAGTGTGGTGTAATCGACAGTATATTTGGTCTTTGTCACCTATTCCTGGCACAGAGCTCCTGAAACCCTAAGCTTTCTGAGTAATAGGAGTGCCTTTTGTTATTCCTAACAGCCCCTTCAGTCCCACGGGAGTGTATGCTTGTCTTTGCGAAGCTGATATTACACAAGTGCTCTCAATATGCTGGAAATCGGAGGGTCATGTTGTGACTTAGGTGGACAGGAACCCTGGATAGCCTCAGGACGGGCCTGGTCCCTGGAAGGACTTAGCAATTTGAGGACTGGGACCGGTAGCCCCAACCACTGGCCTCCAGGATGGGGAGCACCTGGAGATGGAGCGCGAGAAAGCTCCCGAGACCAGCTTTCTGAGCTCCAGGCAGTGAGCACCTAGGCTTGCGGGAGGGTGGCTGGGAGGGTGGCTGGGAGGCACAGGAGTTCGCACTTGCTCTTCACCTGGCCCCCGCTGAGTTGTTCCTTCACGGTAAACCAGCGACCCTCAGCACAGTGTTTTCCTGAGTTCCAACAAATTACCAAACCTGAGGAGGGAGTCGGGGGAACCCCCGATTGATAGTCAAGAGCAGGTGGCCTGGGGCTTGGGATTGGCGTCTGAAGGGGGAGAGGTCCTGGTGACTGAGCCCTTGGCCCGTGGGCTATGCTGGAGCTCACAGGATCAGGACTGAACTGGCGCCCTTGGTGTTGGAGAGCTGGTCGGTGTGAGAAAGTGCCAAACCTCGGTAAAAGCCAAAATCTTATAATGGTCTCCTAATTCTTTTTCTCTTTGTAGACTTTCTACATAGTCCTTTTTGTTCCTCAAAAACCTTGGGTCAGCTTACTGCCTTGGGGCCTTTATTTTAGTATTCCCAATGCCTGGAATGCCCCCCAAGCCCCCGCAAAAGCATGGCTTTCTCCTTTCTCCAAGTTTTACCAAAATTTCAGTGAGACCGTCCATAACTATTTGTTTTTAAATCGTAGCAGCCCGAACTCAGCAATACCTGTCTCCATTCTGAAGTTTTCTTCCATATCATTTTATTACCATCTGACAGACTATCTTTGCTCATTCTTTTTTCTTTCCTCCTCTGAGAATGTAAGGTCCTGGAGGGCAGAGATTTTGGTCTTTCTTTTTACTTCTTCTAATTCTATATTTCTAGCACTTAGAACAGTGCAACATCTTGGCTAGACGTCAGTAAAATGTTATCAAAAGAAGCATATCACAGAGAAATCCACACATTAGGTTCCATTAATCTCAAAGTTCAAAAACAGAAAAAAAAAAAAAATCCAACAAAAACCCTTTAAATATGTTGTTCAGGGGTACATCATTTGAGATGAAATTACAAAGAGTAAAGAAAATAACAAAAATAAGATTTTTTACCTCTGGGGGAGGGGTCCGTGATTAAGGAGGGACTTAAAAGATACTGGCAGTATTCCATGCTTATTTTTTTTGAAGTTTGGTGATACACAGGTTTTTGTCTTAGTAGTCGTCTTTAAGAGTTAGAAATATGTACGTGCTAATTTCATATACCCCACGCCAGCCCCTACCACAATTAAAATATTTTTAGAAAATATGCTTTACTGACTAAAAATAAACAATTTAACAAAAATTCATAAAAAGGAGCAGTCATTGGATAAAATGTTTGAAAACCTAGACAGTTATTTTTAGTTTTTTTTTTCTTCCTATTACTATTTAGGGGTCTAGATTTTGAAGGTTTGTAAGTAGAACAGTGGAATGACATTCGGCAGCTAGCGACAGGATCTTAGTGAGTGGGTGGGTTTGCAAAGCATGTAGAATTCCAGGCCAAAATTCTCCATAATGACTCCCATTCTTTATCTTAAGGTAATAGAGCCCTAACTCTTTACGTCATGAAAAATGTTTTATGGAATTTTTGGACTCTGAACTCACTTCATAAATATCAATTTTTCTTCGATTAACGTATACTTTGAGTGCTGGATAAGAGCATGTATTTTAAAGTGTGACAGACTTGGGAGTAAGTCTTGTCTATGTTGGAAAAAATTATTTTAACCGTGCTAATCCTTAATTTCCTTATATGTAAAATGAGGATAATAATGCCTATTTCATTGGGTAGTTAGAGAGTAAATGAGATAACATACATAAAGCTCTTAGCACCATTCCTATCACGTTAAGTATTCCATAGATGGCAGTCTAAAAGAAAGATAGGGTTACTACAGCAATATTATTTCAGTCCGTGACTTCTAGGTTAGTCTTGAAAGAGACTGCTTCAGCATTCCAACGACTATTTGGATTTTATATGTGTTTAGGCAAGGGAAGGCGCATTCAATATTTTTCTTTTTGACCACTAAACAAGAACGTTTAGTTCTTCAGAACAGGTACATCTGATCCTTCTGTTGTTTCTATTGAATTGGCTGTAGTAAAAACTGACTGCTTTAGTATTATGTACCTTAATTAGCAGACACTAGCTAATTTGAATGTATAAATTATCTTTTATATAACAGTACAGCTTTGTTAGGTTGAAACCTATTTTAAATTTTGTGCATATATATGTATATACACACACATATATATTTTTCGCCTAGGTCACCGGAGTCCTGGATGATTGCTTGTGTGATATTGATAGCATCGATAACTTCAACACATTTAAAATCTTCCCCAAAATCAAAAAATTGCAAGAGAGAGACTACTTCCGTTATTACAAGGTATGCTTATAATTTTTTATTCCGTTGGTACCAGAGAGTTGTATATTGCTCTCTACAGATGTGACTTTTATCACCCTTTTGAAAACCCATTTTGACTCTTCTTTAGAACCCTATGTGTATCTTTTATCACTGGAACAGCAAGAGTCTGAACCCTCTTCCTGTGGTTGGGGAATTCATCTTTCAGTTTTGGTTTTGAGGCAGAGACTCCTTCCTTCATAAAAGCCGAAAATGCCAGGGCCTTGTTTTGTCAGCCTCTCTTGTAACTTAGGTTCTGCCATCTGGACGCACCTGCCCGGGTTTCGGGCCGAGCTGATGGCAGTGACACCTGCCAGCGTCGTTAGCAGTGTAAAGTACCGCAGAGGCAGGCAGTCGCTTGCCAGCCGGGCTGAGGACACAAGCAGAACCCCGGCCAGGGCAGTGCTGCAGAATCGGCTCTTAAATCTGACCACAGTCCGCTCTAGACCTTTGCAGAGTAGCCGCTGCGAGCGTAAAGGCAGCAGCAAACGGCGGTGTTCAAAAGGACGGGGTCTTAAATTCAACGGCCGTGTTTTAAAAGCTGCCGCCGTGCTTAGCCTGTGCTCCTGCCCTCAGTAGTCAGTCGGGTTTATCATTTCTTTGATTTCATTTTTTTATTTTAAAAATCGAGCGTGATTTTCTCTTTTATCCTGATTCTGCATAGGCTACCTTAGTCCTTTAGATATTTTTGAGGTTAAAAAAAAAACAGTGTTTTCGTAGTTTTAAGTTGTGCAGAAAGGTAACAAATTAGAGAATTAAAGATTCGGGCCCAGTCTTTTCCTCCCAGGAGCACCAACGGTATCCCGAAAAGGCGAATGTTTCTCCTCCATACAAAAGCCTTTAGGATGCAGATTCCACAAATTTACTTCAAAGAGTAATCTATGCCTAAAGAAACGGAGTGTCTGGTATTCTAGGCATTTTACATACAAATAAGACAGGTTAGAATAGCTTCTTCTAATTCCCACCCCTGAATCCACGTGTCTGTGCGTTCGTAGCTGCCTTCTGCTTCCTCTGTCCTACTAGGTTTAGCCGTGTTGTTGCTGTTATAGGTCAGAATGGTTAAATATCGCCAGTTTCGTACGGTTCAGTCTAGTACAGTGGAGGACGTGTCCCTGGTGTCAAAGGTCATTCCTCCGCAAGACGTCCGGACGACACCTCCACTCAGCACTTTGTGGCCCTCACTCTTTCACTCCTCTCTTTTGGGATCGTATCTCCTGTTTCTGTGCCCCCAGAGGCTGGGTCAGTGGTAGGCACTCAAATATTTGAATAAATGAGTGAATATCTCATTTAATTTTTATACTGAACACCGTCAAGTCAGTGTTAGCCACATTTTACAAATGGAGAAACAGTGGTTCGGGTGTCCTAGGTAAAAGTTTTGTTAGGAAAAGGTGTGGGAACAGCTCACAAAATTGAAAGATAAGCTGAAGGAGCATATTTCAGAAAAGATAGAAATTAGAACAGGATTCGATGACCATTCTCTTTATGGTGCCACCAAAATTTTGGGTCAAATTCACCATTTACCCATAATTTCGCAACACCTTATACAAGAGTCAGATTCCCGGGCCCTTGACCAAAAGAGGGAAGGACAGGTTGGTTAAGAGTCGTGTTTGCATAAATATAAGGGGAGTCATTGTTTCTCAGAGGGAAATTAGAGGATGTTAAGAAGGAAAGATGAAAGTCGGAAAGGCAGACGTTCCAATGTGGTCCTTGGCTAGCCAACATACAATTTATCTTTATATATGTAATTTAAAAAATGTTCTAACCAACATAATGCAGTTATTCCCCATGTAACCAGAACATAGTCATCCTCTTCCCCACTGAGGAGAGTAAGGCAGTGGTCTCGTTAATGCATTTAGCTTTGGATAGCACCACGTTTAGGATGTTTGGGTGATATCTGCTCCTCTTCTGGTTCTGTCAACCTGTGAATTAAACAAAAAAGGAAATTTAACCAGTCTGCTCTACCTATAACAGTGGCAGAAAAGGAAAGCTAAGAGAAGTTAATTTTAAACACACATATGTGTGATTCAGCAAGCAAGGAAATGCAGAAGCAGCAGCGTACCTCGATCAACTGGTCAGTTGGCTGCCGAAGCTGGTATTTATGATTTCTCTCTCATACTATCCATTCCATTCCTTTATTCACCAGATATTTATCGAATGATTACTTTGTAGCAGACTGTATTCTGGGTGCCGTGGATACAGTAGTGAATAAGACAAAGACTCTGACCTCATGAAGCTTTTATCTGATTAGGGAGACAAACGATAAACGATAAAATATAATTTCATATGGTCGTAAGTGCTACACCCATATGAAAAAGTAGGAGATAGAGAGTAATGGGGTGTGGAAGGCAGGCAGCCCTGTTTTCGAGAAGTCGATCGGGAAAGGAAGGTATTCCCGCCGTGCCATCTGAGCAGAGACGTTCCTAGTGTGAAAGAGTAAGTCATGACTGTCTGGGGGAGGAACGTCCCAGGGAAGGGGAGTAGAACGGCGGGTATAAAGGTCTCCATTGCACGTAGAAAGGTGTAGAGCGTTTGAGGATGCAGACGGCTGGTGTGACGGAGGACGGCGAGGGCCTGGGAGAGCTGGAGAGGCACAGAGGGGGCCAGAGAAACAAGTTAGAGGCCACGTTAAACACTCAAGGAGTTGGCTCTTATCCTGAGTGTGACGAGCCATTGGGAGGCTGTCGCGGTGGTCCAGGTGAGAGGACGTGGACTCGGCCTAGGACAGTAGAGCTGGGAAATGATCAGCACAGTGTCGTATGTAAAAAGTAACAGCAGCCAGCTTTCCTTATGGACTGCACGCAGGCGTGAGGATGGTGCCTGCGTTTTGAGCTCATTACCAAAAAGTGTACCATGACCAAATGACCAAGTGGATTTTATTCTAAGAATGCAAGGATGGAGTTTTTAACAAAATTCAATTCATTCCTGATTTTTAAAAAATTCAATAAAATGAAAATGACAGGTACTTCCTTGTCTTGATAATTTCAGTCCTAACGCCAGCGTCGCCAGTGTCTTGCGGGGAAGTGCTACAGGGATCCTCACTTAGGCTGGGGACCGAGACGAAGGTACACACTGTCGCCGTCCCCGGTGGCGGTATTAGCCAGATAATCAAACAAGAAGAACCAACTAGAGACCAAAAATTTTAGAGTAAGTAAAAGTATCTTCACTTATAAATGACAAAAGTATACCTAGAAAATTGAGAGGAAATAGTAAAATGAACACAAACAATAAAAAATGCATTAAGATAGCAGGCTATAAACTTAATAAAATCCATATCTTCATAATTATAAGGAATAGCAAGTTAGAAGGTGTAGCGGATGATAAGTCCGTATTTACACTAACAATGAAAAAAGGTAAAATATATAGGAATAAATATATCAAGAAATGTACAAAGGAAGAAAACTTCACAACACTCCTGAAAAACACAAAAACAGGCTTGAACAATGGACAGGTGTCTTTGTAGTATAAAGATGTTAATTCTCCCCAAGCTAGTATATAAATTTAGTGTGATCCTAATAAAAATACCCGTCGTTTTTTTTCTGGAGCTGGACAAGTCGTCATAAGTTAAGTCCCCTGGGAAGCCAACTCTGAGACAGTAGTGTGCAAGAGGTCAGTTAGGGACTTTTGGAACCGACAAGTTAGGGAAGGGAACAGAAGGGAGGAGGTCAGGATGGGGAGACAGGGAAGTGAAGCTGTGACGTGGCCTCAGTGCAGACCTCGGTCACCCTTTGGGGAGTTCTTAAGATCGGATGACCCTCCAGAGCTGTCACCACTTGAGGCAGAGGTCTAGGCCGTTATATCCTTACACCAGTCATTGGACACGGGCCATCACAGGAAGGGGCGAGGTGACCTTGGACAAAGTGTCTCTCATCAGCCGGGGTCGGCTGCCTGCAGCACTTGCAGAAGCCCTTTATCCGTGAGGGTGATGCGAGCTACGTGTAGTGTCCTCCACCGTGTATTCGTTACCGATTGCTGCACGACGGGAGAGCCTGAAATTTAGCAACTTAAATCAGCAAACTGAGAAGGTGGCATCTGAGGAAAACCTCAAGGGAGCGAGGAAGCAAGCCTTGTGGATTTTCGGAGAGAGAGCATTCAGGCGGAGGGAACAGCAGGAGCAAAGGCCCTGAGGCCACAGGGCGCCTCGGGTATTTGAGGAACAAGGAGACAGCGCGAAAAGGCAGAGAGCAGGGAGCCAGACCGTGTGAGCCATTCTCTTGGATTTCGAACTGACCTGATTTTCAGAGGGGTTATCTGTGGAGCGAGAAGGAAGAATTAGGGATGAAGCCAAGATGTGGGCCTGAGGATCTGGAATAACGGAGTTGCTGTTTACTGAGATGTCAGAAATCCCTAGAGGGAAGAGCACAGTTTGGGGTATGTTGATAAGTCTGAGGCGCCTGTGAATGTCCCCTGGGAGAGCTGCTTGGGGCGAAGGGAGGGGGCGAAGGGAGTGAGCGTAGAAAGACCTGGAGGAGCCGCAGTGCAGGCAGAGAGCAGCCTCTGTGAAGGCTGGGACAGAAAGGAGTGAGGCGTGTGCCCCCAGGAAGGCCGTGTGGCAGGACACGCGTGGCAGGGGACGAGGTCAGAGAGGTGGGCAGCAGCCGGGTGACAGAGGGCCAGGCGGAGCTGGCTGCAGAGTTCCGATTCACTCCAAGGTGATGGGAAGTCAGGGGAAGGTTAGGAGCAGGGATTGATATAATCCGAATTATGTTTCACCGAGATGGTTATGGCTGGAAATAGATGGTACCGGAAGCAGGAGACTCGCTCTGATCTAGGCAGCAATGCCAGCGGGGAGACGTGGATAACGAACTGTTCGAGAATAAAACTGACCTTCACTCGGGCGCTCCCTCCGGAAGTCCTGCTGAAGACCTGTCTTCCCGTCGTGTTCAGAATACGGCATTCAGAATTTTTACAGTGCCCAAAATGCCCTGCACAATCTGTTCCCTGCCTGTCCCTAATCTTGTTCCCTGCCCCTCTTCCCTTCCCCACTAAAAGTCAGCGAAACTGTCATTTTCCAGTTCCCAGAACTGTCTAAGCTCTGTCACCTCACCCAAACGTAATGCCTCCTCCAAGGCCTCCAGCCACCAGCCCCCTCGTTCTCCATCACAAAACTCGAGATTTTCCTCGGTAGTTGGCAGGCAACCACAACTTGTTATTAAATAAACATACGAGTATCTCATTTCCGTTCCCTGCAGTAGGCTGAGTTCCAGGGGGCAAGTGCTGCTTCTGCCTCTTCCCTGGCGCAGGGCACCCGGCCCTGCCTGGGCCCCAGCCGGGCCGCTGGGTGGGCAAAGGGGCCCTTAGGTGAATGGGCCGCTGGGTGAATGGGCTGTGGAGGGTTCGTGAGCGGAGTCTGGAAGCCCATGAAGTGCGTGGGAAAATGCTTTCCGGCTCCTTCGGATGAGCTGCACACTGGACTCCATCCCACTTTTGAAGTATCAGAGGACTGATAGCATCATTTATTTTTAAAAATGAATATTCTCTCCAGTTGTCTGGGAACTGCAGTCATTTGAAATTCCGAACCAACAGGAGCTTCTCCTCATGCGCCACCACGTCCCTGGTGCCCAGCACAGGGACGCTGAAGAGAGCACCGCAGAGCTGTGACACGCGTTTGCTCATGTCGATTCACTCTTTCTCTCAAGGTTAACCTGAAGCGACCGTGTCCTTTCTGGGCAGAAGATGGCCATTGTTCAATAAAAGACTGTCACGTGGAGCCCTGTCCAGAGGTAAGACACGTTTAAAACCAGAGGCTTGTTCTAGAAGCAGCTCTGCAGTTGGCCGACTTTCAATTCATGCTTGATCGAATCTGCATCTTGTTTCATAAAAAAAAAAAAAAATGCTGCTACACTTTAAATTTCAAGTTTAAAGTGGGAATTAAAGTGTATAAAGTGGGGAAAGGCCTTGGCGTTAGGCCTTCACTTGGTCTTGTCTTTAATAAGGGAATGCTACATTTTAGACTTTATTTTTTGATATCGGGTATAATTAAATTTATTCTTCAACAGTAATTAGTTTTAAGCTATGTTTTCATTTTACTTTTTGCTTTTCTTATCTAACCAATTAGTCTAGTTTGTTGTCCTTAAAGATATGAAAAAACATCTGAACAAATGTCCTTCCTAACAGGAAAAGAATTGATCATTTTCCTTTAAGAATGTAATATGTTTTTTAATTTTTTAGTTTGAAATAATGTCAGACCTGTAGAAAAGTTGGAAGAATAGTACAAATAATTCCCAGATATTTTTTATCCAGATTTCCTAAATGTTAATCACATTTGCTTTATTATCCCTTATATGTGTGTATGTATTCATATTATTACATCCTGAATCGTTTAAGTGTAAGTTACCAACATGATGATTCCTGACCCCTAGACACTTCGGTGTGTATTTCTTTAAAAACAAGATTCTTCTCTTACCTGACCACAGCATAATTAACAATCAGGAAGTTAACATCAGTGTTATCTGTGGACCTTAACCACGTTTTGCCAACTGACTTAAGAATGTGTTTATAGCAAAAAAAAAAAGTTTCTGATTCCGATTTGTTCGTAGCATTTGGGTGCCATGTCTCCTTCATCTTTTTAATCCGGAATAGTCCCCCAGTAGTTCCTTGTCTTTCAATGTCTTGTCTTTTTTACCCTCCCTCCCTCCCTCCTTCTTTCCTTCCTTCCTTCCTTCTTTCCAGTACTCCAGTTATTTTGTAGAATACCCCTAATTTGAGTTTTTTTCTGACGTTTCCTGTTATATTCAGGCCATGCGCAGTTATACACCATAGAAATGATGGTTGTGTCCTTGTGTCCTTCTCAGCCCGTCGTATTAGGAAGCACATGACGTCATCTTCATCACTTAGTTAAGGTGGCGGTTGCCACATTTTTTCACCGGAAAGTAGGAAAAATCTTCGAGACTATGAAAATGTCCCATTTTTCATCATACTTTTACCATCGTAATTTCAGCATCCGTCGATGATTCCTGCCTGAATTACCATAATATTTGCCAATAGTGATTTTCCGATTCCATTTCTTCTGCATTTATTAGTTGGCATTCTACTGTAAGCAGGAGATTTTTCTTTATTTCCTTATTGTATGTTTATGTCAGTATGAACTTGAATTATTTTCAATATTTTTTATAACGGCTTTACCGAGACATAATTTCCATACTCTAAAATTCACTCTTTCTAAAGTGTACAATTCAGTGGTTTTTAGTACATTCACAGAATTACGCAGCCATCGCCAAGTAATTTTAAAGCATTTCACACCCCCGCCATTGGCAGTCACTCCCCGTTCCCCCTTCTCCTGGAAACACGAACCCCGTGTCTTTCTCCATGGCTTTGCCAATTACGGACGTTTCACGTAAATAGAATCCCATCACGTGCGGTCTCCTGTGACTGGCTTCTTTTGCTTCTCGCAGCATCCTCAGGGTTCATCACACTGCACCCTGTATCAGTGCTTCATTCCGGTTGCCGAATGACACTGTGCTGTGGGTACGCCTCGGCTTGTTAGTTGTCACTTGGTGGGCATTTGGGATGTTTCCCCTTTTGGGTCACTGTGGCTGTGGACACTTATTTATACCTGCTGCGGACACTCAAGTATAAGTTTTCGCGTGGGCATCTGTTTTCAGTTCTCTCACGCGTATATCCTGGACCGGAATTGCTGGGTCCTGGAGTAACTAACTGTCTGAGGACCTGCCAGACTGTTTCCGGTGTGGCTGCACAGTTTACGTTCCCTCCCGCCCGTGTGACAGTCCCAGCTTCTGTACATACTTGTCAACACTTGTTATCGTCTTTTATTTTAGCCGTCCTTGCGAATGCATTTCCCTGATGGCCAATAACGTTGAGCATCTTTTCACTGGCCATTTTTTCTTCTTTGGAGAAAAGTCTATTCAAATCTTTTGCCGATTTTTAAATTGAGTTGCCTTTTTATTGCTGAGTTCTAAGAGTTATTTTGCTTTGCACAGTATGTATTTCTAAATTGTTTTTACGTTAAAATAGTGTTATTTATTGACAGCGGATTATCTTCTTTAGTCCGAAGTTTCGAATAAGAATAAATGAAAGTATTTATTTGTATATGAATCGTGAACATAAGAAATATATCTATGCATTTAAAAATTCCTGTCTATTCCCTTTCCAATCCCCGTTCCCTTCCCTTTTTCCCTAGAGATAAAAATGATCCTTTTAAGTGATGTGAGGATATTTTTATTTTTCTCTCTTTGAGGGAAAATTCAGTAGGCATTTCATGTTGAACTCAGACTTGTCATAATACGGAGTTAAACTTTGCATTCTGTAATTTGAAGTCTAATTTAATCGTGAGGGGTCACTTAATTCTGTAATTTTCAGACTGCATTGTATTACTTGTGTTAGTGGCAACAACCAGGTTTATTTCATGCTTGATTTTAGTTATTAACTTTATAATTTAAATAATTCTTTTTGTGATTTTTATACATTATTCATGACGATCGTCTATGGTACCTACCCCCCATGTTTCTGAATGGCCTCTGTTAAGATTTAAGACAAATTATTGCATTTGGCATCAAATTTTTTAAAAAGCTGCTAAAGATTTTGATTTTAGCATATTATGCTCTACTAGCTAGAGGACTTATAGGAGTCAGAGTGCTTTTGTTGGTTAGTATTTATTCCATATTTTAAATTCACGATCTTATAACTGTGACTGCTAGATTTGACTTGAATTGTACAATTTTCTGTCTTCTGGCAGTGTTAAAGAGGTTCTAGGAAACACTGAAATAAAATACTGGCTGCAAGTAATATTTCTATCTATGTGGTCTTTTTCTTGGTTACAAAAAAATCTCTTATCATAATTGTTATTTACATTCTTTAACCTGAAAGGAAAATATTCTGGATATTTGGTTAAAATTTATGAAACATGAAAATTTTTTAGTAGTTAACTGGCTATTAATTTGATAACTCATAGATTCAAATATCAGAAATCAGTCCCCTGGGTTGATCAGAGGATCGATCTATGATTGGTTTCAGATATGATTTTTGTTTAAAATTGTTTTTGATAAACCAGGTGTAATTCATAAATTTGTTTGTTAAAGCCTAAAAGTAATTATTAGCTTCGTAGAAAAGAAAATTGTACCTATATGCAGTTCTTCTACTGGTAAACCCTAGGTAAATCGTATTCTTACCTTCTACTATTAATCCAAAATTGCCTAAACTTTAAACGTCGGTTTAGAGTAGAAATTAAAATCCAGCATGACATATTTCAAATAATTTTGAAAACTTTAAAATTTTTATCTCTGTGGTAAGAAAGTTTATGGAAAAAGCGATTGTCATTTTTTTTAAAACCTTAAAATTACATGAACTTAAATACTGCATAGAGAGTTTAAATTAGAGCTGACTTTGATGCTCTGATTTTGTATATCATTCAGCTTTCTATCCTATGATTTACAAATCTGTACATTGGTACAATTCTACCTACTATTTACTGCAAAGAGGTAATATGAAAACAGAATTTGAACCAATGTGTATTTTTCTCCTCATAGAATAAAAGTCTTTGTATTAGAGCAATAGCATTATTAATTTGTGAAGAAATCTCAAAAAAGGATTGCTTTTAACGTTATTGTTGTTTGTTCTTTTAAGAGCAAAATTCCAGTGGGAATTAAAGCCGGGAGGTCTAACAAGGTGAGTCCCTCCTCCTCCTGGACACTCTCTGCTTCACGTGCCCAAACCCACCACTTGCTGTGGCGCTGGTTGTGGAAGAGACCGCCCGCACCTCTGGACTGTGCTTAGCTGGGAGTGGCCACATCTGCCTTAAAATCCCAAATTCCTAATTCTTGCAGCCAGCAGAGAAGCTGTGCAGTCTTACGATTAAAATTATATAGCTTGTTTCGAAATGCTTCAGCTCTGTGTTTGGAAACTCCAGAACTGCAGAGGGTAACGTGTCAGTCGGCCTCCTCGGCTGGCATTTTATCGTGCACGTGTGTTTTTGTCCTTCAGTTAGCGAACCTGTCATATTCAGGACAGTATTGTGTAAACAGTCATCAAGACATTACAAGAGCATTGTACTTGTAAATGGAATCAATGTATTTGTTATAGGTGATCCTTCTTCTCATCTGCGCATGCCACGATTTACTTTGTCCCTCTGCTTCCACGCGCATCCTCTCCCCGCGTTCTTCTGCTCTCTCCCCGCCCTGGCCTTCTGTTCGTGCTCACTCTTTAATGTGTGTGTGTTTCAGATCTAAAGTACATAACCAAACAGCGTAGGACAGTTAGAGTCTCTTCCTGACCTCTTCCCAATCCCATTCTGTTTCCTCCCTCCCCAGAGCTAGTTTTCTGAAGTCTGTGTATCTTTCTGTGATCCTTTTTATTTTTATACTGTATCGTGCATTTATCCACAAGTATATATAAATCTTTTATATGAAATTCCGAAACTTTTCAATAATATATGTTTTTTATTTCTTTAGGTTAAAAACATTTTTTCAGTTTGTATTTTTATTGAGTATTATGCTTTTGAAGTTTTGTCTCTATTGATCTACATAGATTTTGTTCTAACAGCTGTGTAATATTCAATTATATGACTGTATCGCGAAATAGCCATTCCCCTATTGGTCGACATATCAGTCGTTTTCAGCTTTTTGCTGTTACAGACAGTGATGCAGCAGCATCTTGTCTTTCGTGCACACATGAGTTTCTCTGGGTCTCTAGGCAGAAATAAGATTGCTGGGCCATAGGGTACGCCCGTCTCAGCATCACAAGGTAGTGCTTTCTAAAGTGGTTGTACCTCGTTTTCGTTTTAAACGTTGCTCTGGATGTAGTTTCAGTAGTGGGACTGCTGGCTTATGCATTTCTGCAGTTCTAGATAAATGTCACATTACGTTCCCGAGAGGGTTTACATCATCACCAACAATGCTGATTGTTATGTTTTTAATATCTTCGCTTCTTCATTAGGTAGAAATTTGTGACTCATTTCATTTCTATTTCTTACGTATGTTAGGGACTTCGGTAATAGGATGTATCTCTATTTAGTGTGTATAAGCATTGACAGATTTACTGTTCTGCCAGTTGAGCCTGAGATAAAGAGGAAGGTAATGATTATTACTAAACTTGTTTATTTTGAACTTCCTTTCAGTACATGAAAGTGGCAAACAATACCAAAGAATTAGAGGATTGTGAGCAAGCTAATAAACTGGGAGCAATTAACAGCACATTAAGGTAAGTTACGTTTAGTAGTATTTAAAAAATATTCTCTTGTTTATATCAGAAATCTCCAAAATGTGTTTTTTTCTTGTGATTTTAAAACATTGAAGTTTCAACTAATTTTTAAAAAGAAGAAGTGACTCTTTATCCTGAATTTCATCATAGCTTTGCTTCCTCTTCTTGGCTAAATTTATTCTTAAATTTCTAAATCATCAATAGTGACTCTATTAAAAAGTAAAAATTTAGAAGACTGCTCAGCTATCAGGGCTTATGGGTCTATTCTTCCTGATTTTTATGGGAAAAGGAACTTGAACCAATAAGTCTTTTACGAATAGTAATTCAATCTATATGTTAGATTTTGAATGATAAAAGTTTTACTATTAACATAACCATTAATAGTAAATTTCTTTTGATTTCCCGATTTGTTCTAAGTACAAACTTGCTTTCGAAGACCAACATAAATGATTTGTAAGTGGTCTCGTTATGCAATATAAAGTGACTGAACATATCTATAGTTGCGAGTGGGGAATGGAATATTACAGAAGTTCTTTTTACTTTCCATGTTTGTTTAGATTTGTATTCAGGTACTATCATTGTTATAGACTTAATAAAGTTAGCAGTTTTATTTATCTCATTGAAGAAACATTTTAATATAGAAAAGTAGAAAGGATATTATGAACACCCGTATATCCTCCACTCCAAATGAATAAATGTTAACATTTTCTACCTCTTGGCAATTGTTTTTTAAAAAAGGGAAATATCAAAGATAACTTTAAAACCTGCCACGTTCTGTTCCTCAATCCTGTTTTCTTTCCTTCCTTCTGAGGGCTAACTACTGTCATGAATTTGATGTATGTCCAGTCTACACTTTTTAAATTACATATATGTGTATAGATCTGTGTATATGATTTCATTTTTCCTTCACGTGAGATCACACTGTGTTTGACATGCTGCAACTTTCTTTTTACTCTGCACGTTTTGTTTTCTAGATCTATCCATGTTAAAATATAATGTGTCTCATTCTTTTAGTTGGTGAATGCTTTTCATATAAATATGCCATCCTTTACATATCTATATTCCTATTGATGGACAATTAGGTTGTTTCACATTTTCACTTCTATAAATTGTGCTACCTTGAGCATTATTTATTTATTTATTTTTTTTGCGTACGCTAGAAGTAAAATGGCTGAATCTTAGGGCGACCCGCTTAGAACTGTTCTTGATATTGCCTAGTGCCTTTCCAGAGTACTTGTGTGGACGATTCTGCCTCCGGCGCCGCGAACTTGTTCTGTTCTCCACATCCTCGCCAAAAGGGGTATAAAAAAGACATGAGCTGTGAATGACCACAAGATTTGCATCTAGAAAAACAGAGTTGCCATTTCCTGAACTGGGGACATCTGTAGGAGGATCAGGTTTGACAGGAAATTATAGTTCAGCCTTGGACTTAAGTTTGAGCTGCCTATGAAACACCCAGTTAGAGAAGGTGAGCGGGCAGTTGGATATACAAGTCTCAGTTTCGGGGGAGAGGTCCGGGCTGGCGATAAAATGTGGGAGTCATTCAAAGAATATATAGCGTTTAGAAACCGTTAACTGAATGAGATTATCAAGGAGAGGATGTAAAATAGAGAAATGATGCAGGGACTGGGCCTTCAGTTGTTACAAGATTTGGGGGGTAAATTGCCTGTTCATGTTCTTTGCTATTGTTTCTCCGTTGGGGGTTGCATTTTTGATTATATTAATTTGTAGGCATTCTTCGTATAATCCGATAGTTCTATGTCGGCCGTCTGGGTTCTTAGGGCTCGTCTCTTAATTTTGCTTGTAGTTTTCTTTGTCGCTTAACAGAAGTTATTAATTTTTTCAACTTTAAATTTTAAGTATAATACACATATAATAAAGTGCACAAATCTTAAGTGTAAAGGTCAATTTAATTTTACAAAGCAAACCCAACTCTGTAGCCACCGTCTAGAACAATACACTCGCCGACCAGAAGGTGGCCAGGATTCCTTTCGTAGTCACTACCATGCTCCAGAATTCACTATGATTTTCAGTTATGTTAACAGATTAGTTTTGCTTATTTATATAAATGGAATAGTAAATCTTTTCCATTTATATAAATGGAAAAGAATGTATTCTTTTGTATCTGACCTCTTTTATAAAATATTTTTTTTTGTATTTTAAGTCTCAACGTCGCCCCTTCTGTATGTCCTTAGTTATAGGACTTTTGTTCAGCTAACCTTCAGATGGTGCTCAGTGGTGGTGGTTGTGTAGTTTAGTTGTAATTTTGACGTGGTCACGAGAGGGGACCAGCACAGCGTTTACCTACTCCGCCGTCTTGACTGGAGGGAGGTCTGTACCTGGCCTCTCTCATTCAGTGTCATGTCTGTGAAATTCATTCATGTTCTTGAGCTAGTAGCATTTAATTCTTTTTAATTGATATATAGTATTCCAGAGCAAGACTGCACCATAATGTCTCATTCTGTTTTCCACTTCGAGGCCATTTCCAGAAATGTTTTGGAGGACACTTGGTGGTGCATTTGGTATAAATTTCTATGGAGAAGATACCTAGGAGTGGAATTAAATACTGCCAAGTGTTCTTCCAAAATGACTCCCAGGTGATGTTGCCACTAGTAGTGGACAAGCGTTCCTCATTCCACGGCTTCTTCAAATTTCATCATTTTCTTTTTTATCCCTCCGTGGCTGCTGTAATTCACAAACAGCTTCGTTGACATATAATCGACACGCAATACACTGTACCCATTCAGAATGTGCAGTTTAATGTTTTGATGTATACACTCCACGAAAGTCAGCACAATCAGGACGGCTGTCATATCTGTCACCCCCAAAAGTTTTCTCATGCCCCTTTGAAATCCCTCCATCTCATCTCTCCCCGTTCCTGTGTTTGCCGTTTCAAAGGCTGCTGCTTTACTTACAGCAACATCTCGACAGGTAGCCCGGGGTTAAGCTCAGGAAATTAAGTAGCTTGGCATCTGTCTTCAGACTGTCTTTTGGAAAAACTGGTCTAGGTGATCTCTGAGATTCCTTCTAACTCGTTTACAAGCCAAACTGGGCCAGTTCTATTAGTCTTAGATAAGCATTCCAGATCTTTTCTACTACCACGGCTTCGGGCAGGGGTTAGATGCAACAGTCAGCAAAATTGCATCAAATAAGGATGCTCAAAGAAAAAAGTTCCTCCAAGTTAGTCATGTTGCCAACAAGGAAATAAGAAATTATGCCAGAATTGCTTTGTTCTTTACAATTTTCAACAGAAGGTTGTCTGATTAAACGTAACTATAGTTATTGTAGCTATAATTAGAAGTCAGGCACTCTTGTTTTCTGGCACCACAGAGATTTTTCTGTTAACTTTTATTATTACATATTCCCATAGGGGACAAAAATCCCACAGTAAATTGAATTGGAAAAATTTATTAATAAAGTGTATGCGGTACAGCCCACCTTATGTCATTCAGCAGTTTCTCAAATACAAAATAAATTGGCTGTGATGGCACTGCGTTTAGGAATTAGTCACTTATACTTGGTGCACAAACAATTTTTTTTACCTTGTTTTTTCCTTTTGTGTAGCGAATAAGGAAGCGTAGTAATAATTCTCTTACAGATGCTGCCTTCACGTGTTTGAGACAGAGAAGGTCTCGAGACAGAGAATATAGTTTAAAGTGAATGTAGGTCAAAGTTTATTTAAATGAATGTAGTTCCTTTATTGGTTTTTCAAGTCAGATTTCTCGATCATAGATTTTATAAGTTGTGAGGTAGCCTGTAAAATGAATGAGGTACCGTGATAAAAGTGACCTCGGTGTTGCCAGTAAATACCACATTGATGATTGATTCTAGAAATGCAGTTCTTGGTATTTTGGGTCCTATAAGCCCAGAAGCAATTTATTGTAAAAGAATTATGAAAGTAAATTTAATTCCCACTTTAGGAAAAAATAATAAATATTCATTAGTTTCTAAGTCATTCGAAAAGGCCAGCTTGAATTTTGTGTTTAACTACATCTTATGTATATCTGTAAGTTACTTTCCTTGTCAAAGTAATTATTATTGAACTAAGGCTAATAATAGTTTTAATATAGTTAAGAAATATAAATCACTCATGGAAGTTAATATCTATTTTTCAGATATCTTGTTTTCATCATTCCTTCATGTAACCTCTAACTGAATTTGCGACACCATCTAATTGATAAAGAAGTGACCTCAGATTATCTATTCGTAATTACATGAGGATACAGTGTTAAAATTTTCAACTCCAAATTTAATCATTTTCTTTTTTATCCCTCCTTCCCATAGTAATCAAAGCAAAGAAGCTTTCATCGACTGGGCAAGATATGACGATTCACAGGATCACTTTTGTGAACTTGACGGTAATAAAGTCAACTATCGTAATTAAATTATTTTAATTTTAACTCTTTTATAAGACGTGAAATCAATGAAAATATCAACAGAGTTATAGCTATAATGTACTGGATGTTGCTGTGTGGATCTTATCATTCATAATGACATTTATTGAGAGCCTGTGTTCTAAGCCCTGTGCTAAGTGCCTTAAGTACCTTATTTCTCACCTTTACAGCTACCTTGTTAAGTGTGTTTATTTCATATCCGAGGACGATGGGTCTCAGAAAGACTAAGTAACTTGCCAAGTCCCACAAGGGCAAGAGGCTGAGACAGGATTCAATCTCAAATCTGTCTGAATCTAAAATCTGTGTTCTTCACATTATGACACACTGTCTCCTACGGACCTCCAATTCAAGCCACGTGGTTACAGGCCTGTGAACGTATAAAATGTTCACAATAGCATTTGTTGGAGTTCTCAACGGACGGGCACAGACACCTTCCAGTACTGGGGAAGACTCTAATTTGACTTCCCCACGGCTCTCTTTCCAAGAATTCCCTGGAATGGTACAAAGACAGGGCACTGTCCAACAGTAACTGCCACTTCTCTTAACAGAAGGTAATTTAGGTGACTCACAATTTTCTTATCTATAGAATAGTCCCAAGAATTGTGTGCGTAGACGTAAATCATTCGGCCTCTGTTTTTACATTGTACCTTGGTGTCATTATATTTTTGGTGGTGGAAGAGAATTTGGGGGTCAAGCATGCATAGTTGGAAACAGAGCAGACCTTCTTCTGAACTTTCAAAACATCTGGAGTGGTCGTACTGCTCTCTAAAGGTTTTTAAAAGACTCATATAGAATTGTGCTGTTAATCCAGGCTACGGTGAAGCAGTCGACAGGGAGCTTCCACAGAAGTCTAGTAAATAGAGAAGATGCGGGATGGAATATTATTACCACGGTTGATATGGTTTCAGGGGGGAAATTTTAAGAAATCTGAGCAAAGTTTCTTTGGGTATCTGGGCAATTCATAAATACCCCTGTTACGATATTTAGAATTGTCAGAGGTTTAATCAGCACAAGCCATTGTATCCAGGTGGAGTGCACGTGTCACCGCTTATGCTTTCATTTGCCTTTGGTTATTCTAATTATATTTGAGTGTTTAACACTCGTAGTCACTTCTTTCCAACTTCTCATTTTAACTATTCTTTGATTCAAACAAAAAAAAATTCAGTAGTCCTTGTTTAACAGGTTTTCAGATTAAAAATCATTTCTGCGACTATATATTTCTCTTACAGTAAATAGCGTGAACGTATTTCTCTGTAGGTATTTCATGCTACTCGGGGGTCACTTGCTATGATTGAGTTGACGTGCTCCATCGTCATTAGTCGTGCTAACTAATTTTTTAACATTAGCTTCTTAAATTGTAAAAGTGGAAGAGATGTCCTATAAGAATGTAAGTAAAAGCATCGTTTAAGATTTTTAGGGTTACATAATTGCAGCAATTAGTAACTTTTATATTTTATGTAGTTTTTAAATAGAAAACCATGCTGCTAGTCGGATTGCCACATCCAGGCAGTGACGTTTGCGAGTGCCCCAATGATCAAGGCCTGCAGTTTTCAGAAACACTCTGAGAGTGGCTAAGGGTCATTTTTTAGTTGATATTGCTGTTATCTAAAATTATCAGATTAAAACAAAATCTAAAGAGTTCGCCCCGGTTTATTGGGATCTATCTACACACTCTGCTCTCTGCCGTTTTGTTGTTGGTCCTATCGTTATTTGAAAGGAAGATGATCTCTATAGATTTGTGCTGTTAATCCAGGCTAGGGATCCCTGTAGATCCCTACAGATCAATTAGTAAGTTTTTAAATAATAGCCGTTTGAGGTAGGCTGCCCTTGCTACCCTCTCGCTTTTTGTTGTTATTGTCTTTATGCATGGCTGGCTTCTCCCTTTGCTTCAGGTTTCTGCTCAAATGTCACCTCACCAAAGCCCGCTGTCACTCCCTGTATAAAATAGTGACCGCATGGCCCTGCGCTGCTGCCTGCTCTCCCAGGGCACCGGGGCCGCCCTGTGAGCGCCTGTGTGTTATTTAGTTTTACGGTCATCATCCGTTACCCCCAACTAGACTGAGCCACTTGAGGGCAAGGGCCTTATCCTTTTGGCTCAATTCTGTGTCCCCAGCGCCTAGGACAGTGCCTGGACATGGTACACGCACCATAAACCATTGCCGAATGAAGTCATTGGTTCATAATTGACCTATGTAGTGTGATAGATTTTTACTTTTATATTTTAAAACATGTCGATTAATTAAAAGTATTGTTTAAAGTAGTTTCTAAATCTACGTGTGCTTCAAGATTACGCGGGAGCGTTATAACCTACCGAGTAATTCATGTTCTGACAGTGGGCTGTGGGGGCTGGGGATAGAGTTGGTGATGGGGGCTTGTGGGCTCACTCCTGAGTCTGTATCCCAATATTTTTGATCTGTGTCCCTGTGTCCATAAGCAAAAAGCCCGCACACGAAGCTGGCCTGTGCTCCCATTATAAGAGATTTGGGTTAGGAGGCGGGAAGGGGTGTCTGGCGTCCTGGAAAATGAGATGCGGGGCAGCCTCATGACGTCCCTACTAAGTGAGGAGACTGGCGAGAAAACTCAGTGGGGAGAAAAGGTGTGCTTGAGAAGGTTTGGAAAAACATAGTTCAGGTTGACGAATTCCCAGAATTAGGTGTTTCGATTCAGTGGACATTCCTCGAATCCCTGGGTGATGGTTGGCACAGTCAGTAGAGAGATCAGCTTCGCAGCAGCTTCGTAGAGGGGGAGAGAGAGCTTTGCGAGGAGGACACAGCAGGGATCCAAAGAGAATGTGTCGAATGAATGCCGTAGCTGTACTAACGGAAGTAAGTTATAGTTTAGGAACAGATCAGCTCAAATCACGTCACAGGTGTCCCCAGAGGTGAGGATGGGCGCCAGGCCTGGTGCGCGCATAGGCGGCTTTCTCCCACACTCATTCCTCACTCTGGGTGTGATGAAACCCTTGTCTCTTCTGTAAATGGACAGATAGTGACTATTTCAGGCTTTATGAACCGTGTCGTCTGTGTTGCAGCTGCTCAGCTCTGCCATGGCAGTGTGAGAGCACACGAAAGCAAAGTCCTTACAGAAATGCCCGGCAGACGGGTCCACGGGCCAGTTCGCTAACCCCTCCTGTAGGGTAACAACGCCCACCTTTTTCAGGATTTGAAAAAGCATTAAAAAATTATTAAACAACTTTTGAATGAATTAAGGGAATACACATTGAGAACATTGAGAATGTAAGTTTTACTTAAGAAAGTAATTAAAAATTGATATAATTGATTTTACTCTTGTGATTTTCTACTCCCTCAAAATATATTTTAAATCAGAATACTTCAATATCTGAATCCAGCTGTTTTTCTTTATTGGTTTAGTTGCTTGTTGGGTGAAGAGGATGCTACTAGTCGAATCGACGATGTGTAGGCTGACGTGCACACGCACGTTCTCATACGCGTGTACCTATTCGTGTCAGTAAATATACGTTTGGGTGCTTAATATTTGTAAAGCTCACATACATAATTTAACCAATTTTGCAAATGAATTTAACCAAGAACAGCTCAAGGAAATTAAAAATATATAACAGAAACTAGTGAATTGTAGAACTTTTGTTGGAATTTTACTAGAAAAGCCATACTTTTATTGACTTAATAATTTGAATATTTTTAAATTAATATTTTAAAAAGTAAATTGTTTTTAAGTCCTAAATTAATCTATTGGACGGTTTCCATTTCTCCATCTGTGAATTAACTGTTTTATGTGACTTGACTTTTGTAGAGTGAAATATCTAAGTTCTGTCAACGCTAGATATAGAGCCAGCGTTTTTCCAAACTCACGCTCCCATTGTCTGTGATGGATGCGGCTCGTTTAGTAATGCCGAGTCGTAACGGCCCTCGTGCTCTTCCTGCGTCACAGAAGTACAAGTACTTGGCAGGCACGGGTCAGCGTGCCGCGTCCCCTTATTATCATGGATAGTCCTAGGCTGCGGTCGTTGAATGGCCAGTGAATATCGTTGGCTGGCAGGAAGATATATTCTCAGGTAATGAGGAGAAGAGGGACCGTATTTAGCCACTATTTTAAGGCAGGTTCCTGTATCCTCTTGACTTAATCTCATGACACCAATAGGCAGGAAGCGTATAAATAAAGGAATACGTCTGTGCCGACATACGTGGCCCTTCAGCTAATACGCATCACGACCCCACATTCGTGGGCGCGGGCACTGTGGTTTTCTTCCGGGTGTGACACGTGTTTCCCTTCCTACCTGGAATGCACACCTCAGTGACGAAGACCGTTTTTCTTTATCTTTTGGATCCCGTAGAGCTCTCTTTTAAAATGTCCAGATAGTGGAGATCTAGTAAATACTCATGTAGGTCTCAACACAGAAAGTGGTTATTTAATTTTAAATGTCTTAAGTTCTTGAAATTTGCCTGTATTGATTGGAGAGGGAAAAAAGCACTTCAGTGTGTGAACATTGGCAAAAATAATAACTTTTTTCAACTAGACCATTATGTAAGTCTATGATCAATTTGGAATCAAAGTTAATGAGCCATTTACTTCATAAGTCAAAGTAGAGAGTAGCAGGAAAATGTCTATTTTTAATACAGTACATGCTAACAAAACAAGTGTTTCCAAGCATGTGTTTAGGGCCATATATGAGGAGAAAACAAATCAAATGTTAAGACAAGGGATGATTCTGTTAGGTCTTTTTAGTCCTGGCAGAAAAACTGAAGAAACGATGAATGCCTCTAATAAGGTGAGAACTGTAGCCTGACCTCAGAGCACCGAGTGTCCAGAGGACAGGGAGGAGGAGGTTTTCCTCCATCAAGTCCAAGTTCGTACAAGTCTCAGGTCAAGTACAGTCACAAGTGTGCTCACCACTCCGCCATTCCAGTTGGAGAGGCCTTGAAAAGCGTAGCATTTCTGTAAGCTTTCGGTAGTCCTCTGCTTTGTAACGCTAAACCCCAGATAAATGGTGAACTAGGGATGGTTATACTTATGGATTTTCTTGTGCAGATGAGAGGTCTCCAGCTGCCCAGTACGTGGACCTGTTGCTGAACCCAGAGCGTTACACCGGCTACAAAGGGCCGTCCGCGTGGAGAGTGTGGAACAGCATCTACGAAGAAAACTGTTTCAAGTAACTGGGGGCGGGGCGGGGAGGAGGGTGACTGGAGGGCGGAGGGAGGAGACCATTTGTTTCTGTTGGAGAAAACATTACATAACAAACTCAAACCATGTTATATTTGAGTTTCGTGCTTTTTCTTTTCCAGGCCTCGATCTGTTTATCGTCCTTTAAATCCTCTGGCACCCAGCCGAGGTGGGTTTTTCATACATTTTTATGCCTTTAGAGATTGTTTATAAAATGTCATTGTAACTAAACTGAATTTGAGAAAATTTTCAACTATTTTATATTTTGCTTTATTTGAATGACCAAAAGTATGAGAGTAGATTATAGTCAAGTCTCATGATTTCTACGTGTTTTTGTTGAGTGCCTGATACATGCCAGGACCTAAACTAGAGCTTTATGTAAAATTAATTAGAATATA
>NW_011889060.1:646542-648699 GCF_000151845.1 Pteropus vampyrus | reverse complement strand
GGGGGGAGGGTGACTGGAGGGCGGAGGGAGGAGACCATTTGTTTCTGTTGGAGAAAACATTACATAACAAACTCAAACCATGTTATATTTGAGTTCCGTGCTTTTTTTTCCCCAGGCCTCGATCTGTTTATCGTCCTTTAAATCCTCTGGCACCCAGCCGAGGTGGGTTTTTCATACATTTTTATGCTTTTAGAGATTTTTGTTTTGATGTTTACAAAATGTCATTGTAACTAAACTTAATTTGCGAAAATTTTCAACTATTTTATATTTTGCTTTATTTGAATGACCAAAAGTATAAGAGTAGATCATAGTCAAGTCTCATGATTTCTACGTGTTTTTGTTGAGTGCCTGATACATGCCAGGACCTAAACTAGAGCTTTATGTAAAATTAATTAGAATATATAAGTAGTCCATATATATCAGAGGTTTTCTGGGGAACTCTTAAAAATCTGGATGCCCAAGCCTTATCCCAGACCATTGAAGCCAGAATCTCTGGGATTACACCCAGGTGTTAGTATTTTTTAAACTCTCCAGATGATTCCAGTACAAGGCCAAGTTTGAGAATGGTTCAGGGTGTGCTTCTCCAACTTGGTGTGCGTACAATCCACCGAGGAGCCTTGTTAAAATGCAGGTCCGATTCTGTCGGTCTGGGTGAGGCCCAGGATTCTCCTAAAGTCCCGGGCGGGGCCCCAGGTGCTGACCCGTGTCCCACACTCTGAGTCGTAAGGATGTAGAGCGGTTTCAGGAGGTTAGGTTCCTGCAGACCGCTCCGAACCGCACTGTCCAAGATCGCAGCCACTTGCCACATCAGGCCACTGAGCAATTGAAAAGTGGCTAGCGCAAAACCAGATGTTACATTTTACTTAATTCAGTTCATTTAAATTTAAAAACGGAAGCAGCATAAACTTTTTTGCCATTATTGTTTTGGTAGGATGACTTTAACATGTATTGTGGTGCATGTATACCTTAAAATGTGGATATTAGAAAATACTTCTTTGAATTTTTTACTGGAAAATTTAAACTACATGTGTGGCTGGCATTATATTTCGGAGGGGCAGCGTTGATGTAGACAGTTGGAGGTTATTGTACAAAACTATCAGGTGCATCCTCGACCCGACCCGTTCTCAATGAGGCGCTGACCCCTGGGGCAACCCTGTAATTGACTTGCCATTCCGATGTTTTCTTTGGACCAGGACTGATTTAAGAACTTGAATTTCCTGGTCAAGGTTTGCATCTTGATGCGTTTCTGAGAACCAAAGAGATTTAGAAAGGCGGAGTGAATGGACTGCTCTTAGATGCTCACTCTTGCACAATATGGCAGATTTTCTTCCCCAAATTTATTCTCACTGCCTGGAGAAGGGCATCGCATCATGGGAAAGGTGTGCCTGCTTCTTACCCTTTGTCTCTTTACTTTATAACTTTTCATTTCCAACTTAAATGTTTTTGTTACACAAGATTTTATAAAAATTGAAACAGTAAAAAGGTTACAGAAAAAAGAAAAGATTCCTCACCCACATCCTGCCTCCACTTTCTGCGTGTGGGCCGGAGTTGGGAAGGTGTTCTTCCCTATGATTACTTCTTTTTTTTTTTTTTTTTAAGGATACTAGACATGTAACTATATGTCAGGTATACAACATAATGATTTGCTACATGTATGTATTGTGAAGTAGTTAACATCTATCATCAAACATAGTTACAAATTTGTTTTTATTGTGACGAGAACTTTTAAGATCTCTTTTAGCATCTGTCAAGTATTATTAACTATAATGGCCATGAGTACATTACATCCCCAGACTTAATTATTTTATAACTGAAAGTTTTTACCTTTTGACCCCTATTTCACCACCCCTCCCCCCACCCCCATCCCCTGCCTCTGGCCAGCACCCATCTGTTCTCTGTATCTGTGCGTTTGGTTTTTTTTGGCTTTCTTTTGTTTTTAGATTCCACTATATGGTATGTATCCTCCTCTGTCTGACATTTCACTTAGCATAATGCCCTCGCGGTCCATCCACGTTGTCACAGATAGCAAGATTTCATTCTTTATAGCTGAATAATAGGATCACTGTTAAAGCAGGAAGTTTAATTGTTCATTTAACAAAACCATCAAGTCCTGAGAAACACTCGATTCCATATTATGCTAAATTAGAGACGTGAGAC
>NW_011889060.1:644842-646047 GCF_000151845.1 Pteropus vampyrus | reverse complement strand
GGTTAAAAAAGGAGGACTTTGTATGTTTCTTAATTATTGAAACTAATGGTCTTTGTGACGATTTTTAGTTGCTTTCTGACATTTGTTGTATAAAACATGTGATAATCTTGTACTTTCCGGCTGATATTCTTATTAAGAGGTCCCATTTGCTGGATGACCTCACTAACAAAAGTTCATGGTATTATTAATGGTTTAACACACAGTAAGTTTTAATCCCATATTAAAATAAAGAGGATTAGAATCTGAACTATGTGAAACATTTTCTGAAATCTTGTCTATTTCTCTTTCAGGAGAAGATGATGGTGAGTTAAAACTCTCGTGTTTGTGTTTGTTTCAAATATAGAGAAAATGTTTTTAATGATCAAACTTTGCTCTTTCCTCTAATTCAAAAGAATTTATCTTTTTTCATAAAATGGCTACCAATGAATGGTGACAAAAAATGAATATTTAATAATATGTAGTTATCCTATATTAAAAAAGTATAAAGACCATTTTTCTTAAATGTTTAGTATAGCAACCGTGATTACATACCAACTTCCCCATTTTCTGGTTTTTATACTCTACTTGAATATGTTCTGAAGAAAAGAAGTTAACGTAGTTTGACCAGGTAATTTGTCTTGTTACTTCTTTATTTTCTTATTGACTTTGAAATTGGTAACCTCAGTTATCATTATAATACTTAATCTGGTGAATAATAATAATTATCAACAATTAGTTATTCTAGGTTACTGAATGAATATTGTTCATAAGGTGCCCCAAAAGAGCCAAAATAATTTTTTCAAACGGATATCTGTGTTCAAGGGCAGGATAGAAAGATGCATAAAACATGAAGCCTTCCCTTTAGGAGCTGCCAGTGTGTAGAAAGAATGGTGAGCACTCTACGTAGGTGATGGCAAAGTACAGACAGGTGCCAGGGCTCTTTAAAGGTGTAATAAATCCTATTTCACTGGAGCAATCTGAGAAAGCTTGCTGGAGGAGGTGACATTTGAGATGAATAATGGGGCAGATTCAGGTCAGCAGAACTGGAAAGTATGTGCTGTTTGGAGGAAATAGTATGGACCAAGGAGATGAGAAAGGAAAAATGAAGCATGTTTGGGGAGACCCTGTAAGCTAGGAAAGACTTTATATAGGGGAGCTCGACTTTCCTCTTAGCAGTTGGGGTTGAATAAACAAGTGAGATAATGATAAGTGGTCCTTAGAGGATG
>NW_011889060.1:644236-644792 GCF_000151845.1 Pteropus vampyrus | reverse complement strand
CAGACAGGTGCCAGGGCTCTTTAAAGGTGTAATAAATCCTATTTCACTGGAGCAATCTGAGAAAGCTTGCTGGAGGAGGTGGCATTTGAGATGAATAATGGGGCAGATTCAGGTCAGCAGAACTGGAAAGTATGTGCTGTTTGGAGGAGATAGTATGGACCAAGGAGATGAGAAAGGAAAAATGAAGCATGTTTGGGGAGACCCTGTAACCTAGGAAAGACTTTATATAGGGGAGCTCGACTTTCCTCTTAGCAGTTGGGGTTGAATAAACAAGTGAGATAATGATAAGTGGTCCTTAGAGGATGCTGAGTGAAGGAATCCGTAGGAAGATGTCTGTATTGTTTTGCAAAGTGCGCAGACTCTCAGGAAGCAAAGAAATCCCCACCGCCATCAGATTGATCCCCTGGACTCCACCCTCAGCTCATCTGTGGGTTGAGTTTTCTTATCATGCTTTGCTTGTTTCAAAATAAAATAAGAATATGTAATTTGGGAAGCGCGTTACCTATTTTGACTTTTATTGACTGCCATTTTCCTTTTCAGTCAGAACAACAATTTG
>NW_011889060.1:642344-644186 GCF_000151845.1 Pteropus vampyrus | reverse complement strand
TCAAAATAAAATAAGAATATGTAATTTGGGAAGCGCGTTACCTATTTTGACTTTTATTGACTGCCATTTTCCTTTTCAGTCAGAACAACAATTTGGTCTAGCAATAGCTCTTTTAGCATCAGCACACAGATAAGTCAGGCCCTTCCATGTGCTAGTCACTAATTTTTCTGAAGAATTATCTTGAAAATTAAGAAATTTTTAAATTATCCCTTGAAACTTAGATAATCAAAGAAATATACCTGGCTTTACTGGATCGGGAAAAATGGAATACTTAATTATTTGATTTTGTATTAATTAGAATTCACTATTTTTTCTAGAATTTTTAAGAGTGCTATCGTAATCATCAAAAGCAAATTTAAGACTGTTAAACTCTCCTCACATACTTAAGGATGTTTAAGCCTCCTAGTGAATAAGATTTACATAACATTTTGGCTGAAATGTTTTCTCAAAATTTGTAGCCAAAAAATCATAAGAACATTCTCCCAATACTTGAATTAGAGTATGATTTTCTAGAACCAGATGCCTATTTCTCTACTTTACATGAAACAGTGGACATTTCTAGAGAGATTTCTTAATTTGTCACAAAAATATTGTATAGACTTAATTTATTCTAATATATAAATGACTATATATTTTAACCCAGTTCTCTGTGTGGTTTTTTTTTAGGAGAATCATTCTACACATGGCTAGAAGGTAAACTTTTGGCGTTTTACATTTTTTTGGATTCTTGTAGAAAATGTATTTATTCAATATATTTTTGTAAGTTTTAGGATTCTTAACTTGACAACTAATTTTGACAGTATTTGAAAGAAAATAACATGTTTCAGATTTTTATATGTTGGGGTGCAGTTTTTTAAAAAATTTGAGGCTACCGGTCAGCCAAAAACTAGCATTATGGAAACAAACAGGGCAGACACTGTCATCAGGTTTTCCTAACCCTCACAAGTCTTATTTTATTCTGTATGTGATGCTCATCCAAACCACTCTTCTAAAAACCATTATGGAAACCTGCTTTTTAAGGTAGAGACGTTCTTGTTTGGAAGGAAGTACTTTTTTTATATATGAAATTGAGGGAAGATAAATTTGAATCCAGAAGGTTTTAAACATATTTACACATGCGAATTTTGCCTAAAATTGTCTCCTTAAAGGCTAAAGCAGTATAGATCCCAGTATACTAGAAGCTTTTGCATTCTTATAGTTTTTTGTGTTGAAATATAAAATGTTATTAATGGAAAGCTAAAACATCCTACAGTTTTAACAACTGGATATATGATGCTTTTTAAAAATTTGCCATTGATTTATGAAACCAAAAGTTAAAATGTATTAATGAAAGGTAAGCAAGTTGAATGATATAGGAAAATTGATATTTCATATCCATAACCTGACAGGAACTCTACAGAGCTAAACTAAGTAATTAGTTCTGTTTTATGTTTGTTAATTTGTGATGTTATCTTGTGAACATGATTTCTCTGTTTTTAATGAACTACGTGCATATATTGGGCATCGTTAAGGCAAACAGTGTCAATGTGCAGATACTGCTAGGAATTATACGATGAATGGCCTGTGTGGAAGAAGGTTCTTGCTTTGTTTAAGTAGCTTTGTTCTAAAGATACAAATTGTGAAAAGCAATATTTAGGTTAAAAGAGGTGGTCAGACTCTGAATATTGATAATGAGGATGACAATGACATTGTGGGCAGAATTGGAGTCTAGGGTGTACAGTATTAAGCAATCCTGTAGGGTCTGGCTGATGGCAGTCCCGAGTACCCATATGTGATGCAGAGAGCACCCCGATTTATAGATAACTGACTCGGCTTTTCCCAGATTCATTTTCCTCATCGGGG
>NW_011889060.1:622291-641261 GCF_000151845.1 Pteropus vampyrus | reverse complement strand
TCGGACATGATTGTACTCACATAGTAAACGGTTTTCCAAGTTTGGGCTCCTTACAAGAGGGACACATGGTGAAGCGGAATTGGAGAATTCTAGGGCGGAGGATTCATCAGCCACACAAAGGGACCTGGCGGAAGGAGAGAAGCAGAACCCTCTCCTTCCTTGATCACCAAGTGGGTCCAAAGAAAGGACTTCCGTAGGAACGGGAAAAGGAGAAACAACTATTGTTAAGCCAAAGCAGTGACTTTATGATTACTTTTGCCTTAGTGTAGCTCAAACCGTGAAAAATCTATACCATTGCCTTCTGGGTAACATGGGAACCTGCCAGGTGCCTCCATAGTGTTGGGACCTCCAGTAGCCCAGCATCTCCTGTCTTGTTCTGCGTTAAGTTATATTCAGTTCACTCCATTCTGAAGTCACAATCTTATTTTCTCTTCCACTGAGAGAATCCTGATCTAATGATTTCATATTATTCCTTGATTTATTTTTAATGTCCTTGAATCTTAACTTTAAAAATAAGCCTGTGTACTGAATCTTCAGTATTCCTCTTATCTAAATGGAAGCGATTTCTTTTTCATCATTTTTCTGAGCAGGTTTATGTCTGGAGAAGAGAGTCTTCTATAAGCTCATATCAGGACTTCATGCTAGTATCAATTTACATCTGTGCGCGAATTATCTTCTGGAAGGTAATCAGATTTTTACATAGAAATTTTGCCTTTAGTGTTAAAATCGTTGAGGGGAAATATGTATTCTCTGTAGAGAAAAAAATTCTGTCAGAAGCGTGTCATGTATTTCTCTCTCTCTTTAGAAACCTGGGGTAAACCTAGCTGGGGGCCTAACATAAAAGAGTTTAAACGCCGCTTTGACCCTGTGGAAACCAAGGGAGAAGGTCCAAGGAGGCTGAAGAACCTGTACTTTTTATACTTGATTGAGCTTCGAGCTTTATCAAAGGTGGCCCCATATTTTGAGCGCTCAATTGTCGATCTTTACACTGGAAATGTAGAGGATGATGCTGACACAAAAACTCTTCTGCTGAATATTTTTCAAGATACAAAGTAAGAATCACACATCACCAGTGCTCTGAAATGCTCTGCTCCATATTTGCATGAGGTAGCGCTTGAAATACAACAGAAACTGGCTGCTAAGAGTTAGGAAAAGGGAGAGTTGGAACCGAGAGGGAAATGGTCAATAGAACAGCAGTATTGAAAATGTTTTCTAAAAACGTTAACTGAAAATCATCTATAAAGCATCGTTGCAGACTTTCACATTCGCAAGCTGGCGAATGTTAAATTTCAAGTTAAAATATAACTTGTAATTTTGTGCGGTATCAAAATTTAATGTGACTTTCATGTTCTTTCTACCAATTTTGTATTCTTCCAGTTACTAATTAAATTCAGACGATATCGGATGTTAGCATAAAGAGAGACACCGAAGGGAACATTAGCCTTACTTTCCAGATTATAACCGTCTTCATAAAAAATGCTGGGTCTATAAAACTTGAGTTTACTGGTTGTAAAATGAGCATGTTGGATTAAGAAATGTTTAAAGTAAATTATGCATTAATTTTAAATGATGCTTTAAAATGTTGAGTGTTGCACATTTTTCACATAGATTGTTTTTAATTTTTTACATTATTTTTGTTATGTCATTTATTTAGAACATTAGACTTATACATTCCGAAGCCATCATTATATTGCTTTCATCTTTTACTGAATAGTTTAAAGGTGAACTGTTTGCCACCTTCTATGTTACTAAGCCTTAAGCATGTGTAAATTATGAATTTTAAATATTTGTAGGGATAGAAAATTCTAGCAGCTCCAATACATAGTACTGATTTTTTTTGTCTGTAACTTACAATATCGTTCTTTGATCAGGTCCTTTCCCATGCACTTTGATGAGAAATCCATGTTCGCAGGTGACAAAAAGGGGGCCAAATCGTTAAAGGTACGGAGTTCTCGACTCGGGGACACAGGGCGGGGAGCAGTGCGCTGGCTGCGTTCAGTCCTTTCCCTCCAGACCCTTCTTTCCCAGGCGTCCCTCTCATCGAAGTTGGTCGATTGGATTTTATTATGAGTGACACAAAAAGCTTCTTCTCCCAACTTCCTTCTCTGGGCCTTTCTCCTTTCTCATTTGACCAGCTGCTCAGCGAGTCCTCAGTCATTACTGTGACCAATGTGCGTGGCACATTCGTACATGTCTTTTTAAAGGGTATTATTCTGACAGTGGTTTCTTACTTTAAAATCACAGTGTGTATCAAGTGTGTCTCAAAAAATCATTAGCCTGAACCCACTTTGAAGGCAATAAGTAGTATATTTTTCTAAAGTTTATTTGATACAGTGTTCCAGTTTATGAAGCTATTATGTTACAGTAAGTACATCACAAAGTACATTGTACCCTTAAAACGTTATAAAAGTATTTGAAATTGGCTGGCAAATAGTCTTCTAGTACACAATCTTTTATGTGCATTTCCAATATCTGAAAACAAACATTTTTGTTATGTTGGGTGCAAATTAATTTGTTAGCAAAACCTGACCTGAATTAATGTAAGAATATTTATAGCGTTTTTTAAAAAAATTCTGCTGTTACTATTCTTACATGTTGCTGCAGAAACAGTGTATTCGATTACAGGTGTCGCCACACACTCTGGTGGGGTGTTTCATAATAGTGTATGTACTGTGTTTCTAAAATCTGAAAAGTTCTGAATTCTGAAACACATTCCACCCGTGATGTTTTAGATGTGCACACACTACAAGGACTAAAAAGTTAGCATCAAGGGGTTCTCCATCAGTAAGAGCTGCTAGGTATTCCTGAAGTGAAGTGATTTATCTACAGCTATATTTTAGTTTTGGAAGGTTGTTTTGTTTTACAGTTGTTTTAGAGGTGTATTGCTATTACAGTGTTTAATATTATGTGAATTTATTTTTGCAATGCTTCCTATTTTCTAAGTATGTATACAGATATAGTGTGATCTTCCCAACGCCCTTGTACGATAGGACAACTGTGACTGTGTATCTTTCCGTAGACGAGGAAGGTGAGGCTGAGAAAGGCCTAAGGTTTCACAAAATGCAGGAAATTTCGTTTGTTATTTTTCAGAGGTGCATAAAGGAGAAAAGCCCATTTTTTTCATCCCCAAGAAAACATGAGTTACATGAGCCTGGCGAGCCCAGGAGTTTCCTGTTCTACCTTCTTCCTCAGAACCCTGGGCGGGCCCCTGGCGGCCACTTTGCAGGCTCCTCACCACCAGCTTCAGGCAATAAAATGTTCACCTCAGGACAGTAAAATGATCTTTATTCCTAGTTTGCCGTGTGAAAAAGATAAGGAAACTTTCTCTTCACTAGTGTCACCTTTGGATACAGCGAGGGTGGCCTGAGCCTTAGAAGCGCGCGCATGCGCACAGGCCAGCGTTTCCCGAGAGACGGGCCCCTCGCGCAGCCCCTCGCCATCACGCCGGGGTACCCGTTACAGACAGCTCCGTGCGAGGACAGGGGCGGGGACTGTCCCCGTTCTGGGCTGAGCTTTCCCATTCAGACTCGCAGAGCAATCCGTCAGAAATAAGTGAAATACGGCTTTGTTTACCACGGGGTGTATCCAGACATCAAATGGAAGCAGCCGTTAAGTTCCTTAAAAGTAAAAACCACGTATTATTTGCTTTTGTGTCCCTCAGAGCGCGTACTTTGGTGCTTTGCACAGAGTTGTCCCTCAGTAAAAAGTGTGTTGACTTAGTATGTGGAATGAATTTTATAAATCTCCATTGACGTTAGTTGTGTTACGTGCAGCGACATGCTATACAAATTCAAATCATTTTCTTCACTGTTGAAAAACACAACTCGGTCAGTAAACTTCAGAACTTTTATTTCTTATCATTCGAACGGGTGCAGTTTCATTTTAAACATCTAATTAGAATGCAAATATCTTCTGCATGCTAGGAGGAATTCCGGTTACATTTCAAGAATATCTCCCGTATAATGGACTGCGTCGGATGTGACAAGTGCAGATTGTGGGGGAAATTACAGGTTCGTATGTTGTCTGATATTTTGAAACCAGTACTAACCTTAAATTTTTCCACTGAAGAGTCGAAAGTTTTTATTAAAATGTCCTCATTGTTCACTGAATTCGAGATTGTGTGTTTTTTTGTATTATTGATGAAAAAAATTATTAAGTTCTATGTTAATGTGTATGTGTAAGGCTGTTTTTCCTATTCTGTATTAATGATTCGGGTTTTATTGTGTTTCTATTGATACAATCAGATTCATTTCTAAAGTTGGTTAAAGAGCATATTAGTATATACCCCTATAAAAGATGAAATATAATTATATAAAAGGACTTAATTATGAAATTTTGGTCACCGAACGTGTTTCAGCGATCAAAAGGCGGCCATCTAGTCACAAAATAGCACAGTTCTGCCAGCCAGGCCCGTTTTTCTATATGTTCATGTAAAAAGGATTGATATTTCATCCCTTTTTTTTGTTTGTTTTTACAAAGATGACAGTGTCATAGAAAATCAAGAGACATTATTTTAATGGAATCAGTTTTCTTCTAGTGCTAATAATTGAGAAATTGTTAAGTGTAGGTGTCACTGATGATTTCTAAGTTTTGAGTTGCTAGGGGCTTTTAAGTTTACGTATTGGATATCGTTATCCTAATGTGACAGTTTCTAGGTTAAAAGAGGCATTTTAGTAATTCAGAATATCGTATGCATGCAGCAAGTTTTAAACTCTTAAACTATTCAGGTTTCTCTACCAGCTTAGATAAACTTATCATGTGCTCAGTCCGTGCGGAGGTGGAAACTGTAGTTTGCATAGTTTGCCGTGTGGTGAGGTTGAGTTCATGTGTGTTCCTCTCCTCCCAGTGACTGTCCCTTTAAGCCTTTATGGTAGTTACGATATGAATATAATTGTAAGTTTATCACTATTTCCATTAGACCCAGGGTTTAGGAACTGCCCTGAAGATATTATTCTCTGAAAAAGAAATCCAGAAGCTTCCAGAAAACAGCCCATCGAAAGGCTTCCAGCTCACTCGACAGGAAATAGTCGCTCTTTTAAACGCGTTTGGAAGGTAAGGACGGATTCTCCCGCACGTCGCAGCCAACTCCACAGGTCACCTCTGCTAGAGCAGTTTGTTTTGCTTTGTTCTGTCGACAGAGGAAGAACTATCCTCATACGTTGTCATACTGACTCACAAGTCAGTTTGTCTGCAGCTCACAGGATTTCTGTTTGTCAGGATTTCTGTTTGCCTTCTCAGTTGCGTGGGGAGAATATTCTCCCCGTAATATTCTGCTCTCTAGCTGGCTGTCACGTGTTCAAGAACAGTAGCAGGGGTAAGGAGAGCTTGGCTGAGAAGGTGACGAAAGAAACATGGAACCATTCAGCTGCTCTTATTTCTGAAAACCAGGAGGCATTTTTCTTCCACTTAGTCTTACCCCATTCTTCCTGTATACAGATGTATAATTTGCTTCTTATTTATACCACTGATGGTTTCAAAGATCACGTGAATTTGCCTATAGAGGTCCATGCAATACCAGCTGAGGAACAGGGAGCAGAAGGAACAGAATCATAGAAAATAATACGATGCTCTGGGAAAACGGGAAAAAAAGGAAGAATTTTTTTAAAAATAGGGAACCAGGTGATTCAGAGATTATTTCTTACGTTTTCTTACCATGCGTTTTTAAGGTAAAAAGGGGCAATTAAATGTAAAATAAATTGTCCCTTCCCCCACCCTAATAGCATAGATTTCACCTGTTGCTCCCGTTTTTAAAGACGACTGTGTAGGTTAAGGTTTCAAACAGGATAGACGTAGAATGTCCATCAGTAATTAGTATTTTATGAAAAATTCAGTGCACCCTCTTATGAGGCCGAGAGTAAGATGAAACGGGAAACGAGTCAATTTAAATTAATTAAAATAAAATTTAAGTGAAGATTTTAAGCAAACATCTTTGAAATTCGAATAAAATTAAATTGGGAAGGAAGCAGGTGCCGACTTCCTCAGACTTTCTCGGAGTCTCACAGACAATACCCCTAACTGTGACCTTCCTGCCTCGGCCCGTGTCTAGAACCTGGCATCATCACCCTGCCCCGTTCTCGGACCGGCTGGGCTCAGGGTCCGGGCACCCAACTTTGGGGCCCGGCCGGTTACTCGGTGTCAGCTCCGGCCAGTCACTTTCCTCTTCCAGCTGTTCCCCTGCTCTGTAAGATGAACCCTTCTCGGGGTTACTGTGAAGATAAAACGAGACTGTCTGTGACAACGCTTCTTAAACCACAAGACGCTGCCCGGCTCGCGGCGGCCACGGTGACTCACGCACTGCCGCGTGCCTCCTGCTCTAATCTTTTACTGTTTAAAAAAATTTTTTTTCTGATTAATCTAGATGCGAGAAACCTTTCTTCTCTTAAGGGTAATGACACTCAGGGTGGGATAGTGACGTAAATAAGGTGCAGCCTAATTTCCTTTTTCCTCCCCGAGGGGAAACAAATAGCAGTTTATCTGTCTGCATTTTAAAGGTCCTTAGAATATTCATCTTCCCCACCCCCCAATTATAAAAGTCATGATCATTACAGAGAACTTGGAAAAACATATGAAAATATCATTTTAAAATAAATTTTAAATTTCTCATATCTCTACCACCCTGGACTATTTCAACACTTTATTTTTAATGTGTATATCCCTAGTACTTATAAGAAAAATAAATATATACTACATATGTGTATGTATATATGTGTTTACAGAGTCGCGAGCATACTTTTTTTATACTTCAGTTTTACTTGGAATCATAATCATTTTCCAGTGTTATTAAAATTTTTTCATAGGCATTATTCATTTATTTTTTGAGTCAAAAGGAAAGTTTATTAGAAAAGGGGTAACGCTCCGCAGAGCGTGGTCTCCTCCCAGAGGCCAAGAGTGAGAGGGACAGTAAGAGACGAGGACCGTGAGAGCGACAGGCGGAGTGAAGGCGCCGAGGGGGACCTCACAGACATTATTTTTAGTGTCTACCGATAGGTCACAACTTAGTCATTCTGTTTTTACATTCAGTTGAGTTTGTTTCCTTCATATCATTCTATACATTGCTTCTTTAAAGAATATTATTGTTTTTCTTAAATATAATGAAATCTGTTCGTTTCATTATATGTTCCACCTGATTATCAGTCCATTTAAGTAGTAAATGATCGTGGACGCACTAACACACAAAATTATTGTATTACACTTCGGGGAGTTTATGCATTAGCCTTTCTTAAGCGACTTGGTAGCTTCCTGGCTGGCAGTCCCTTTAACACAGCTCTACCGTTGCTTTGCCATGTGATGCTCGTGGGCAGAGATGTACAATGAGCATTGTCTTTGGTTCTGGCCACTGAATCCTGGAAAATGTGGTTTCATTATCTTGAATACCCTGCAGGATCTTTCCTACACTAACAGCCAGTTTTTGATAGTTTCAGCATTTACATCAAATGGTTTATTTTCCAGGGAACAATGACATGGCATTAATAAACCTGTTGGAGATTATATTTTCGTGCCCCTCTAAAAGGGTAGAGCAGTAGGTAGACGCAGGTATGCTGTGTGCCTTCCCGTGTCAACCTTGGGGTACTAATAGAGAACGTGGGAGACATCTCCTGGGTGATAAACTGTGCGGTCTGGGCTGCATCTCCACGGACTGTGCTTAGCGGTCCACGCAGCGCTGGTCCACTGGTGCCTCGGGAAGGGGACACACCCAAATTAACGTTCATGAGCGCCTTCACCTTCCCTGACCCGCTCCGTCTGTGTCCATGTCAGACTGGGGCGTGGTTTTCCATTCTGACCACATCTGCTATTTACTAAGCTCTTTTCTTGAGTTAGTTAAGCCTTGGTCTCTCTACTGCATCTTCATATATATTCTGGTAGTTTTTTTTTTTTTTTAACAGCTACTTTGAAGTATACCGTATGATTTTACACATTTGTTTAATAATCATATTTTTCCTAATAATTAAAAACTGTTTCAATCCTTTAGTATTCCAAGGATTAGAGTAAGAATTCATTTTCTATGACTCCCACAACTTGTCAGAGTGTAAAGAAAATGGTTTTGGCACCATAGAGAGCATAGAGTTTTTGAGCAGCGACATGGTCTTGGGGTCTGATTAATTGGTTAGAATGCACCTACTTGCTGGGTGTCCTGGGAAAATTACTTGCTCTATTTGAGCCTCAGTTTTCCAAAAATGTAAAATCAGGGTTAATTTTATCTACCTTGTAGAATTATTATTATTATTTTTTGCAATTAATGAGATTGTGTGTGTGTGTGTGTGTGCGCGCGCGCGCTCAGAACATTGCCCAGCACATGCTAAACTCTTGGTATAAGAAAAATTATTTATTAAATAAAGGAGCTGAATAATGCATCCTATATTATCCTAAGTTATAGAAAGAAAATGTTAGATTTTTACTGTATCCACTCCAAATTTTACATAAGGATCATCAAGCTTTTAGGATTATTTTTTGGGGATTTCTATTCGAGTTTTACTGCTGGACCCGGACCCAGAAGCATTGTATTTATTCATTCATTCATTCTTTATTGAGCACCATAAACACTGATGGGCGTAGGGCACAGGAATTCGGCAGCAGTCAGTAAACAGACTGAAGAGTGGACAGTGCAAACAAACTCGTGTGTTTGGGGAGCAGCACGGAGCGCACCTCCAGAGAGGAATGTGCAAAGCGGATTTGCAGACCACACGTCATGTCGAGGTTCTTTATCGTGACGAAGTGTTCATGTCACTGTTCCCATCATTAGTCTAGAATCTAGTGATAAGAAGTAGTAACTGGCTTCCTTTGTCCCTTGTTGACCAAGACTAAAGAAAGAATCATGGCTCCGTGTTTTATTAATCTTTGATAAGTAATTACAGATACTTATTTAAAACTAGAAGCTTCAATGTTCAGTGTTGTATACATTCTCTTATTTTGGATTTTCCTTTCAAATTATAGCCCATATAACATCAATTATTTGAAACAGCTATACATCATATTAGCTATATACTAATATGCTTTTTTTTCTCTTGTAGGCTTTCTACAAGCATAAGAGAATTACAGAATTTTAAAGTCTTATTACAACACAGTAGGTAATAAAGGCTTTTAGATGTCTGACTAGAGACATAAAGTGTGACTGTGTGAAGACTTACTCTTGGACATTCAGCAAAAGGAGACTAATCTTCAAAGACTTCGAGAATTCTGAACTCTTAAAGAGAAAATTCAAATGTTCACTTGAATATTTATGATTCTTAATAGACTGTCAATTAGAGGTATTTATAAATGAAGTATGTGCTTTTAAAACCTGTAAGTTATACTAATTCTGTGTTTAATTTCATGTTTCCATCTGTTGAATATTCTGCTCTTCAGTTTAGAATTGGTTTTGTTCTTACTCTGTTATGCTTTGCTTCCAGTTGTCCAGCCGAAATGACCGTCTCCATCCTGATAACACTGTTGTCAGTCTGTTGGGCACAGGGGAGCAGATGGTGCTTAGGGCTGGTATCAGTGGCACAGTTATCGATGATTTAGGTTTAGCCTCGCCCAGCTCTGCGTGTCACCTTCTGGAATGTGGAAGTGTCGGTGTGACGAATGGCCCTTTCAGTGTATAGTTTCAGAAGTTACTTAAATCCCCAGGACTTCGTTTGTTTTTACTTAAGCTTTTAGTTGCTGTTGCTGTCTTGTTTTGGTCTAAAGGACCTGCTTTGGTAAAGCGAGCAAGTCCTGTCCCCTCTGCCACCGGCCACGTCGCCTGGGAGTGCGGGGGGCCTGGCTCGAAGGATTCTTTACTTAGAACCTAAAAGCATTTTCTTTGATTTTGTGTTTCTTTGTTCCTACTCCAATTTTAGAAGTGTTCATTTACTTTAAAAGAAATAAATGCATAAATATTTGTTTCCATCTCGATAAAATTTGAATAGGATTTTACGGATTTATAATGCCAATTTAAAACATATGCACAGAATTTACTATTTTAAATTGAAGCAAGCATTTTTAAAGGGTTTTCTTTTAGGATACAGTCCATGCCGTCCTCTCGTCCGATTTGCTTCGGTAGGGTGTTGAAGCGGGTAGGTTTGTTCACGCCTCTTGTAAGCTTGCCCTCGCCCTGCTTGTTCGTTCTAGTTCATTGTATATAAATGCGTGACTTGTACCAACAGATGCCTCAATCTTACAAGGTCATTTTCTAAACCGGGGATTTAAATATCCTTAAGAGTTAAAATATCGATTCTTTAAAAAGGTGTTAGTATATGCAGTGTGGTTAATTTGGAAGGTTGCATCCGTGTAGAAGTAACGTGGGTACAAAACTTAGTTTTTCCTCAGACTCTTCAGTCTTTCATGAAGTAAACAAGTGCTCTTAAACCCGTACCTTCTGCCAAGGCCTGAAATGTGCTCACTGACGACTCGGTGACGTGTTTTGAATCCTATTTAGTTGGCTCACCCCTCTTTTAAAAATAATTAGTCACCCTGGGAGAGAGCGATATGGTTGGAGGGAACGAGGCCTCACCAGTTACTTATTTTCTTACCAAATTTCTAACCTTTATAGACGGGGTTTTCATTGTTGCCGATTTTTTTTTTGGTGGTGGTGTTTTTGTTAAGTTGAATAAAACAGGCGGGCTTGACTGGAGCGTCTCTCCTCCATCGTTTCATTTTTAGGATTTCAGATTTTATATGGTGTGAGGGGGAAGCTTAAGGTCAACTTGTCTAAAAAGTGAATAAATAATGTTGCTGGTAAATTAATAATTATTCTTAGTGTTCATTTAGAGTTGAAGAAAATATGAAAAAATCTTGCACTCTGTCTATTTTTATTATGTTTAAAAATCTTTCTCGTAGTGTTACTTCACTTTCCCTCAGTTAAAGAAAAAGGCTATTATTTAAACTATTTACTGGAGAAAATCCTTGGCCATTTCCATTTATCGCTTTTTTATCTTTACTGTGATTTGTTTTAAGCTTAGGAAAAAATGTTAGAGTGAGTTCCAGGAAATTAAAAGGTCTAGTTAGGATTAAAAGTTCTTTTCAAAGTTTTAACGAAGTTTTTCACTACCAAGAAAATAAACAAAATGAAGTATTCTTAAGCTAAAGTTCATTTAACTTTATTTTACCATGAATTAGATTGCAGGTCGCAGCCTGCATTTTTGTGTGTGTATTTCCTACACGGTCGTGTACGCCATAGGAACCTTTGTTTTGTGAGTCTGGTCGTGACATAAGCTGTTTTTCCAGTTCACGTGGTTTTTGTCGCAAAGTGGTACTGGAGTTCTGCTTGCTTTGCGAAAACGCGTGCTGGTCATTCCTCTTGGCGTTTTGTCTTTATCTCATCACATAATTAAAAAATCCAGCACTTGATCACATAACTGGCAGAGATGACGGCAGAGAGGCCCCTGGCCGCCGCGGTGCGAGCTGTTTCCCGCGTGGCATCTGTGTGAGTTAGAAAGACTGTACATTAAAACTGGTAACAATCCGAACGTTTCTCCTGTGTTGATTCTTAGGTTAAGAGGAGGATCGGACAGAATAGTAATAGTTTTCAGTTTTGAAACTCGCTAAGTCAGATGCGAATTCCTCAACACTTGTAATCTGCCTCCAGAGAGGAATGTGCAAAGCGGATTTGCAGACCACACGTCATGTCGAGGTTCTTTATCGTGACGAAGTGTTCATGTCACTGTTCCCATCATTAGTCTAGAATCTAGTGATAAGAAGTAGTAACTGGCTTCCTTTGTCCCTTGTTGACCAAGACTAAAGAAAGAATCATGGCTCCGTGTTTTATTAATCTTTGATAAGTAATTACAGATACTTATTTAAAACTAGAAGCTTCAATGTTCAGTGTTGTATACATTCTCTTATTTTGGATTTTCCTTTCAAATTATAGCCCATATAACATCAATTATTTGAAACAGCTCTACATCATATTAGCTATATACTAATATGCTTTTTTTTCTCTTGTAGGCTTTCTACAAGCATAAGAGAATTACAGAATTTTAAAGTCTTATTACAACACAGTAGGTAATAAAGGCTTTTAGATGTCTGACTAGAGACATAAAGTGTGACTGTGTGAAGACTTACTCTTGGACATTCAGCAAAAGGAGACTAATCTTCAAAGACTTCGAGAATTCTGAACTCTTAAAGAGAAAATTCAAATGTTCACTTGAATATTTATGATTCTTAATAGACTGTCAATTAGAGGTATTTATAAATGAAGTATGTGCTTTTAAAACCTGTAAGTTATACTAATTCTGTGTTTAATTTCATGTTTCCATCTGTTGAATATTCTGCTCTTCAGTTTAGAATTGGTTTTGTTCTTACTCTGTTATGCTTTGCTTCCAGTTGTCCAGCCGAAATGACCGTCTCCATCCTGATAACACTGTTGTCAGTCTGTTGGGCACAGGGGAGCAGATGGTGCTTAGGGCTGGTATCAGTGGCACAGTTATCGATGATTTAGGTTTAGCCTCGCCCAGCTCTGCGTGTCACCTTCTGGAATGTGGAAGTGTCGGTGTGACGAATGGCCCTTTCAGTGTATAGTTTCAGAAGTTACTTAAATCCCCAGGACTTCGTTTGTTTTTACTTAAGCTTTTAGTTGCTGTTGCTGTCTTGTTTTGGTCTAAAGGACCTGCTTTGGTAAAGCGAGCAAGTCCTGTCCCCTCTGCCACCGGCCACGTCGCCTGGGAGTGCGGGGGGCCTGGCTCGAAGGATTCTTTACTTAGAACCTAAAAGCATTTTCTTTGATTTTGTGTTTCTTTGTTCCTACTCCAATTTTAGAAGTGTTCATTTACTTTAAAAGAAATAAATGCATAAATATTTGTTTCCATCTCGATAAAATTTGAATAGGATTTTACGGATTTATAATGCCAATTTAAAACATATGCACAGAATTTACTATTTTAAATTGAAGCAAGCATTTTTAAAGGGTTTTCTTTTAGGATACAGTCCATGCCGTCCTCTCGTCCGATTTGCTTCGGTAGGGTGTTGAAGCGGGTAGGTTTGTTCACGCCTCTTGTAAGCTTGCCCTCGCCCTGCTTGTTCGTTCTAGTTCATTGTATATAAATGCGTGACTTGTACCAACAGATGCCTCAGTCTTACATGGTCATTTTCTAAACCGGGGATTTAAATATCCTTAAGAGTTAAAATATCGATTCTTTAAAAAGGTGTTAGTATATGCAGTGTGGTTAATTTGGAAGGTTGCATCCGTGTAGAAGTAACGTGGGTACAAAACTTAGTTTTTCCTCAGACTCTTCAGTCTTTCATGAAGTAAACAAGTGCTCTTAAACCCGTACCTTCTCTCGCCAAGGCCTGAAATGTGCTCACTGACGACTCGGTGACGTGTTTTGAATCCTATTTAGTTGGCTCACCCCTCTTTTAAAAATAATTAGTCACCCTGGGAGAGAGCGATATGGTTGGAGGGAACGAGGCCTCACCAGTTACTTATTTTCTTACCAAATTTCTAACCTTTATAGACGGGGTTTTCATTGTTGCCGATTTTTTTTTTTGGTGGTGGTGTTTTTGTTAAGTTGAATAAAACAGGCGGGCTTGACTGGAGCGTCTCTCCTCCATCGTTTCATTTTTAGGATTTCAGATTTTATATGGTGTGAGGGGGAAGCTTAAGGTCAACTTGTCTAAAAAGTGAATAAATAATGTTCCTGGTAAATTAATAATTATTCTTAGTGTTCATTTAGAGTTGAAGAAAATATGAAAAAATCTTGCACTCTATTTTTATTATGTTTAAAAATCTTTCTCATAGTGTTACTTCACTGTTCCCTCAGTTAAAGAAAAAGGCTATTATTTAAACTATTTACTGGAGAAAATCCTTGGCCATTTCCATTTATCGCTTTTTTATCTTTACTGTGATTTGTTTTAAGCTTAGGAAAAAATGTTAGAGTGAGTTCCAGGAAATTAAAAGGTCTAGTTAGGATTAAAAGTTCTTTTCAAAGTTTTAACGAAGTTTTTCACTACCAAGAAAATAAACAAAATGAAGTATTCTTAAGCTAAAGTTCATTTAACTTTATTTTACCATGAATTAGATTGCAGGTCGCAGCCTGCATTTTTGTGTGTGTATTTCCTACACGGTCGTGTACGCCATAGGAACCTTTGTTTTGTGAGTCTGGTCGTGACATAAGCTGTTTTTCCAGTTCACGTGGTTTTTGTCGCAAAGTGGTACTGGAGTTCTGCTTGCTTTGCGAAAACGCGTGCTGGTCATTCCTCTTGGCGTTTTGTCTTTATCTCATCACATAATTAAAAAATCCAGCACTTGATCATATAACTGGCAGAGAGACGGCAGAGAGGCCCCTGGCCGCCGCGGCGCGAGCTGTTTCCCGCGTGGCATCTGTGTGAGTTAGAAAGACTGTACATTAAAACTGGTAACAATCCGAATGTTTCTCCTGTGTTGATTCTTAGGTTAAGAGGAGGATCGGACAGAATAGTAATAGTTTTCAGTTTTGAAACTCGCTAAGTCAGATGCGAATTCCTCAACACTTGTAATCTGTTTCGGAAACAGTGTGCCGTATTTCCCAGCGTTACCTCGGTGCCACTGTGTCTAAGAAAGGACAGCTGCTTTGATCTTCAACAGCACTGCCTTCAGCTGGCAGCTTGGGCACAGTTCACGGTAAACCTCTCAGCAGTTTGCAGACCGAAGGGCCTGTAGAACCCATAGCAATTCACCAAAATACAGGCTGGGTGCGGGCGTCGCGGAAATTATTCGATAAAACAACACGGGCGCACACACACATCTTTGTGTACTGTTTTAAGCAATATCTACAGGGGCACCTTTGATTTCGGAAAGAATTGCAAATAATGTGCTATCGTACCCACCATACAGTAGAAAATGTGAATGAAAGTGAATGTTTCTGCCATCTCTTCCTCACCCGCCCCCCCCTTAAATGTTTCCTCTGTTGAGATGAGGATTTGATTATGATTTGTGGAGAAGGGAGAAACTCTGTAAGTAGCTGACGATGCTCCTTCTCGTGACAGCTGGCATCGGCAGAGCCGCGTTGAGGGCTGTGCAAAGATTATGTCATCTTCACAGCAGTACCCGTAGGTAGGTACAGTCGCTTGCTTTATAAAAAAAACAGGATAAGAGAGGCTAAGTCACTTGTCTACGGTCACAAATTCTAGGCTGTGGGACTAGAATTTGAAACCAGAAAGTCTGACTCGAGAGCCTCCTCTCAGAATAGGCCGTTATCTGTGTGATTTCATTTCATAAGTTAGCTTATTACCATTCTACTAAAAAAAATCAGGGACTCTCGGCATCTTTGGAATTGTATTCAGTCATGAGGCTTTTTAAATATATATATTTTATTTAATTTTTTGAATAAGTAATACATTCACATGGTTCAAAAACCAGAGTATAAAAGCTGTACAGTGGGATGGCCTTTTCCTATCACGCTTCTCCCCCGCGCCCCACCGGGACCTGTTCGCGGTTCCTTAGGGTTCCATCCTACTTAGGCAGGTACAAGCAGACAGAAATGTCTCATTTTTACAGAGTGGCATCATATACACACTTTTTGCTTTTTTAAAATTTTCTCGGCAGCTTCCGATATCACTGGATAGCTTACTCCTTTCTGGTTACTGCTTGGTATTCCGTTATATGATCATGTAATCGGTTCGCTCATTCTCTATCAGTGGGCATCTGGAAGGTTTCCAGACCTCGTTATCTGTAATTTCACACACATTCAGATACGCACTTGTAGAATAAATTCCCCAACATGAAATTCGGGGGTGAAAGGCCATATGCATTTGTAATTTTGAAAGATGCTAGAATATTGTCCTCCGTGGGGGCAGCCACCAGTCCACGCGCCGCCTGCCGTCTAGACAGTGCTCACTTGTCCACACGACCCTACCAGAGATGTTACCAAACACTTGGATTTTTGCCATCGCGCTAGATGCAAAATCACATTATCAGTGTGTTTTAGTTTATCACGAGTAAAGTTGACTACCTTCAATGTGTTTAAGAGCCATCTGTATTTCCTTTTGTGTTCATATCTTTTGCCCATTTTTATCTGCCCCTTTGACCTTTTTATGAATTCCTAAAAGTGCTTTATTGGGCAGGAGTATTAATCCTTTCACTGTAACGAGCTGTAAAGTTTTTTCAACGCGTTGTCTGCTGACTTTGTGGTTTTGCCATGTGAATTTTTGTATGACGCAGTCTAATTCATCAGTTTTTTAAGTGGTATCTGGTGGACTTTGAGTCATACTTACAATGCCTTCTTCATTCCACAGTACTAATTCATCTATATTTTCTCTTACAACTTTTGTGGTTTAATCTTCTTAATCTAAATGTTTATTCCTTTGGAGTATATCCTGGCATGAGGTATAAGTTACGGATCCAACCTAACTTTTTCCCAGATGTTACCCAGTTATTCCGCTATCAATTCTTGAACAGGTCTCTTTTCCTTACTAGTGTGAGACGGTAACGTGTATCATGCCTCACCTCCCCCGTGGACTCAGCTCTGCATCTGGGCTCTCTCTCTCCTGCACCAGGACCGCACTGACCCAGTTACCCCGGGGCCGTGTCCTAACACCTGTGCACTGGTCCCATCTCGTTCTCTCCCTGCCCCCATTTTTTTTTTTTTACAATTTTCTTTAGCTGTTCTTGCTTATTCCATATGCGCTTTAAAAAAATCATTAATATACGGATCCTGCCAAACCCTGCCCAACTCATGTTTTTTCTCAAGCGTTGCATTTTTTAACCACTTAATGTGTCACTGTCTTTCTGATATTTTACCAGATAAAGATCTACTCTTTACTACCCATCGTGTTAGGTACTTGGGTGTTCTATTTGCCAGCGCTCAGACAGGTGAGGGCAAAGACAGAACGGGTAGTGTCTGTGTAGACAGAATTTCACCTCAGGGCTTCTGTTTTAGGACTTAGCTTCTAAGGATCGTTTGAGAACTACATTATTGAATCTTTATTTCCTTTTTTATTCCATTATGAATTCTTTGCCTAAAGGTTGGATATCTGTCAAAGATTCATAAGAAAATAGGGAGGAGCCCTTAAATGAGTATTAAACCTGAAAAATCAAGCACAGAAGACAAAAATGCCAGAAGTCACCTTTTAAAAACGAGGCCTGCCCAAGAGCAGGGTCTGACCGCGCGCATTTGCTGGTCCAGGGGCTGGGGACACAGCGCGAGGCGGATCGTAGGGTCCTATAGCCTAACTAGGTTCCACCTCTGAGGAGTGAGAAAGGCAGCTAGAGATCCTGCCGATGGAGGAGGACGTGCTACCACGGGAACCTGTCTAGTGAAGCTGCCCTCGTTGTGAATGACTTAGTCTCTGCTTGACAGTGCCATCAAGTTGTCACACACTGATTAAAATCAGCTAAAATCACCCACCTAACACCGGTGGTCAGAGCAGAGTGAGCGTTCATCGTGCAACATTCCGATGTGATTTAACTTTCCACGTGGTCCTCCACAGAATATACCTCCGGGCAGGTAAGCTCTGCGCCCTTTAGCGGGTTTCAGGGCTGCAGACCTGCAGCCCAGACTCGGGGCCAGCGAATGCACCAAGCGGGTGGCACAGCAGACATGGATCGTGGCCCTGGCAAAGCAGTGCGTGTTTGCCCTAAATGTCCCCTTTCTACACTGCGCTGGCGCCTTCCGGGAGCATCATGAGTGAGACTCTGCAAAGACGGAGGAGTGTTGCAGGTTAACAAGGTACACGGGACACTAAGGTTCAGGGTCAAGGACAGGACATGATAACGGAACAGTAGAGAAAGTGAGGGTCACAGAGGCGGCAGAGAAAGTCACAGATGTAGCCTGAGGAGCAGGCACCTGTGCTCCAGTCCTGGCCAGGCTGAGGTTCAGAGGGGTAGGTAACATTCTGAACAGCGGGGCAGCCAAGTCCAAAAGGCAGGCCAGGGGTAGAGGCGAAAGAATTAACGTTGGCCAGGTATCGTCAGTTTCTGGGGAAACGGGACGACCCAGCCACAGGTCAAGGAACAGAGGTAAGGGATCCATCTTTGGAGGAAGCAGGTAGACACCATTAGGACGGAGCTGCTGAGTCACTGGGCCTAGATCTGAAGGCTGAACCTGGACTTGGGGCCCCGGGCAGCAAGTCTCAGCCCCATCAACGCCCAGGCCCAGAGTAGCCGGGCGACAGCTATGGGAAAGAGAGAGTAGGCTGGGGCACAGCGACATCGCTAGCAGACTTCAGGGTATTCTGACCATTTGGTGAAAGGACTCTTCACAGATCCCTGCTAGGGGCCAGGGCAGGGGTAATGTAAGGGTGTCGCTGCGTTTATAGACGGGACCACAGACACGTGACAAGTACCGAGCCCGGTGTCTGTCAGTAACAGGCACTCAGTAGATAGGGGCTGATGACCACTCCCTTGTCCTCGCTGTCCCTTTTTAAATAAATATTTCCTCACTTGAATCAGTCTTTGATGAGAATCCCGCTATTTTAGCTCCATCCAGTAGCTCCTCCGCCTGGACCAGGAGCAGCAGCATTACGCACACATCATTTTACCGTGCAGGAGTCTAAAGTGAGATCAAGGTCCTTTTTTTAAGCAAGTTCCTTTAGTTGGAAATCTTGCGAAAGTTTCAGATATTTACTCATTTAGTCCTAATGTAAGTTCACCTTTATTGCTAAAACATAAAAGCAATATTCTAGTAATATCGACTATGTCACTGTAAGAACCTTTTTCTCAAAGCACTTCTCATGCTCTGGGGTTTACTAACGCTTATTCCTTTCCTCGGTTAAATGTTCAAGACCGCCAGAAAGCGGTTCTTTTGGATTTTGGTAAAAGAGGAAACCTGGGGACACGCTAGCGACTGTGCCTGATGTGCGCAGCACATGGTACCCGCACGGCTACTATACGCGCGCCTGATCCATTCAAGGAACTGGCAGAACTGAGCGCACGATGTATACGCTACGGGGATCTAAACTCCGTACAGCCCACAGCTCTGTGTGCGACACACTCTGGACAGTCGTCATCGGCTCAGCCCACAGCTGTGTGTGCGACACACTCTGGACATTCGTCATCGGCTCAGCCCACAGCTCTGTGTGCGACACACTGGACACTTTC
>NW_011889060.1:617861-621480 GCF_000151845.1 Pteropus vampyrus | reverse complement strand
TTTGGTAAAAGAGGAAACCTGGGGACACGCTAGCGACTGTGCCTGATGTGCGCAGCACATGGTACCCGCACGGCTACTATACGCGCGCCTGATCCGTTCAAGGAACTGGCAGAACTGAGCGCACGATGTATACGCTACGGGGATCTAAACTCTGTACAGCCCACAGCTCTGTGTGCGACACACTCTGGACATTCGTCATCGGCTCAGCCCACAGCTCTGTGTGCGACACACTGGACACTTTCATCATCGGCTCAATTAAATGGGTTCATTGTAAAAAGGAAAAGAGCCGATGGAAGGGACCCACACGCATCAGTCGGAGTTCTCAGGCGTCCGCTTTCGCAGTTAATCGTCTATTATGTGTATTTCCAGCAGACGCACGGAAACATTCACGTGCAGCATTTTCGCGCTGAATCAGATTTAAACGATGGTACAAAATTTTCAGGGACACTGACTCTTCCCTGTCAATTTCTGACTTTAATTTCGTTATGTTTTGTAAAACGAAGACATCTGGGTACCTCAGAACCAATAATCACCATTCCTTGCCTTCTCTTAGCCTTTAATTTTTTGCATAAAGAATAGCTTTGTTAGTGTACTTAGCAGCACAAGTAAATTAGGAAGCTAACGGAAATTTAAATTTCCCTCTCCATCCATACCTGCAGCATTTCACAGGTAGACATGATCGTTTACTAAAGAGAAAAATCGTTTGATGCGTAGTTTTTAATATTCTAGATGTGTTTACAGCACTTGTGCTTTCGCATTAGTTTTTAAAAAGGGGAAGAAGAAAGAGGCACTTGGAACATTTTCATCTTTTCCAATAAAAAAAATCCTAATTCAAATAAATACTAGCAGCTTTATCATAAAAACAGATTTTTGGGTTTTACCAGTCAATGCTGGGTTTTTCAATTTTCCTGCCAGTAATAACAATAATGAAGTGTTTATACATTATAGGATGAGTAATTACATTATTCTAGTGATATTTTTATCACTATTTTACAAAAACATATCTGCCCCGGAATGAGCTAATACTAAAGAACTCCAACGCTTCCTGATTTAAAGGAGTCTTAAGCATATGCTGAGTGCGCCTTTAAATTCTCTTACGTATGAGTAACAGAGTGCGACAAGGGAAGGCTCTATCCTTAGAGCCTTTTAGAGTAACCATTTAAAATAGCTAAGGCAACCTGAATAATCAGTGCAAATTTTGCTTCAGTGTAGGATTTCCCCTGAAAGTAACTTTTAAGTATGTGACCCAAATCCTTCCATACACTGAAAGGCAGGAATGTCATGTGGGCAGAAATGAAAACCCCAATCACGACCCATTTAAAACGTGAGGTACCAATTTTAAGTGCCATCAAGAGAAGTAGACTTCGATCTCTCTGAAATCAGTGCCCAGAGATAAATTATTCCTGAAGACCAAAATGGGACGACCTCTGGAAGGGGTGTCGTCACGCAGGTCTGGCTTACTGACCTACGTCCCTGCCCCTGCCCCGCCCTGTCCCATGCTCCTCCTAGTGCAGCAGAGCACGCCCCTCTGGGAACTGCACGCCCTGTAGTACCTTATCTCTTCCGTAGAAAATCGGAGCATTCGACCTCCCTAGAGAGCCACAGTCTCCTATCACAGGCAGTAATTCCGTCATGCACATCTCCATGTGTCGGAGGTTTTGGAATGGCACTTGTGGTTGGGGAGCTGGTATTTCGTGACGCGTGTTTCCCTTAGAGATGACTCAGAAGCGGCTGTCCGGACCCTGCCCCTGGACGTGGCGAGGAGCAGGCACGGAGCTGGAGAACGCGACAGAGCTGCTCCCGTCCCAGAGGTATCTACAAATACAGGGCATTGTTTTCAAATACCGTCGGAAATGAAAGGAAACCTGTTAGAAGTCCACAGGCTTTTGGCTTAAGAGCCAGGGGTATTTACTATTAATCCCCTTTGGAGAACCTCCTTTTCTCCCTGACCGTAACCAACGTCCAGTGAGTTGGGAAAGGTCCCGTCTCGCCAAAGTCCTGAGGTGTAATGGATGTTAGATTTCACTGGGCTGAGAGACTAGGCAAAATCTCTGAATAGAGCAGAGGAGGTCTGAGAGTGTACGTCAGCCCCATGAGCACGCATCATCTGAGCGTATCCAGCAGCACCCCTGGAAAAGGAGAGCCGAGCGCCGGGCCGGCTCCCGACTCGGCTGCAACGACCTCCGGGCCTGTGACCTCACGTGCAGGCTCGTCCGGCTGCACGGTGACAGCCCGGAGCTGTCTCGGCGTCCGCCAGCATGGCACTGACTCCGAGGGGCCTGCAGCGGTGAGGAGCTGAGGCATACTTTAGTCCACAAGCCTTAGAACCCCTCAGACCACGTGCTGTCTATATTTTAAAGAGAATTATGCGTAAAAGTCTGTGCAAACTACAACATATATTGCAATAACATTCTCAAAAACCCCTAGTATGTTTTAGCATTATTATTTAAGTTATATAAAATACATCTTTATAAAAGTACAGAACTTTTTAAAGTTTAAATTATACTCACTGAGAAGGTGGCCAGGCTCCCTTTTTAGTAAAATAAGGTTTTATCTAAGTTATTGCTAAGTTATAGTCCTATGGAGCCATCAGAAACCTGTAACAAATAAAAATCAAGTCTCATTTCTTAAGGAAAAGTGCCTAAAAATTCAGCCATAAGTTAGTCTTTCTGAAGCTTTTCAACTGAGGAGTCTCCTGTGAAACCAGTATCCGGTGCTACCCGTGGCTCGGCTTGTCAGGATCCAAAATTGCGTCTGGTGGCAAAGTCCCCACGTGTGCCAGGAAGCTGTTCGTCTGCTGTCCCCAGTCACAGTAGTCCGGAGCAAAACTTAAAAAGAAAAAGGCATTTCAACGACTGGAACCATGGTAATTACTGCCGATGACCTGCCCACGCTAGGCAGGCAGAACTGAGATTATCGTATAAACCACAGACAATTCCCAGGTTCTGCAAAGCAGCTGCTCGAAGCCCCATGTTCCACAAGACAGTGCAGCGGCCAGGAGCCCACTCACAAAAGTCTGCTGACCAGCGCCGTCCACCAGTCACGCCAGATCACGAAACGACCGGCCACGCACCGCCTGCGTCCCGACGTGGGGCGTCACTGGCGGCCTGTGTCCGGAGGGGACTCTGGCGCAGCAGCTCAGTGAGGTCAGCAGTCGGGATGCACGGCTGTCACTGCCGGTCTCTTCCACCGGGGTGGGGGCGGGGGCCTCCCTCCACGTGGCTCGCCCCCAGCTCCACGTGGCTCCCGGCAGGTGAGCGGCTAGGCCACGTTCACAGAGGGACACACGGCCAGCAGGGCGTGCGATGGGCTAACGATGCGGAACAGCCTTGGGGACACCCTCAGGCTTTGGGCTTCGGAAGCCAGTTTGACCGGCTCGGGGCCGGGTGACCCGAGCTCCCTCCACCCACTGGCCCTACGGCCGGCCTGCCATCTCCTCCCAGCACCATCCTTTCTCCCACGTCACCCGGCTCTCTCTGCCCCTCAGAAAGCCCCGTGTCCTCCCAGCTTCTCCATCCCCGTCCCCAAAAGCAGGGCTCTCGTCACAGCTCTGAAGGACCCCACGGACTTCCACAGCCCTTCTCATCTCCTCCGGGGTCGGGGGGGACGTTACGGTAAC
>NW_011889060.1:612604-617566 GCF_000151845.1 Pteropus vampyrus | reverse complement strand
AAAGCAGCTGCTCGAAGCCCCATGTTCCACAAGACAGTGCAGCGGCCAGGAGCCCGCTCACAAAAGTCTGCTGACCAGCGCCGTCCACCAGTCACGCCAGATCACGAAACGACCGGCCACGCACCGCCTGCGTCCCGACGTGGGGCGTCACTGGCGGCCTGTGTCCGGGGGGGACTCTGGCGCAGCAGCTCAGTGAGGTCAGCAGTCGGGATACACGGCTGTCACTGCCGGTCTCTTCCACCGGGGTGGGGGCGGGGGCGGGGGCCTCCCTCCACGTGGCTCGCTCCCAGCTCCACGTGGCTCCCGGCAGGTGAGCGGCTAGGCCACATTCACAGAGGGACACAAGGCCAGCAGGGCGTGCGATGGGCTAACGATGCGGAACAGCCTTGGGGACACCCCCAGGCTTAGGGCCTCGGAAACCACTGTGACCGGCTCGGGGCCGGGTGACCCGAGCTCCCTCCACCCGCTGGCCCTGCGGCCGGCCTGCCATCTCCTCCCAGCACCATCCTTTCTCCCACGTCGCCCGGCTCTCTCTGCCCCTCAGAAAGCCCTGTGTCCTCCCAGCTTCTCCGTCCCCGTCCCCAAAAGCAGGGCTCTCGTCACAGCTCTGAAGGACCCCACGGACTTCCACAGCCCTTCTCATCTCCTCCGGGGTCGGGGGGGACGTTACGGTAACGTGTCAGTGACCCACGACCGGCCTCCGCCCTCACAAGGCTCCGCCTAAGATGAGCTTCATGACTAAGAAGCGTGTGCGCGGCAGCGTCCCTCCCAAGGGTGGCACAGGGCCCTGGGGCACGCGGAGGACAGCACCTGGCTCATGGTCAGCCATGAGCTCCCGCCATGCCCGCTGGCCTCGAGCCAGGCTGAGAGGGGCCGGGACCGCTGCGGGGCAGTGGCTGAAGTGCCAGCAGGTGGACGCAAGGGGCGGGGGACCCCGGTGGCCTGCACCCCCAGGGCGCCCGGCGCTACTGCCGGGAGAAGCCCGACTCCCCCCTCCCGGGAGGCGCCTCTGCGTGGCCGCGGTGGGCCTCGCACGCACACGGGGTGCCGGCCCCCTTCCAGCCTCGCACCCCCAGCTCCTACGATCCGCTGTGGGCGCTCTGGGCCCGGCTCTGTCACTGGTGCGCCCTCACCCCACTGACCCGGCCCCGTGGGAACTGGGGCGTACCTTCCCTGAAGTCCCTGAGGGGCGGCGTTCCAGGCAAGGTCGTCGTCACTGTCGTATCTTCGAGGGTTGTCAAAGAAGTAAGATCTGGGGCTGAATCCGTGGCTGGGGACCATCCCAGGGTTGGTCTGGAAAGACAGTCACTGGTTCAGACACTGGACCCCGCACTAGACAAAGAGAAACAGGAGACGAAGGGGGCCCCCCGCCTCTGGGCGGGGCCTGCGGGCTGTGGTTCATCTCCCTGGCTTCGTCCCACGTAAGCGGCACTAGCTTTTCCCTTTACCCGTATGGACACAGTCCTCTCTCAGAGTTCCGCGTGCAACAGTGAATCATCACAGTCGGAATTCCAAAAGCCAACTAGATGGTCCCAAATCAGATATAATTGCTGGGTCACATGGTAACTTTACGCAAACCTGCCTAACAGTATGCATTCGCGACAATTTAAAATAAACGATAAGGGTGAAATGATTTCGAATTTCGTGGCCAGTTTCCAGAACCTGCCTCTACAATCATTTCATCTTCTTTCTGTCCCCAAGCTGAGTTTACTTCTCAAAAGATTTCACATGACTGGTTTCAAGTAAGCAGATCAGAACTACATAATATGGCAAACCAACCCTGGCATAAAATCCAGCATTTGCCTGACATCTTTGCACAATTTCTGAGTAGTCTATTTAAAAGTGAACCGACAGAGTATGAAACAAGTTGCTAGATGGTGGTTATCTATGTGAATTCCTGCCTTTCTAAGACTCATCTGGCTAAACACAGGAAGCAAAGTGGAACGTATACAAGGTAGGATGCCTAAAAATTTACTATGTGTAGTTCCAGAATATCTATGCAGAAGAATGAAGTTGAACCCTTACCTCACACATAGACAAAAAGTAACTCAAAACGGAGCACAGGACTAAATGTAAGAGTAAAAACTATAAAACTCTTAGAAGAAAATACAGGGGCAGATTTTCATGACCTAGGATTTGGCAAAGAATTCTTGGATAAGACACCAAAAGCACGAGCAGCTAAAGAGACAAGATAAACTGGATGGACCTCATCGAAATTAAAATATTTTGTGCTTCAAAGGATGTCATCGAGAAATTAAAAGACAACCCACAGAATAGGAGAAAATATTTATAAATCATTTCTGACAAGGGACTTACACCTAAGACATAGAAAGAACTCTTACAACTCAATAATAAAAAAGAAACAACTCGAAAATGGGCAAGGGATCTGAAGAGACGCTTGGATGTCGGGCAAAGGCAGAGCAAAAGCCTCAGTGAGATAGCGCTTCACGCCTATCACGAAGTCGGCGTCAAGGAGCCAGATGAGAACGAGTCCTGGAGAGGATGCGGAGCAACCAGAACCTTCACGCCCTTCACACCCTACTGGTGGGAACATGAAATGCCACGCCCTCTGTGGAAAAGTCTGGCAATTTTTCAAATTGTGAAACGTCGAGTTAGCATATGACCCAGCAATTGTATTCCCACATATCTACCCAAGAGAAAGGAAGACATGTTCCCACAGAAACTTGTCCCCGAATGTTCCTAGCAGCTTCATGCACAATTCATAATCGCCCAAAGCGGGAAACCCAAACGTCCAGCGATGGATGAGTGGATAAACAGACGTGCTAGAGCCACACAGTGAAATGTCATTCAGCCAGGGAGAGGGATGAAGTCCTGATACGTACACACATCAAGGACGCACCTTGAAAACACTGTGCTAAGTGAGAGACGCCAGTCACAGAAAACCGTATGCTACGTGACCCCATTCATGTGAAAGTCCAGAATAGAGAAACAGAGACACAGAAAGTAGGTGAGTCGTTGCTTGGGGAGAGGATGGGGAGCGAGAGAGGGTATGGGGTTGTTTTTTTGAGGCGATAAACGTGTTCTAAAAACGTTATGGTTGTGCATATCTGAATATACAAAAAACACACTGGACTGTATAACTTTATAGGTGAATTGTATGGTATGGGAATTATATCTCAAAGCCGTTTAAACAACAAAAAAAAACCACACAGATTGTCAAACTTTACAGCGCATTCAAATCCCCTGGGGTGCTTCTTCAATTATTTAAAATGCGGGTTCCAGGAAGCTACCCCAGAGACTGAATGGGTCCCGAACACGGCCTGAGAACTGGTCCCTGGACCAGGTACCCTGGAATTCTGACGCAGACAGCAGAGCCACGCCTGATACACGGTTACGTCAGCTCCAGTGACGCCGAGCAGAAGCTGAACTCTGGATACATATGATAGATGACATTTTAAAGAAATGCCCCACCTGCGGGGTGCGCTTTTAAAGCTGACGAATATGAGCTAAGTTATAAATCCCTCCAAAATGAGGACAATATCACGTGATGCTCTCTCCAAGCAACTGCAGACATCATAGATAGCGAAGGGTCGTACGTACACAATGTCCTAAATACCGTTTCAAGATATCACTGAGTCGTACGTACACAATGTCCTAAATACCGTTTTTTATAACGCGGATGAGATGCTGTAGGAACTTAACTCTGGCTCAGACCAATCAGCCTGCGGTAAAACTGGTTCTGTCCCCCTTCGTTTCACGTGTCGCAAAACCTATCGCAAACGTTAGGTGAGGACTTGCTGTATTAGGAATTTAGTTTCTTCTGCAAACCTTATTGAGCCAAAGAAAGCCACGGTGATTAAAACCAGGCCTCAGGGGGCCAGACTGACTTGGTCTGACTCCTGGCTCCGTCTCCTACGAGCCTCAGCCTGGGGCCTCAGCCTCTTCATCTAAGGATGAGCACAAGGAGGCAGGGCAGGCGAACCCTCAGCCCAAACACACCGAACGACAACTCAGTTACAGAACCACCGTCACTGAGGACCACCGGAAGACTGCTGACCAGAGTTTCGACCACCAAGGACACCCAGGAGGCACCTTGGGACAGGTGGGAGTCAGCGTGGCGACGAGTAAATGGGGTAAACGGCTGGGCCAGGAGGCCCCCCCCAGAGGAGAAGGGGGGTCCGAGCCCGACGCTGAGCGCCCCCATGGGGGCGCTGTGCCCAGAAGGGGAGCCCCCACCACATCTGGCTTTGGAAACCCACAGGGCCTACATCCGAGAGCGACGAGGGGCTGCGGGAGCCCGAGACACTCTCCCTACATGGCACATGCACTAACCCGCTCCCGCCGAGCTCCCCGCCTGCGACACGCCCATGGGGCAGCGGCCGGGGGACCCCTCAGGACGACGCACTTCCCTGGACAATGAGACCGGCGCGTACAGACCGGACTATCAATGTTATTCTGCATTCCGTTAACAGAACGGCACTTGGGACAATGCCACGTTACGCTCTCTCCTGAGATTGCGTGGCCTTGAGTACGGTTCAGAAGAAGCCTCCGGACGCCAGGTGATGGAGACCAGGAAAGGCTGGGAAGGCACGTGGACCCCTGGGTGAACCTGTGCTCAGGATGCGGACTCACTCTGCCTCCATCAAACGAGATCCCAGAAAACGCCAGAGGAGGAAGGAAAACCGAGGAGCTGGACTAACGGCCGAGAACCCACTGCGGCCTGTCGCCTGTTTCTGCGCCGGTGATGAGGGCGTTTAGGCTCTGACCTTATGGAAGCCTCCAGGGCTTCCCAGTGCACGTCGAGGTCAGACAGAAACAACGGAAGCGGAGGGAGCCGGTCCCGAGACCCATCGCCGCTCTGCAGCACCGTCCGTCCGTCAGGCTGGCCCTGCGCCCCTGCCCCACCCCGTCTTCCTTTGTCCCGGCTCATTAATGGCTATCCCGGGACGAATGAGAAAACACGAGATAAAGCACGGCAGACGATTATTCCGTCTGTGCTTC
>NW_011889060.1:607452-611339 GCF_000151845.1 Pteropus vampyrus | reverse complement strand
CCGTCTTCCTTTGTCCCGGCTCATTAATGGCTATCCCGGGACGAATGAGAAAACACGAGATAAAGCACGGCAGACGATTATTCCGTCTGTGCTTCCCGTGCCACCCACGTGTTGCTCACACTGGACCAAAACCATTCATTCGCTTTCCCACGGGTGTCGCAGGCCGGCGATTCCAGGGTCTACCACTAACTAGTGAGTGTGGCTGGGATAATTCACGGAGCAACGCCCCCCAGCCCGGGGCTCCCTCACCCCGGTTTGCATATTCTGTCCTGTCCTCATCCAGACGTTTCTATAAAGTTGGTTGAGCACAAATGTGACCGAATCGAGGGCGCGGCTTCAGCATCTTTTTAATGCTTTTAATTTCCTATCACCCCATTTCCCAATCACTAGCTCGCGTGAGAGAGGGGTGAAGAACTGAATTATCATTCTCGATTTTCCTTTGTTAAAACAGCAGCTCACAGACGCGGTTCATGATAAGTGGAGGCTCAATTACTAGCGAGGCTGTTTTTTGCACCGGGAAAAGCAGTTCCTCGCCCTCCCCAGGCCCTGACGTGCAACTTACTTTCATTTCTTTTGTAAAATAAATCTAAACGGAAAAGCACACTTCCCTCAAAGGAGAATTCGGGGAAAGGAAAGTCTCGATTAAATAAAGGAACGTTTTATAAAACAACAGGATGAAGGATGCTCTCTGTTGAAAGTCTAAGAAAAAATTATAATTTATGTCTTGTGCTTAGGGCCAGGGGATGTCTCCTGCAGATGTCAAGCGGCTGACTTACGAGGTCCTTCGTAGGACTTCTGACTCGGAAGAAGTAGACGACTAAGCTCGTAGGTAAGAGCTCCCACACGAAAAGAACCACTCCAAACACCACGTAGCCGGCATCTCCCAGCTGGTTCTTCAGATCAGCCTGTGGAGAGAGGGACAGACAGACTGAGAGCAGAGGAAATAAGTTCGACTCGATCTTCCCAACACGGACAGGGACCAGTCCTTTCCCCGAGACGCGCATGTGGAAATCAGACGGCGCGAACGGTCCACACCCCGTGGCAGGCAAAGCGCTCAGGGTACACGAGCCTCCTCTTCGGGATCCTCAAAGACGAAACTGCCCCTCGGATGTTTGTTAACGTCACCCTCCAGAATCTTCCTCAGACTTCGGCGGATTCTCACCTGAATGCTGAGAAGATGGTGCCGTCTCCCACATTCTTAAGAGTGGCATGTAACTGTCACCCTGTCTCATCCCAGGGTCAACAGGCCGAGTTTTCAACTTCTCTCCGCATTAACTTATCCTGTTCTTTACCTCTTAAGCTCACTCCAGGCCAGACTGTCTAGAACAGGGTCCTGAGTGCAGGACGTCAGGGCCAGAGAGACGGCCAGTGGCCCTGGCACGGCGTCCTCTCCCCGCCGTGGGGCAGGTGGGAGGTGGGCAGGTGAGGGACACGCACGGCTGTGCTGGGCACTCTGCCAGGAGGGCGTCACTTCAGACAGAGACAGGGCACCACACTCAAGCTACAAAGGGCCCGTTTCCCTCCCTGTCGCACCGCGGTTATGTCCGCTAAGCGGAACTAACTACTCGTGGCGTCTCCAGGGAGACGACGCTGCCCCTCGCAGGCCATCAGCACCACGTCTCCGCAGGGCGCTGTCTGTCCCTCCTCCGGCCCACACGAACGGCGTGCAATTTGTGGCCATGTGTTTTGCTCCTAGACGCTTTCGGGTACAACACACAGGTCTAGCTATCTGTGAATAAACAGTGCCTAAAAACAAAAGAATTTTTAAAATTGTGTTATCTTAAATTTGTTATATGTAGAAGCTCTTACTTGAAAGAAAAATTGAAATAATTATTCGGTTAAAACCAAATCTGTTGTTTGAAGGGTGTGGAGTTTCGGTGTGGGAAGATGGAAGGTTCTGGAGGTGGGTAGTGACGGGTCGTACGGTGTGGCCGTACCACGTGCCACCGAACGGCACACTCGCGAATGGTCCCCGTGGTGGACTGTGTGTGCTTCACTGCCAAAAATCCTCTGGCGGCACGAACGAGTCCAATTTACCATTGTTTAAAGTTCAGATTTTCATATATTTGACATTCTCGCGACGGGGCACAGCTTCAGCGGTGTCTTGCTGACTTCCATCCCTACCGGCGGTGTGGTGGGGTTGGGGGTGGTGGTGGCTGTCACCATCGCCGCTTTAATCCCGTCTAACAGCTGCAGGTGCCTCTTCTGAAGGACACGCTGTCCTCCCAGGTTGAACTCACCACGGTCGTTTCCACCTTTCTTCCAGAGTCTTGATTTAGTCCAGGTCTGAGCACGGTTGGGATTTCAGAAGCGGATTTGTCCACAGGTGGGTGTTCGCTGCTTTTTGGAAAAGCTAAGTAACTTTTGCAATTCGATCCAATAGAATCCAATAGAACTTTTATAAAGTTCTATTCCTTTATCGTAAGGCTTCTCTGCGTGTGTCGCCTCCTCAGGGACGTCGGCTCCCACGGGCAGGGAGGGAGTCTGTTCATTTTCATACCCCCTGCACCCTGTCCAGGGCCAGACGCAAAGAATCACGTTTCCCACACGGGAGAATGCGAACTCGTTCCTTTCTATTCTGAGCTTCTGTGAACATGGATGCCCCAGAGTATTTCACTACCTTTCTTCACTCACGGGAAAAAGAGAGCGTCATCTTGAGACCACTGATAAAACGAGCGTGAGCGACACCCGACCGTCCCCAGTCCCTTGGTCTGGATTTCGAGTGCTGTAAGTGTTCACGCGCCATCAAAGAAATCCTCGTAACTTCGGTTTTATGTATTTTCTGAAACCTAAATGTAATGTGTTTTACCTGGGCGAATGTCACCCTTCGATAAGACCATCTTACATCATACGGAAGCACTTAAAAAAATTTAAAGTCTGCTTGACAAAAGCCCCCGAAGATAGAAAGCGGGAAGCAGTGTGTGCGCGTGCACACGTGTGCACACAGCATGTCCTCGTTTCTCACGAGACACATGAGCCGGCGCAGCAGGTGCTACGATCCCACTGTACATACGAGGATGCGGGTACCACAGGAAAGTGACCCTCACGGTCATCCAGCTGCGGAAGGGCAACGGCGAGGGGCCTGTGCGTCTCCGCCACGCGAGACGCTGCGGAGCAAAGACTCGCCGTTCGCGCCGCGCGCTGCCCACTGACCTGGTCTGACACATTGTACCAGTCGTAGTCGAAGGGGTGGACGTTCCTGCTCTGCGGAAACGACAAAATGAACAGGTTGTAGCAGGCTCGGGAGGTGTACAGCAGGATGACGGTCACGCCGACGGCGGTCACTTGACACACGGAGGAGCCCTGGAAATGCAGGAGCCATGAGGTGCGCACACCGGCCTCCTCCCTGACACCGCCCGCGTCCCCGCCGCCCGTGTCCCCGCCTGGTGAGCCCGCCAGACCTCAGAAGCGCTGCCGCCTTCGCCGACCTGTCAGAACCCTCCACCCTCAGGCCTCAGACCCCAGCTCCTCCCACACCCCTTCCTAAAATGTCAGACTGCCTGCGCACAAGGACACTTTAAGGCCTGGGAGTGGATCTGGAGGTGACTTTGAGGGGTTAAAATGTGAGCCCCTGTAAGTCAGGTGGCTTCTTTAAGTCTCTAAGTCCAAGAGGACCCCATCGGCCTAGGCGCCCAGTGCCTGGCCTCGGGCGTGGGGACAGAAACACTCTCAGAGGGACACTCTCAAAACCCAGACTCTTCTAAGCTGGGCGCACTGGAGTCCCGGTTTGGAATTACATGGAAACCAGTGATTTGTGCCCTAATTTATGAAGCTGTCGATTTCCAAAGTCAGTTAAAGAACCCTTAGTTAGAAATAGACAGTTGACCAAAAAACCGAAATTCGTTTTTTAGTTTTGCATTTGGAAATCACCAAGCCGAAAACTCGCC
>NW_011889060.1:606130-607402 GCF_000151845.1 Pteropus vampyrus | reverse complement strand
TAAAATGTCAGACTGCCTGCGCACAAGGACACTTTAAGGCCTGGGAGTGGATCTGGAGGTGACTTTGAGGGGTTAAAATGTGAGCCCCTGTAAGTCAGGTGGCTTCTTTAAGTCTCTAAGTCCAAGAGGACCCCATCGGCCTAGGCGCCCAGAGCCTGGCCTCGGGCGTGGGGACAGAAACACTCTCAGAGGGACACTCTCAAAACCCAGAATCTTCTAAGCTGGGCGCACTGGAGTCCTGGTTTGGAATTACATGGAAACCAGTGATTTGTGCCCTAATTTATGAAGCTGTCGATTTCCAAAGTCAGTTAAAGAACCCTTAGTTAGAAATAGACAGTTGACCAAAAAACCGAAATTCGTTTTTTAGTTTTGCATTTGGAAATCACCAAGCCGAAAACTCGCCGGAATTCATACATGAAAATCTGCTCCGCCATGCTCACGGCCGGGATTCTGCGCGTTCGGCCAAATCGCAGGATGTCCTGATTACGTGTTTGTGTATGTACATATTTTTTTCGGATTTGTATTTTTGAAAGGCACAGACTTTAGTCTCCCAGTCACCATGAAGATAACATGGGAGACAGAGCTGCCTTGCCAGCTTTGGCCCAAAGACGTGGTCTCGGGGATGGACCGCAGCGGGGGGCCACGAAGTCTGGAGGCGCCACAGGAGTCACTCGACCGTTCTACCCTGGGGAAACCAAGGCCCAGCGAGGCCACGTGGCTGGTGGGCTGGGCCTGAGGGAGGGAGGGCCCGGGCTCAGGCTGTGCGGGGTGTGCGGCCCCCCGGCCCGGGGGGCTTGCGGCCCTTTCACGTCACCGGGGAGGGCGAGGGGACACCGTTCTGGGGCATGTGGTGTGGCAGTAGGGAGAGCGGGCCTGGCCCTCTGGACGACCGATGACAGGGACGGTGTCCGGGGCTCCAGGAGCAGCTCCCACCATCACGGAGACCCGGCTCCCGGGCCCGCCACCTGGGCTGAGCCTGCGTGAGCCCCTGCCACAGGGCAGGCAGGCGGGGAAGGGGACAGAGGCCGAGTTGTGGCTCTGTGGCTTCTGCTGTGTGACCGGGGGCAGCCTGCTGACCTCTGGGCCTCAGTGTCCCTGTCTACAAAGTGTGGCGAACACGTACTCCCACAGGTCGAGTGCTTATAAAAGCATCCACAGCTCAGCGAACGTAAACGTGTATTTCCACTGACATCAGCACAATCGGCCACAAAGTGGAGGTCAAACCCTCGTATCTATGAACCGGACTCGACGCTCTGCCAGGGGCTCTGCGCA
>NW_011889060.1:602907-605374 GCF_000151845.1 Pteropus vampyrus | reverse complement strand
CCCGGCTCCCGGGCCCGCCACCTGGGCTGAGCCTGCGTGAGCCCCTGCCACAGGGCGGGCAGGCGGGGAAGGGGACAGAGGCCGAGTTGTGGCTCTGCGGCTTCTGCTATGTGACCGGGGGCGGCCTGCTGACCTCTGGGCCTCAGTGTCCCTGTCTACAAAGTGCGGCTAACACGTACTCCCACAAGTTATGAGGGTTCTGCTCGTTTACACACATCGAGTGCTTATAAAAGCGTCCGCAGCTCAGCGAACGTAAACATGTATTTCCACTGACATCAGCACAATCGGCCACGAAGTGGAGGTCAAACCCTCGTATCTATGAACCGGACTCGACGCTCTGCCAGGGGCTCTGCGCACGGGCGCCGAGCCACCGAAACGGACCCTCCTTCCTCACGGGGCCCAGCGGGGCTCCGCGTGTGGCCGCCACGGCGTGGCTGGTCGTCCGCAGGCGCCGAGGTGTCTGCTGAGCCCGTCTGCAAACCAGGGAGCGGCTGGCAGAAGGCTGGGGGAGGGCGCCGGCCGCTCTGCCACCTTACCTTGGACTCCAAGTATATGTTGGCCAAGGACATCTTGGAGATTTTGTAGAGACAGATGGAGAGAGAGATGGCGCAGAGCACGAAGAGCGAGTCATTGATGGCCACGCGCACGGAGACGACGGCCTTCCTCTCCCAGCGCCCGGTCTTCACCAGCACGGCGCAGGTTAAGTTCACCAGCAGGAAAACGAGGCTGACGAAGAGTGAGGCCAGGTAGAGCGGCAACCTGGACGGGGCGAGAGGGCCGTGTCGGGGCCACGCTGACCACCAACGGTGCCCTCGGAGCCCCGCCCCCGCCCCCGCCCCCGCCCCGGAAGTCGGGGGGACCGGGTGATGGGAGTGCTCCCTGCACCACGCCGCACTCGGAGGACGGGGCGGGGCATGGCATCGCGCCTGGCCGGAGGGCGCTGACCCCATGCCCTCGGGGGACCGCAAAAACCCACCTGCGCGAGCCTCCGTGTCGACATCTAAACAAGGACTGAAAGACCCCTACCTTGCGGGTTGCCTTGAAGGATTAAGATGTTTCTAAAAGGGTTTTAACCAAAAAAGTCCCTGATGAAGCGGGAGTCGGGGAGCACTCCGTCGCACCTAGGAACCGTCGCACCTGGGTGCTGGGATTAAAAATCCGCTGCAGCACCTTGCCCAAGGCTGAATGCTGCCAGCTGTCTGTGGCACTGGCCATTTTGAACCTGGAGCTTCTCAGAGCCACACGCTTAAGTGACCTGTGCAAGGTCTCCACAAAGACTGCTCAGATTTGCTAAAACAGAAATCGGCAGCCTCGTTTCTCTTGAGAACGTATCGTATTTCCTTCGGGCACATGTCATCCAGTAGACACGCAAACAAGGGGCAGGCTTGGTGGGCTCAGACCGGACTGGTTTCAGTCGAATGTCCGCAAGCCCCAAAGCGGAAACCCATCAACTAGAAGCGGGTTTAGAGCTGCAGAGTGGTTCTGGCGTCTGCCGAGGCCAGCACCGACCAGGACACAGAAGCCTGGACTCCAGTCCGTGTGATGGGGGAGGGGAGGGGCAGAGGTGCAGATCCTGCCCTTGGAGTCAGGGCCCTAGGATAAACCCCCACGCGCCCCAGCTAATTTGAATGGTATTTTATGTCTTGCGATTAATGGTTTACTATCCCCTGGCAAAACCTCACCTACTTTTTTGGAACCCACAGTCCATCAGAGGAACTTTGCTGACCTCAGTCCTCCTCATCCTCCAGATCGCAGCTCAAATATCACTTCTTCCGAGAAGGCTTTCCTGACTCCTGCCCCCCTCACACAGGCACACGCACGCGCACGCGCACGCGCACACAGGCGGGTCTGACTCCGGCTTTCCTTGTCCCTGTACTTAACCGCACAGCCCGGATGGTTCATAACAAAGCACGTGGACGCGGTGCCACCTCCTACCTGGGCAGTGAGCTCCAGGAAGACGGAGACTCTGGCTCTTTCCTTCACCCCCGGCCATACCCACTGCACCCAGCAGGAGCTCAATGAGCATGTCTGAGAGGGAGGGGGGAGGGAGGGAGGAGGGAGGAGGGAGGAGGAAGGAAGGAGGAAGGAGGGAGGAGGGAGGAGGGAGGAGGGAGGAGGGAGGAGGGAGGAGGGAGGAGGGAGGAGGGAGGAGGAAGGAGGGAGGAGGAAGGAGGGAGGAGGGAGGAGGGAGGGAGGAGGGAGGAGGGAGGAGGAAGGAAGGAGGAAGGAGGGAGGAGGGAAGGGGGAGGGAGGGAGGAGCGTCCCGGGTGAAGACTACACTTGCGTCAGAGGCATCACCCGCGACCTCCACCCCGGGCGGTGCTTCTCCTGCCCCTAAACACTCCTTCGCGGCAGCTGCACGATCGTCCCCGCTTCTCAGAGAAACACCTTGAACCTGAAGAGCTGCCGTCCCTCGCCGTGGACAGAGAGGGCGGCAGGCTCTGCCCCCCGCAGCCCTGTTCTGGGG
>NW_011889060.1:593526-601702 GCF_000151845.1 Pteropus vampyrus | reverse complement strand
CTTCTCAGAGAAACACCTTGAACCTGAAGAGCTGCCGTCCCTCGCCGTGGACAGAGAGGGCGGCAGGCTCTGCCCCCCGCAGCCCTGTTCTGGGGCCGCCCACTCCTCGGTCGGTGCAGAGGTACCAAGATGAGAAGCGGCCGGCGCCCCCGGCAGCCCGGAGGGGCCGGGAAGACACTGCACAAAGCGCCTGGAGCGCAGGGAGGACGGAAGGACACGACGAGTGTCTGCACAGCCCCGCGGGGGGGCGGACGGGGCGGGACAGAAACACGTGTGCGAACTGAGGAACGACAGACGTGGCCACGTCGGAGACTGGGAATCACGACTTGGGACGCAGTGTCGAGCACAGATGAGATGAAGGGACCTTCGGGCAGGAGACACGATGGCCCCAGGAGCTGAGCAGGGAGGCGTGCCAGAGGCACAGCGCTAGGGCCCGGGGGACCCGGACACAGGGCGGCCAGGGCCACCACCCACAGTCCGGCCGGCGCGTGGGGCGGGACGGGAGCTGCTGTGCGGTCTCGGAGACTTAACGTCATGTGCGGTGACACGCTCAAATCTTTTCAGGAGGAATAAATTTTTTTGGAAAAATAAACATGAATGATTTATGAAGGTCAAGTTTTTCTACAGGAAGTGCTCACTGGTCAAAGCCCTTCCAACCCACCGCACTCTCTCACCGAGGGTCAAGGTCCCTGCTGATCCCTCTGTGTGGAGCGCCGCCCCATCTCCTCCCGGCCGGCCCCCCGTCCTGTCCACTGGTGTCCCTGTCACAACAAGCTGTTAGTTTCCGTCGTAGCACATGGCTGCTCAGTTCGGGGTGCCAGCGTCTCCTGCAGCAGACCGAGCTCAGGAAGAGTACCCCCTTCCCCCACCCCACCGCGTCCCCCTCCATGTCCCCCGAGCCCGAGTGCCACCTGGGCTCATGGGGAGTGCTCGGCACACCTGCCCTGGTCTTCGCATCCAGACGCGTTTCACACTTTCCTACAGAGACCACCCAGAGTGTCCCCTCTTCTTGGCATCTGCTGTTAGGGGTGCCATGCCTTAGGGACGGGGGCAGGATCAGGGAACTGTGAAGTCTGTGTGCGACCTTGGGCCAGGTCCCTAAGCAGGCCGAGCTCTGCCTCCTCCACAGAGACACGAGGTGGGGGGCTGGGGCTGTGTCGCAGGGGGAGACTGCACGGGGCGGCTGGCACAGAGTCGCAGGGGGAGACTGCACGGGGCAGTTGGCACAGAGTCGTCTGTTCCCCACGTTCTCACAGACCAGGGGAAGTCGGGGGCAGGGGGCGAGGACCAAAGGCAGGATCATCTGGGAGTCACCGAAACTGTGCATCTGGCCCCTTGAAAGCCCTAGTTTTTGTTTTACCACCTGCCGTGCTTTTGCGAAGGACCCCCTGGCACAGCCGTGCCGTGTCTGGCCCTGACTGCTGTGCACACACATCTATCCATAAGGAGGAGGGAGCATCTGGAACAATCATGGTTTGACATCTGGCTTTTCCAGATGGCTCCTTGTGGGTGTGGCTTTAAGTACTACTGTGAATATAAATCCTTATTCCTCTTTCTTTATTATGAAAGCGGTACCCGGCCACTGGGGGACACTGGGCAAGTACCATGAGGGTGAAGGGCGAGGAAATCAGGGGTCACATGCAGCCCAACGGGGTGGCTCTCATCAGCGCTCGCGGAGTGTGGCGTCCACACCCTTCCCGCCAATTGTCCCACATGGGGACCAGGCCTCCTCCCTTCCCCTCGCCCCGCCCTCCACCTGGAGTGACAGGGAAGTGGGTGTGGGACAGAGCTGCGTGTCCTCATCTGTGAAACAGCGAGGACACCCCTATCCTCAAGGAGCTGCTGGGGGCTCAGGGCGTCCTGTGCCTCCTTGTCTTCCTTGCCCCTCAGTCTTCACCCCACAGAACCTCTCCTGTCAACAACAGTGAATCCCAGGAAAAGGCTTCCTCTCCTCCTGGCAATGCTTGCTCCGCAGGGATCCACACCTGCGACCTCGTTCTCGACAACCTCGTTCTCGACAGGGCTCCAGCCGCCGCCTGCAGCTAACGTTCCCCCTCCAGGCTTCTGAATAACTGCCATCTCCACGCTGTTGTTCACAGACTGCTAGCTGGAAAGCTCTTTGATCTCTCTCTCTCTCTCTCTCTCACACACAGACACAAACGCACACACACACACGCACACGCACACATGCGCACACGCGCACACGCGCACACGCACGCACGTTTAAAGTTTCAACTCTGGCTGATTCCCATTCCCTCTCTCTTGTCTCACCCTGACACCCCGCCCCCGCTTCTGGCCAGAACTAAAATGATAGTGTCCTAAGTCACCTCCACCTGCACCCCACCCTGCACCGCCCAGGGCCCTGCACTCTGGAGCCAGATCAATGTATGGGTGCCCTGCGTGCTCATCAAGCCAGCCTGCTCGCTGTCCCCAAAGCCCTCCAGGCGTCCAAGCCACCTTTCTCCCTAAAACCTTCCTGCCCTGGACTCCTATCGAATCCTCCTCGCTGAGCCACAGGACCACCCGCCACACAATAAAAGCCTGTTATTGTCTTCAAGAAACGCGGTGTCGTGAGACTTGAAACGATAAAAAGAAATGCCTTATAAAACTTAACTTTTCCAACCCTTGGCCCACAGCTCTGGAAGAAAGGGAGGAATCTGGCGGGTGGAGAGTTTTATGGTTGGGGGTGGAGACGACAGAAGAGACCGTATCACGAGATGTGTTTCTACGACAACCGCGTTTTTGACATTTCTCTAATAAAACTACTTCTTTTCAACTCAAACCCCAGGGTCAGGATAAACAGCCCAGATTAAAGAGCACAGGATAAGGAGGGCGTGCTCCTCCACAGGACTGCGGGGGCGTGGGAGGGCCACTCTGCTCGTGGGACTAGAGGACCAGCTTCTGGCTGGTCAGCGAGCCCAGAGCTGAAGCGGCCCCCCAGCCCCCCGGACAGGAAGTGCTGGATTTGGGTCACAGGCCAGGACTTCACCATGTCCTGCCGTGAGGGGACAACATTAACGGATTGTCTAAATTTCTCTTCCACTACCTGAGATTTCTTATCGAACGGGAAAAGAAGAGCCTCGCTTGTTGTATATACTTTTTAAATATCCAAGATGGAGGGGAAATGGTTGAAAATGTTTAAAACCAAAGTACCCTGTGCGCTCCGAGGCCTAGTGTCAGATTCCTAAGCCAAAGATTAAAGAAGAGGGAACCTGAACCGGACAGGCAACCTCCAGCAAAACTCAGAGCTGGCAGACGCATCAGTGCAACGGGCTCTAAGTGAGAAGCGAAGTGGTCCTGGGCAGGATGTAGATCGCCGTCAGGAACACGGGGCTGCTACACGAGCGGCCTGGGGCGAGAAGTTTCCACCAGCTCTAGGCTCACGGCTCGCGACTCACTTCCCATGAGCTGTCAGTTAGGGGAGCCAGTCTGTGCAGAAGCCGGCGTGTCAAAACACGGCGTGTCATGGGACAAACCGTGGCCTGAAGTGTCTGCAGTCGCATCTGGCTTAAGAGAAACGAGGAGTCAGAGGGGACCACAGATGTGCCGAGGCGCGAGAACCCCCAGGACGTCTTTGCGCTGTGGGAGGGAACGGTCAGGTCCGAGTTAACGGGCTTCTCCACTGCAACCTCACCGCTCTGGCTTCGGGAACCCCTCACCTGCCCTCACCTTCGGGAACCCCTCACCTTTACCCTCTGGGCCAGCTGCATTCTACCTGCTTCTCCCTTCGCCTCTGCAGCCCCCCAGGGAAAGCGGTCACGCACAGGGCGAGCCTGTCCCGCCTCCCGCATGTCTTCTCACCTGCAAGACCCCAAGCCCAGGCACGCGGAGGCTGGAACCTCTAAAACGTCTTGCTTCCTGACCCCCGCTGCCACGATTCACTTGCAGAAGCTTGGACGCCGAGTCCAGCCTCAACTGAGCACTTCCGAGGTGAGGTCAGCTCCACGATCCAGTCGGAATCGTCTCCCCCCAGACCGACCTTCTCTCGTCCTCCGCTCCCAGCACCCGGGGCCTCCACCGGCCTCCACTTCCAGCCAGAGCTGGAGGCCCGAGACCACGACGCAGAGGAAAGGCTACCTCAGCAGACAGGAGGGACGGGAGCCTTTAAATTGGCCCTGCTGGGGCCAGCGCCCTGTCACGCAGACTCTGGAGTCCCAGCCAGACACCTGGCAGAAATGGGAACAAACAGCCCAGAGAGCGGTGAGGGGGACGGTGAGACCGGGTGGGGGACGGTGGCCGCCAGGGGTCTCCTTGCTCGGATCTGGGCCGGACGCCATCACGTAACTTTCTAAAGTTCGGTTTTTTTGGATGTAAAATGGGGATTTTACATATACTTTCAGAACTTTAACTAAAAAGTCTTTACAAATGTAAGATATGTTGAAATAAAATATGACGTGCATACAGTTTTGCATATTTTTAAAGGGACAAAATGATTAAATGTTTATTTTGATTCGAGAAAGCGAGTGGCCAAAGTCCCCTTTCCAGAAACGTCAGCCCACGGCTCGGTGCTCCCCTGGGAAAGCTTAGGGCACCCTGACTCCTGACCACCTGCCTCATACCCTCCGGGCGCCTGGGCCCCCTCCAAGGTCCCCGGCCAAGGCCGACCTCCCAGCCGCTGGCTCTTTGCTGCTGGGGGCCACAGAGCTGTCGGGGAGCGTGGGGGAAAGTATGGGCCTTTCCCACAGGGGACCCGCGTCTCCACCCGCGCACACAAACGGGGCGTTCCCTTCCAGACTGCGAGCCTCTCCTGTTCAGCCCCGCACAGGCCTCTCTTCTTCCGCCCAATTCCTGTGACTCCCACGTCGAGAGGCCACAGTGGGGACCCACACACCTGCCGCGTCTCAGGTGGCGCTTTGCCTGATGCTGTTTAGGACAGCTTTACAGATGGAGCGTTCGCCCCTCTAGGACGCGGACTCCATCTCTGCCTCGGGGGTCAAAAACACATCTGCTGGAAATGGACGGAGCCGCAAACAAGCAGCCGTGTGGCGAGTGATGGTGACCGCTCACGGACCTCGCAGCTCTGGGGCACAGGCGGTCGGCAGCTGGAGGCCTCAGGGAGCCCCGGCTCCCCCAGGCCCTCTGCCACGTGCATCGCTCCCACACCCTCCTTCCTCCCCCGCCAGCCTCCTGTTTCTAACCGAGGAGGACGCGCTTCCCCAAGCTGAGCCTACGCCACACTCGGCAAGCGGGTCAGCGTCCGGCAGCCAGGGGACCGACGTGTGCCACCCCCAGCTGGAGAGACGGGCTCCTGTGGGAGCCTTTCACCTGCTTTCTCGGAGGAAAAGGCCCGGGTACTTACCGGAATTTGAGTAATTCTGGAGAATATTTTGACTTGGCTTTGAAAATCACCTGCAATGACAGAAAAACATGGCAGGTTGGGGGGTCCACACGCGGACAGCGGCAAACGGAAGTCCCCGCTCGGGGCCCCCGCTGCCTTCGCGCCGGGCGCCGGGGGCTTCTGAGGCTGGGACGTCCGCTCGCTGAGCGGGTTCGGCTCCCTGTCTGTCGGCTGTGAATGCACTTTTGAAAATAAAGGTATTTGAAAATGGTTTAAAAAGAAGGAAAGGGGTCACTGGTCTCCTAACACTGTCTTGTCCCCTAGAGAGAGACCGTCCACCCTCTCGCTTCACCAGGGGTTTCGCGGGCACCAAATTAGTTTGACGAAAAGCGTCGTCTCCCAGGCCTCGAACTCTGCAGCACACGTGAAAGGTCCATGGATGACAGACACGTCGAACTCGGTCGCTACAGGAGAAATGTCGCACGCTGGAAGTCGCCGCCCCAGCGGCCTGCGCAGCCTGACGCGGCCACGCGGGCCCAGCGCCGGCTGGCAGAGCCTTCGGGAGGGCGACAGGGAGGCGGGCAGCGGGTCGGGGGGTCGGGGACCTGGCTGGGGGCTGCGGGCGGCGGGGCGTGTGCTCACGCACTTGCCATCCTGAGGTTGGGGGCACAATGCCAGAAGGAAAGAAAGGGCCGGAGGAGCAGGAAGAGGACAGCTCTGCGGGCGACGTGGTTGGTGCGCATCTGAAGCCCTGCGGCCTGGCGGAGCCCCCTGCACGGAGCGCCCGCGCGCCTGGTCCCTCCGACGTGCGCCCCCCCCACCCCCACCCCGCTCCCCGTCTCCTCACGAGCCCCCAGCTCTCGTGGGACTTCTCGGGATTTGCTCGGCCTGCAAACATCTGAGGAGAAACATGTGGCTCGAGGTGGAACCGCCGAGCGGTGAGGACGGACGGGCAAAAGCAGGTGCAGGAGCCGGCTCGGCGGGAGTGGAGGGGGGCCGGCCGCTCCGGGACCGGCTCCGGGACCCGTGGGGCACGTGGGGGTCGGGAACTGTCGCCCCTTGTCTGAGGAGGAAGCAGTGGGATATCGGTTTCCTCCCAGGATACCGGAACGTGACCCCAGGAAATCACCTGGTGGGTCCCAAGTGCCCGGCCCCGTCAGCCGATGCAGCCGTCAGGGGCGGGGACCCTCCGCGTGACCATGCGCCCGTTCCCAGAAGACAGTACACGTGCGACAGCAAAAACCACTGCCTCTGGGAGCCTTTCAGAGCTGTGCTCCTGGGGACCCTCAGCTGTACTTCCCAGATGCACAGGGGCCCCCCTTAGAGAGGCGACTCCCCCATGCAGAGATGCCAGCGCTGTGGGTGGGGGCAGGGCCCAGGAATGTGCGTTTTAATGAGCTCCCACCCTCGTGACCGATGGCCAGATGGCCAGCCCTAGGACCACCCTTTGAGAAATGCAGATGTAAGGAGAACAAAACTGCCTGCCTGGCACTCTTGAATGACTTTTCAATTGTTAACTAAAACGCATTGAACCAGGTAACCACAACGATCAGGTGACACCAGGTAACCACAACGATCAGGTGACACCACAGGAGGCCGCGTGGTGCTGGGAACACAGATCAGGCAGCCTGAGGTCCACGGCCTCACGGGCACAGGCCCGCGAGCGCCTCACCACGGTGTGCCACCGCGGAGGACCCACCCCCCAGAATCACTGCCTGGGGGGACCCTGACCCCGGAATCACTGCCTGGGGGGACCCTGACCCCGGAATCACTGCCTGGGGGGACCCCGACCCCGGAATCACTGCCTGGGGGGACCCCGACCCCGGAATCACTGCCTGGGGGGACCCCGACCCCGGAATCACTGCCTGGGGGGACCCTGACCCCGGAATCACTGCCTGGGGGGACCCTGACCCCAGAATCACTGCCTGGGGGGACCCTGACCCTGGAATCACTGCCTGGGGGTACCCTAACCCTGGAATCACTGCCTGGGTGAGGAGTAACTACAAGTCCCCACAGGCTCTACAATAAGCAGACCCACCTCCCCATTTTTAAAAAATCCTTTTCAGAGCTTCACAGTGAGCATTCCAAACTGATGGGAAAATGACTTGGTTTCTGAGTTTTGTCACTGTCCCAAATCCCTTGGGGAAGCAGGTAGGAGGCGGTGGGTTGCATCACAAGTAAATTAAAATATTTGACGACACCAGACATAAGTACCGCGCCCCCACTTAAAGGGGTCCTGAGTTCACCTCGGACAGCCTCCCACGGGAGTCACGTCGCCTGGGGTATTTCTCTGCAGCCCCTGAGAAGGAGAAAGGTCACCCATCAACCTCTCTCGGGAACGAGGAGGAGACAAACACAAACGCGGAGCGGAGCTCTCGCGAAAACGCTCTCCTCCTGAACGGGGCTTGGCGATCGCACTTCTAATGCCCGAGAGAATTCCTCACAGACGGCAAAGTGAGCAGAAGAAGCTGCCATATTTTAAAAAGCGACCGTATCAAGGAAATAGGCAAACGTGGTTTTACTACTTTGCCACATTTCGTGGGGCTCGCTCGGTAACAGGTTAACGTCTGCCCGATCCCTCCACTGACCCTCCCATGCCATGTCCTACTGTGGTGTCCCCAGCACCACGGGACGGCGTCCCCCACCTATGGACTCAGCTCTGTGCAAAGTGCTGTCAGGCTTGAAAGAAAAATATGACGAATCTCGCCTTCAACGAACGCGCAGTCCTAGTGGAGAGGCAAGACATGGACAAACGACGAGGGCACAGCAACCAGAAGGCTCCGGCCACAGCCCGTGGGCTCAGCCCCGTGGCGATGTCAGCCCCTGGCCACTGCCGGGCCCCACGCTGTCTCAGCGCACGTGCAGCTCCTGGCCGCCCGAGCTCAGCAAATGTATCGG
>NW_011889060.1:582762-589611 GCF_000151845.1 Pteropus vampyrus | reverse complement strand
TGGGAGTGCAGGGGGGTGCAGGGGGCGAGGGAGGTGTGGGGGCCGTTTAGGGGTCATGGGGGCATTTGGGGGGTATGAGGAGATGTGAGGGGGCGTGGGGAGGCATGGAGGGTGTGGGGAGGTGTTTGGGGGTAGAGGAGTTATTTGGGGGTGTGAGGAGTTTAGAGGTGTGGGGAGGTGTTTGGGGGTGTGAGAAGGTGTTTGGGGGTGTGGGGGTGTTTGGAGGTGCAGGGAGGTGTTTGGGGGTAGAGGAGTTATTTGGGGGTGTGGGAAGGTGTCTGGAGGTGCGGGGAGCTGGGGAGAGGCGGCGGCCAGCAGAAGCCCCAAAAGCCGTGGGAGGGCAGTGTCCACAGCAGAAGGCTGGGCTGCAAGCTGGGGCAGGTGAGGTGCGCACTTCCTGGGTAAGAGCCAGGTGTTCAGTGAGCCGGCAGGTTAGGAATCGCGCTTTAAGAGAGGGGCGGGGTGTGGGCCGCAGGCCACGGGGCTGGACCGGGGCTGGGCTGAGAAGCGACGAGGAAAAGCAGGCCACGTACGTCACAGGCAACTGTGAGACGGCCTGGACGGGCAGCTGCCGGGGGCCGCGGCCTGCGGGGCATTGGGGAGCGACTGCAGGTGCTACAGGCCTTCTCAGGGGTGATCAGAATGTTCCGTCAACATGGCCGCAGGCGGGGCACTATGAGAAGTGCGAGAGGAAGAGGAGGAGCAGGCAGGGGCCGCGCTGGGGTGGTCACAGCCTCGGAGGCCCCCGGAGACAGGGGCCTGGGTGGGGGTCCGGCAGGGAGCCCCGTGCTGCCCGGGGCTTGACGGCGTGAGCGTGGTGAGGCCAGTGGCTCTGGCAGGCCGGGGGGGCCCGGAGGGGAAGCGGGCCGACGGCGGACTGCGGGCAGGGGAAGTGGACGCCGTGAGTCAATTCTAGGGCGTCAGCTGCTCTTTAAAAATGTGTTTGTGACGTGGAGGAGACGTTCGAGGGCACTGGGCCTTGTTTTTAAGATTGGGGGACCCCAGTGTGCAGAGGAGGCTGCACCCCCAGAAGAGCAGAACAGAGGGGGAGGTGGGGCAGAGGTGTGGGGGAGGGCGCCCTCACCGGGAGGCCAACGGCAGGGAGACTGAGGCAGGAAGGAGGGACACAGCAATGGGAGGTGGCCGCCCGGGGGAGGTGAGGTCAGGCTGGACCCTGAAGGGGCGGGGAGGCCCAGCTGCTTTTGGGGAGACTTGATCAGGAATGGATGTGAGCAAAGGAGGGTCCAGGTTTCTCCCCGCCCACCCCGTGACGTCTACGCCATCTGTGAAAACACCAGCTGCTTCCAGAACCCCCGTGGCGAAGGCATGGAGGGACGGGGTCGGGGAGCAGCAGCGGGACGAAGGACAGCGGCGGAAAAAGCAGCGGCCTGCATCGCAGACGCCTGTCGTCCGTGGGAACAGGGCGTCTCCCCCGGGCCACAAACCCTTTTGGTCTCAGGGTCTCTGCTGCTTTAAGAGTCCTGCCTAGAACTAAGCCAGGGAGACGGAAGCGAGGTGACTGTCCCGAGATTTCGTTCAGGTTTGGGGACGCCGCGTGCGTGATCCCGGCTTCTCCCGTCCCCGCTGAGCTCCAGGCGGGCCTGCGGCGAGGCCGGGCTGCTCCTGCTCCCGGCCCCCTCTTCTGTGGACTTTAGTCAGAAAATCTCTGACTTCCCCCTACTCCGATGTCGCTCCCTGAAGTGCTGCCCCCTTAGACGCTTCACAATCCTCCCACCTCCACAGGCTCCAGACCCTAAAGCTGGACCCCTGACCCCATGTGCCGCAGCTCGGCCTGTGGGCGGAGGCCCCTGGAGATGCTGGGAGTCAAAATCCAGCTCTGAACCTGTGCAGTCTGAGGACACCAGTGTGGCACCCACAGCAGCCTAGACACGAGGCGGCCTGGGTGTCCACGGACAGACGGGCGGCACGTACGCGCTGGGGCACGTTACCCCACAAAACATGATGAAATCCTGCCATTTGCGACAACACGGACGGACCCAGAGGGAACTATGTTAAGTCGGATGAAGACAGAGACCCGCCTCGCGGGTTTTGTGGGGACTGGGCCAGTCAGAACTGTGCAGCGCCTGGACAAACACCTGCCACCTCACAGACACCGTGGTATCTGCTGCCGCCACGTGTCCTGTGCACGCTCTCAAACCGTTTCTCTAAGTGCACAGCTACCAAACTGGGAGCACATGACCGTGACCTTGACCGTAAGAGGAACCTCCACCCTCGAAAAGTTAGGAAGCACCGGCACCCTGCGTCTGCTTGCGCGGTCCCACTGTGCTGCCCACTTCCTCCCGGACCGGGGGAATTACGCAAACCCGAGGGCCCGCTGATCCGGTGACAGTCATCGGCCAGCTGCCTTGGTCTGTGTCTCCGCGTGCTGGGTACCGTCACTTGCCAGGGCAGGGTGACACCCACGCATGGACTCCTCCCGTCACGCAGCGTCCCTGAGGAGGGGCGGGCGGCAGCTTCGGGTGGACGGAGGAAGTGTGACGTCTCTGTGCAGAGACCGTCCAAGTACTTAGAGCCAGGGGAGCCATGACAGAGAAGGTATACCTGGTCCCCGCCACCGAGCTGTGGGTGCAGAGCCTGAGGCCAAGGGCGCTGTGTCCAGGTGCGACAGGCCCCAGGCTGTGCCTGCGTGTCCACCTCCTGTCTTTGCACTTGGCAAGGACATGGCTCGCGGAGCGGGTGGGGCTCACTTCTGGCCTCACGCTGAGCGTGGAGCTCCTCACCTGTGACCTCGGAGCCATGGGGACACTGTCTTTCCTCGGGACTTCTGTGAAGCCCAGAGTCCCCGAAGTAGCCTCAGCCTCCCTGGCCCTCCAGAGAGCCCTCCTCCTCCAGCGTGTGTGTGTGCATGTGTGTGCACACGCGTGTGTCTCATGCCTGTCTGACCTGGCGCAGGCAGGCGCTCGCCTCACCTGGACGGCCCCCTCCCTCAGGGCTTGGGACAGAGGCCCGGCCTGTGACACCATCTCCCTGGTGTCCCCTTCCTAACGGGCACTCTCTCTCCTCCACGAGCTCACGAGAGCTTCCTGTCTTTGTCACCTGAACTGCGCCCCACCAGCCAGGCCGCCCCGAGGCCAGGCTCCGTCAGGTGGGGCACAGGCGGCCTGAGAGGGTGGGGGCCCTGGAGACAGCCCCGCCCCCTAAGGCTCCCAAAGCCAACCCAGCAACACCGAACCCTGGCCTCCGCTCCCTGCTCCTCCACGTCCTCTCTGTCCCCTGAATGTCTGGATTAGGGGGCAGGGCTGGCCAGACAGCCCCAAGCCTGCACCCCGATGAACTCTGTCTACCTTTCCGGGCCTCGGCGTCCAGCAGGAAAGGGGTAGCGCAAACACTCGCTGAAGTGCCTTCCCCGTGAGGCCTGTCGGGTATTGTCACGGCCTGGCTTCTAAGTGGGCATGGGCCCTCCTGGCGGGGGAGGGAGGGGACACGGGTCCAGCGGCCCCTGAGGACAGCCCAGTCACATGGGCGCAGTCCCACCACCTCGCTGGCTCGAGGGGCGAAGCCATGGGGAGGTGCCCGCCAGCGCCTGGCCCGGCTGGACACTGACACTGTGCATCGGCCCCCTGGCAGGTCCTCCCCTTCAGTGTCATGGATGGACAGGGCTGTGGCCACACAGGTACCATCGTCGTCATGTTTCTGAGCTGCTCCTGCCACAGGTGCAGGTAGATCCATTCGCCAGCCAGGGCCTTGCCCACAACTGTCCCAAATGAGCTTAAATGTGGCAACTAGGAAGAAACGTCACAGCTGAGGAAACTCGGCTGGGTCACGAGCCGGCCAGGCCCAAAGGCCGCACGAAGGGAGGGCTCTGTGCAGTGTGTCCTGTCTCGGCACCGCCCCCCGATGCTGCTGGCAAGTTACACAAAAACTACAAGATAAGTTAGCAGTGAAAATGCCTCCGGCCCCCCACGAACACACGAGATAACTTTCTGCCTCAGAATTCTGAGGTTTCCCGGAACTCTCGCCCTAAATGTTTGTGTCGCCCCAAATTCGTACGTTGAAACCCTGAGCCCCACAGCGTGGCGGTGTGAGGACGTGAGGTCACTGGGAGGTGCTTAGGTGACGAGAAAGCAGCCCTCGGGGAGGGACCCCACACACGGAGCTGCTCCCCGCTCCGCCTCGTGGGGCGCGAGGAAAAGTCGCGTCTACACCGACACCCGATCTCGGACTCCTGGCCTCCACGCCCGTGAGAAATGAACGTCCGTCATTTAAGCAGCCCAGCTATCGTGTCCACTGTGGCGCCCAAGCGGACCGAGGCACGATCAGGTGACGCTCTGTGTGTGGCGCCCGAGCGCACTGCCACGTGCCTCCCCCAGAGGAAGCGACGTATAGTGCCAGACGCTGTCCCTGGAGCTGCCACCAACTCACTGTCCGCGCTGGGCAGGGCCTTTGGGGACAGGGCCCAGGATGGTGAGGGACAAACCCACATCCTCTCAGAAACAACAGAAGGAACTGACAACGCCCCACCCCAAGCGGAGTGGACGTCGAACCCGCGAAAGGCCGGCTGCCGTGGGCGGGGGGCTGACATTGCTGGGCAGGGCCTGGGGGGGGCGGACGTGGGAGTGGACCGGCCCCCCAGGCGCCACCTGTCCGCCCTGAGCTTGGCCTGGACCCCAGGAAGCAGCCATGAACAAACCAGGGAAATGGATCTGACCTATATTTAAACAGCAGCAAAAGCCACTGGTTCTTTATAAAACACGCTCCCGAGAGAGAGTCACACGGGAGTGAAGGGGTGCATTAAGCCCCCAACCTCCTGCCGGAAACATCCCACGCTTCATGTCACCACTGAAAGGACTGTCACCACCTGACACCGGCCGATGGCACAACAGACACATTATTTATGTAACCTCTTCTCCCTGCTCGATGCTAAGGTCCGTGAAGGCAAGAACCACGTCGGACCTTAATCCAGACTGCACGGTGTCTGCAGAGCAAAGGCACTCGGTGACACGTGGCGAAGCAACACGCCTGTCCCCCCAGCGACGGACAGGTAAACGAAACTGTGGTTCACGCTTACACTGGAGTATTAGCCAGCCGCAGAACAGGATGACGGGGTGACACACGCAGAACAGGATGACGGGGTGACACACGCAGAACAGGATGACGGGGTGACACACGCAGGCTACGACGTGGACGAACCCCGAAGACGCCATGCTCGGGGAGAGAAGCGGACACTGCAGGCCACGTAGAGTGTGATTCCTCTGATGCACAACACCCGGAGCAGGTAAACCCGCAGGGACAGACGGCAGGGGCCGGGGGAGGGGCGTGGGGACGCGTGCTCACGGGTGCGCGCTGTCCTTTTGCGGGGAGGAAAATGTTCCAGAACTACACAGAGGTGATGGCTTCGTGAGCATGTGAATGTACTGAATAAAGGCCACTCAGCTGCACACGTTAAAATGGCTAATTTCACGTGATGCCAATTTCAAACCGACTTAAAAAACGTGATTTATGGAATGGACGAGTCTCCGGGTTCCGGTGGAAACCAGAGTTACCGTGTGAGAGCCGGTGGGGCCCGGACCTCTGTGTGGACGGACGTGCGTGTCTGGCCAGGGCGGGAGTGTGGGCCTGGCCCGCTGGCCTGTGGGACCCAGTGCCGTGGGACCCAGTGCCGTGGGCTCCAGTGCGTCCCTCCCTGCCTGCTGCCAGTCATGTGTGACGAAGGGACTGTCACATCACCCGATGGGCAACATGACCCCTGGGCTGTGGGGAGAGCAGTGTACGAGGTGGGGTGTGACCCGGATTGCTGATTTCATCGTGTGTAGACATTCACCCCGTGTTCCACTGGCTGCAGAGTTTAGCAGCGGTGTGCGCCATGGGGGGCGGGGCACTGATGATGTCACAAGACGTCCAGCCTGTGGAGGCCCCAGGCCTGCATGTCCCCAGGCAGGGAGAGGGGAGGCTCCCTGAGTGCCATGGGGCATGTGACCCGTGGCACTGTCATTTCCGCATGTCTGTCCTTCCCAATGGCCAGTGGCCCTCGAGGGCAGAATCCTAACTTGCTGCCTCTGACCCCAAGACACCCGTGTGCAGGTGACTGATCAGATTGGTTCACTAGGTGAATGACACTCACTCACCACAAGACAAACACCAAAGCCCATTTCCAACTCGTCCCCACAAAAGAACGGAATGGGGCGGGGGGGGTGCTTGGAACAAATGCCGGGTTTGTCCTAACCTCGTTCCAAGGACCACGTCTGGGCTGTTTTTCTATGGCTGTGACTTAAAAATTTTTTATCTTTTAAAGATGCTTAAAAACAAAATATGCAACAGGGACCGCACGTGGCCCGCGGCCGACGCACTGCCTCGGCCCCTCGCAGACGTCCTCACGGCCCGCGTGCCACGTCCGGGGAACCAGCCGCCTGCACAGAACACCACCAGCTCTCCGTCCTCTGAACCGTGAACGGTCACCACAGGATGAAAACGAAGTAACAGATTTGCAGGCCTCTGCAGACCTCTGTGAACGCCCAGCGCCAGGCGCTGCCTGACCTGTTTGCGGACGCTCCTCCTGTCCAGACTGTCGGGGGGAGGGGGGACCGCCAACCAGGAAGGGGCTGTCCCCTCTCACAGGACGGCAGGGTGACCCGCGGCCGATGTGCAAAGCCGCTCTTGGGATCACATGATCTGTTGTTTGTAAAACCCTAAGAATTGCTCGGTGAGCTGCGGGCGGCGCGGCCTTCCACCCTGCCGTGCTCCTCTCGGCCAGCGCGACCCTGCCACCCCACCCCCCGCCTCCGCGATGGTCCACTCTGGGACTGGAGGCCTTGGGTGTGCTGATGAGGGACCCAGCACAGCCCTCGGTGGGGACGGGCCTCTGCGGACAGACACAGCTCGGGCGACCAC
>NW_011889060.1:575478-582157 GCF_000151845.1 Pteropus vampyrus | reverse complement strand
CGGGTTTGTCCTAACCTCGTTCCAAGGACCACGTCTGGGCTGTTTTTCTATGGCTGTGACTTAAAAATTTTTTATCTTTTAAAGATGCTTAAAAAAAAAAATATGCAACAGGGACCGCACATGGCCCGCAGCCGACGCACTGCCTCGGCCCCTCGCAGCCGTCCTCACGGCCCACGTGCCACGTCCGGGGAACCAGCCGCCTGCACAGAACACCACCAGCTCTCCGTCCTCTGAACCGTGAACCGTCACCACAGGATGAAAACGAAGTAACAGATTTGCAGGCCTCTGCAGACCTCTGTGAACGCCCAGCGCCAGGTGCTGCCTGACCTGTTTGCTGACGCTCCTCCTGTCCAGACTGTCGGGGGGAGGGGGGGCCGCCAACCAGGAAGGGGCTGTCCCCTCTCACAGGACGGCAGGGTGACCCACGGCCGATGTGCAAAGCCGCTCTTGGGATCACATGATCTGTTGTTTGTAAAACCCTAAGAATCGCTCGGTGAGCTGCGGGCGGCGCGGCCTTCCACCCTGCCGTGCTCCTCTCGGCCAGCGCGACCCTGCCACCCCACCCCCCGCCTCCGCGATGGTCCACTCTGGGACTGGAGGCCTTGGGTGTGCTGATGAGGGACCCAGCACAGCCCTCGGTGGGGACGGGCCTCTGCGGACAGACACAGCTCGGGCGACCACCTGAGGCACGAAACCAGCCTCAGCACAGTGCTCTCGCCCCGTCCCCCCCAGTCCCTGCTGGTGGGAAAGGCAGGTACCGAGCTGTGGGCCCCGGAGCGGGCTCCCCACGGGTCTGGCTCAGGCGGTGCTCCCCACCGCACGAGGACGAAGCAGGCGGCTCAGCCCAGCCCCTGCTGGCCGGAAAACATGGCTTTGTGGTCAGTGCGGTCGGAATTCGGAAGCACTGAGAGTCTAATTGTCCCCAAGAGCCCTAAGGACATTTACGAAATTTGGTCACCTTGGGTTGGCAGGGGAGCCGTCAGGTACTGAGGCGGCACAGTGGGGCAGAGAGAAGCTCGGGCCAGGAGGAGCCGCCTTGGGGCCCGGGCTGCAAACCAGGAGGCTGATCCTGGGGGTGTCAGAAGCAAGATGAGGAACCTACTTCCAGGGCTGCCGGCGGCGGACGGCAGGCTGGACCCTAACAAGGAACCTCTCCTGGTGCTGTGTGCACCGCACGCGCGCGCGCACACACACACACACGCACACACACACACACACACACACGCAGGTGCTGACTCAGGTGGTCACAGAGGCAGCCACAGGGAATTCACACAGGCACGCATGAAATTCACACAAGCGCACACGGAATTCACACAGGTGTGCACAGAACTCACACGGGCACACACGGAATTCACACAGGTGTGCAGGAATTCACACGGGCATGTACACAGGCGCTTACAAGTACTCATACACACAGAGGAATGCACACAGGTACACACGCACATAGGTGTGTGCCCAGGTTTGCACACGCAGAGGTATGCACACAGGCACACACACATACAGCTTTGGTGGCTGTAAGCCCACTGAATGACCAGAAGGAGCCAGTGCCAGGGGCCAGGAGGCCATGGTGTGGAGTGCAGAAGCAAAGCCAAGCCTGTTCCTGCCCATGTGACGGTTTGGTCCCAGCTACGAAGTCAAGGGCTTGGGGACTGGCAAAGGCCCGTGTGTCCTTAGCTGGTTACTTCCTCATAGTCACCAAGAGGCCTCAAGGCTTCCCCTTCACAAGTCCCAGACTAGCGCCTGGCACACCGCATGGGCTCGGTAAACATCCCCCGATTAGATGCTACGGCGACTAAACATCCCCAAACTCCTAAGACCGCCCACTGCCTTTCCCGGGGGAGGGGCAGAGAGGGGTCCCGGCTGGACTTCGGTGGCCCCCGGCCCCCTGTCAGCAGGGATGAGGGCCGGGACACATGTCAAGTTGGGGGCATGAGCACAGGCCCAGAGGTGCGGGCTGGTCCGGCTCTGCCCGCCTGGCTGGGGACCTGGGACAAGTCACTGGGATTCTCCAGGCCCCGGTGGCTGATGAGCAACGGCTGTGAGGAGCTGGTACCCTCAACACCTTCCCACAGGGCAGGCCACCCGTCACTGCCATTTACACACAGAAAAGCAGCAGCTTGGTGGTATAAGTTGTTTGGATGACGACTTTGGGATGATAAAGGCAGAGCCACAGCTGGGCCTGACCCTTGGGACTGGGGTTGGGTGTCGGCTGGGCCTGGGTTCCCACTGTCAGGACACACAGAGCACCCTAACGGTGGGGGGTGGGGGGTGGGGAGCGGGGGAGGACACGGCACAACCCTGCATCAACCCAGGATGAGTTCTGGTCGCCATTTTCCTGCACGGCCCCAAGAGCCACACTGGGACCAGGCCAGGACCTGAATCCGCTCTGCCCACGGGGTCCCTGCTCCTCCCTCTCCCAGGGCTGCTGCCTCCCGAGTCACAGGCCCTCACTAACGTCCACAACCTCCAGACCTGCCCCATGACCCCCGAGCCCCCTCCGTGAACCCAGGCCCCCACGCACGCCCCCCCGTCAGCTTCCCAGGTGCCCGCAGAGGCGTGGTACAGTCCGGGCTCCTGCGTCAGTGCCCACCGGGCACATCGGGCTCCTGCGTCAGTGCCCACCGGGCACATCGGGACGGCTCACTTCTCCTTCCTATTCTTGAACTTCCCACTGTGATGTCAGCGTCTGTCACAGGACTCAAGACAAGGCTGAACCAGGGAGAAGCTGAGCTCACCCCACTCAACCAGGAAGAAGCTGAGCTGGCCCCACTTGACTGGGGAGAAGCTGGGCTCACCCCGCTCAACCATACTCAGAACCCAAGAGTCTGAGACCCAGACACACGGTTCTGAGGGAGAACACTAGGGGGACAGATGCCCAGGTGTCACCGAGCTCACTGCCACCCCACGACCCACCACCCCAGGGGACCCTCTGCCACGGCTCTGAGACACGCCCGGAGCCGCCCTGGCACAGAAGCCTCCATGGCTTGGGGGTGGCAGGCACCACAGTACCGCAGGCACCACAGTACCGCAGGCTCAGGTGTCGGGGTCCCGCCCTGCTGGAAAGTTCCACATAAAGGCCGGTTAGCAGGTGCCGGGCAAACAGGCCCTGGGCCAAGGCCTCCGTGCCGGCCTTGGCCCTGCCACTCCCGGGGCAGCAGGTAGCTGCCTGGGCATGTGGCTGTCCCCCAGACCGGCAACTACAGGTACTCGATGCTCCATGCTCCAAGGGGAGCTGCAAACATTTGGGCCAGACGTACACACGCCACACACTGGACCTGCTCGGAGTCAGCTCGGCCAGTCCTACCACGAGCCGCCGCCCTGCCATCGGCCTGCTGGCAGGAAAGCAGTGTTTAGGTGGGAGATGTGTGACCCTAGGTCACTGATGGACACTGCTCGTGAGGAATTAGGAAGAAAGGGAACCCGGCCCCCAGCTCCCTGGGCAGGGAATGTGCAGGCCCAACAGGTGTAGACATCAGAGCAAAGTGGGTCACGGAGAGTCCTGTGCTGTGGGGGTGTGAGGGCCCCAGGAACTTGGAGGGTGCCGCCTGCCTCCACCTGGGATTTCTGCAGGTGGCAGGGCCCTTAAGCAGGCAGAGAATGAAGAGGTGGGGGCCTGGGTGGGTACCGGCCCATCACCTGGGCGGCCCCACCTGGAGAAGGCTGGAATGTTAAGGAGACAGAGCCAGAGGCAGCCAGAGCAAGGTGGAGGACGAGCTGGAGGTGGACAGGCCCGGAGTCACATGAGACAAGCCTCCCCTCCCTGGGCCAGGTCCAGAAGAGCCAGATTCCAAAGATGACAGAGAGGCTAGGAGCACGGGACACGCCCTGCTACGCCAAGCCCTGGAGGGACCCGACTGCGGCTGCCCAGGCCGGACAGCCAGACTGCACGCCACCTCCAGGAGGGGCCACACGGACATGCTGCCTCCTCTCCCTACGCCTCAGACGGGGGCCACCAGGGAGGTCATCTGAGAGACGAGCAAGTATGCCCGGGCACTGGGCTGGCATAAAGGATGTGACAACCATAGGAAGCCCCTCCCAGTTCCCGACTCCCAACTTGTGCCATGTGGCAACCTTCCCGCTGCCCTCTGCTCCTGCCCGTCCAGCCTCCGACCCCGGGAGCTACTCCCCGAGGTCACAGTCCCACTCAGGTCTCCTAAAGCGTAAGTGTGCCCCCAGAAATCCCTGGAGTCACGATCGACCTGTGCTGTGCGTACACTTTGTGTCCCCACCGGGGCGGTCGGCTCCTGGAGAACCAGGCGTTCTGTTTAAGGGAGGGTACGTGTGCCGTAGTGAGGGGTCTCAAATGCTGCACCATAAGCAATAAGCCTTCTACTCAGACGTCTCAGATGTCCCAGATGTGGGTGTGACTCCCAGCTCCACTGAGCACTGTGTGACCTTGACCGAGTCATTTAAGCTCTCTGACCCTCCTCTATAAAATTGGGATCGGACTGGTACTTTCTTCAGAGTTTTTGTGAGGAACGAATAAGACAAGCTGCTTAGAACTGTCCCAGCACATAGTACCTGCTTCTTCATTGTTGGCTGCTACCCCTCTCCCTCCCAAATCCGATTTGCCCGCTCCAAGGTGGGCCCGGGCAGCAGGAATTCTTAAGCTCCCTGCGGCTCTGCCAACTCTCAGAGCAGGCGTGTCAGAGCTGGGAGCCAGAGGCCGGGCCCTCTGAGGGTCCCCAGGGTGTCGGAGTGTTTGTCAGGAAGCCAGGGAATGGCTTTGCTCTGGCAAAGTGTCCAAGATGCCAGCACTCAGGTCCTATCTTCTCCTGCCAGCCACTCTGGAGATGCACAGCCACCCGGGAGACGGGAAGGACCCAGGGCCTCCGGGCTGGCGCGGCTCTGTCTGCCCGGTCACTTTCCCTAGCTCAGCATTTACTCGCCAACCAGCAGATGGTGCACACAATGCGCAGCGCCCTCCCTCCCCATCCAGAACGTGCATGGGGTCAGCAGGGCCGTGGCAGCCTCAGAAAGGGGCAGGAAGAAAGATCTCAGTGTGTAGCATGACCACTGTCACGTTCCTGAAGTAACATCGACTCACCTGGCTTTTGTGTCTTGCTGGAACCACCCCTTTTTGTTCCAGTAAAAAAGCGTGGAGTGTCTGCAGTGGAGCTGAGCGCCTGACCTGGTTTTCAGGCTTAAAAGCCGTATTTGGACAGATGATACACATTATTTGCAGACTGGAAAATACACTGGACTTAAAAGGCGGCTTTGAGCGTAGACCCATTTTGATAGAGTATAATAGCTACTAAATACACCAAGATAATCCTTTCTCTACCTTTTTTTTTTTTTAATCAATGACATTTTCTTTAGAGAAATAGGGACACTATTTAAAGGAACGAAATGCCTGCTTGCACCCAGCCTCTGCCCACGAGGCAGCTCTTAAAACACCCTCGGCGGGTGACACGCTTGGTGCCTTTCCCCTGGGCAGAGTCCTAGTGAAAACAGACATCTTAGTGCTCGGAAAGCTGAGGAGAATCAGAGACGGTGACGACGATGGTGGCACTGTGTTATTAAACGTCATGAAATACTCGCCACAGCGTTTGCAAAGGGCTCTATAATGACTGTACTTTGATTAGTCCAACAGTGAAAGCAGGCAAGCCAATTTGCATGTTCTCCCATTAGCTTATTAACAATATGCCTCATAAAAGAACTCCCGTAAAAGAGCCCCAATAAACGTCTAGGCTTGTGCTTGGGGCCTGACCCCTGCTGCAGCAGCGCGAGGAGCTGGGTGCCACCCTAGACGGCTCCTTACCCATCCCGGAAAACGAGTTAGTGAGTCTAGCTGAGTGGGGCTTCTGAGCTGCAGGTTCTAAACGCCTCATCCAAACTGGGGCGGTCTCATCTGCCACACTCAAGTCAGTGTCCGGCCCAAATCTGGAAGCCAAAGTGCAGATGATCTCCCCAGGCTGGGGCGAGGGGCTGGAGGGGAAATTCTACAGTTCGAGTCTCCCTGGGGGCACATCTGCCATCAGTACCTACTCTGACGTGTGCACGAAGAAGCCGCGCGTGAAAGGGCCCCACATCTACTGGATGGCAGACTGGCGAGTGGCCTCAGCCCTCACTGTCCTCCTTCGCCTCTCTTGGGAATGGGAAGACGTTATCTGAGAGAAACGTCTGCAGGTAGGGCAGGCTCAGACCACCCCAGGGCCAGCGCATACCCGCCCCCCTCAGCTCTGTGGCTCTGCGACCGCCCCCCACTGCCCGCGCACCAAGCAGGTCGCGGGGCCACCTGCCAGGTGAGCGCCCTCCACGGAGGCGCCCAACAGGTGCCTCCCGCCCGCCCGCCCGCCTGCCCGACTCACCTGCGTGAAATACAAGTTCATGAGCGTGAGGGTGAAGAACTGCAGGCACACGGGGAAGCAGTAGAGCAGCCAGAAGACGAAGGGGCTGAGCGCGTTGGCCGCCACGAAGTCCCTGAAGTAGAAGGAGAAGAGGACCGTCCGCAGGGAGGCCCAGAGGAGGCAGAGGAAGAGGAAGACGCTCTGGTAGCTGAGCCGCTTGTGGCCGTAGCGCAGCACCAGCCAGAGCTGCGCGTAGATGAAAACGAAGAGCAGCGAGTAGAACGCGGTGTAGACGCTGGTGAGGCCGAGCTTCACGTAGGGGGGCACGGCCGGCGTCAGCGTGGGCGGCAGCGAGTCGTTGCGGAGGGGGTCCCAGCGCGGGGCCGCCA
>NW_011889060.1:568940-575194 GCF_000151845.1 Pteropus vampyrus | reverse complement strand
TGTTTTGCAGAAGTTCATTCTTTTATTTCAAAGACAGCAAACTTTGCCAGTCCCTTTCTCCTTTAGAAGGAAAACTTTACGGACTCCGTGGCTGCTCACGCTGGGGATGACGTTTATTTCTGAATCCAGAAATGCCAAAGACAGGGGGTGTGTTTTGAGGTCGAGTCTGTGAGCTGGTAAGGGAGGAATGGTCCCTGTGGCCGTTCGCTCCCGGAGACCAGCACCGCGCACACAGCGCGCCAGGCAGGGCGCGGCGCCCCCACTTCCCAGCAGCGCATCGGTGCGGGGGAGCCCAGGGCGTGAGCGGACGGCCCCGCAGGACTTCCGAGTGGAGTGGTGGAGTGGCCCCGCTCTGTCGTCCTGTCCCCCCCACCCCACCCAACCCCCACAGTGGGGTGGACCCTCGAGCCCCTCGTTCCCGGCGGCTGGGCGGGTGGCTCCTCCCAGGAGGTGAAGTTGACTTAGTTTAGTCCCCAGGCGCCTCTCTAGCCTTACCCCGGGGGGTGCCCGAGTTGTAGGGCGCTCTGCGCAGAGAGGGGACGCCAAGCTGCCTCTGGAAGCTTTTCTAAGCCAGCAGTTCCGGTAAACAGAAGGGACCCGACTGTCCAACGCTCCAGTAATTTCTGGCGATTTATTTTCTCATCTTAAATATAGGCACATCTAGGAGATACTGCGGGCTGGGTCCCCCACCACCGCAATAAAACGAGTGGTATTCTTTCTGCTGGTGAAGGGTCTTGCCTTCAGATTGTAAAAAAACACACCACCTGTGAAGCACAATAAAGCAAAGCACAATGACATAAGGATGCCTGTTGTCAACTTTGTGCCTAATTGTGTCATCTTTTTTTGCTTTTTAAAAAGGGCCCCTCAGAGCCTGGACCCGTCCAGCCCTACTTTTCCTCCCAATCATGTAGTGTGGACACCCTTCCAATGTATTTCAGGTGATCCTTCGGGGCCAGGTGTGCCTTTGGTGTCAAGTTCCTTTTCCGGTTCCTCTAGCCGTTCCCTGTCTCCCTATTTAAAAAGAAAATATAGAATGAGTGTCCCCACCTCTGATCTTGTTTCCCCCGATCTATTCTGCATAGAGCAACCAGAATGTTCTTTCCTTCATTCTGAGAGTGAAGTCCAGACTCCTACCCTCGACCCGCCAGCACTTCCCCGGAGTCTCTTGAGAAGAGCGTGAACACCTCTGAACTCCCCAGGCCAAGAGAACTGCCTCCGCCCCTTCCTGCAAAAACTGGCCAGATTCTCTTCATCTAAGGGGGTCACTTCCTCCAGGAAGTCTTCCCAGACCACGCCATGCGCTATCTCCTCAGGATTAGGTTCGGTGCACCACCACCCGTGTGCTTACAGAGCAACCTTGTGTAACTGTCAGTCATGCCGCTCGTTTAGAAATTTCCTAAGACAGAAACTATGCATTATGTACCCGTGTCTTCCCTGTGCTTGCCTGGACATTCAAAAATATCTTTATATTTTATTGTACTAAAAAAAACGTGGCTTGTCCTGAGAGGCCCAGGCCATGTCAAATGTTGCTTCCATGAAGAGGCCCTCAGAGCACTGGATCTCTCTTTCCTACAGCCGATGGTGTGAAGTACAATCCATCCTTCACTTTGCAGGCCAGCTCTCAACCTAGGTCACGACCCCCCAAAATCCTCCCGGAGGTCACAGCCCTGTGGATTCCTGAGATTTATTTCTCATGCTACGATCTGAGTGTTTCTTACTGACATCTGGAATAACTACTATTCCTGCCCTTGTGACCTTCATAGCATAGATCATCAGGGCAGTAGTCACCGTGATATCCCAAAGAATATTGAGGTGATGATTTCCGTAGATCATACTGCGGCATGGTGCCAGAGGTGACATACTCTGAAGCAAGATGGAAAGTCATCCTTGCCAGGTGAGACGAAGTAGCTCTTGGAGTTCTTTGCTTATTGGGAATGGGGAAAACCCATTTTCCTCAAGGGGCTATGTTGAAGTCTCCACCTTAGTAAGTTTCTGATAACCCATGGCCACTCTCCAAGACCTGTCCGTCCTCTACAGCAACTGGACACAAGTGGGGATGTTGTAGGGATTCAGTACTTCTGTAGCAATCAAGTTCAGGTCTAAGAACTGGTATGGGTACCAGACCGTCTGCTGATGACTTAAGTCAGCCCCGGAGAGCTTTTGGTTTGCTTCTGTCATGTGAATTTTGTGAGGCATAGAGGGCTACCCATCCATTTGGTCCTAGGGGCTCAGGCTTGGCTTGTTTCTGCCAAAGATATCTGAGGTGCAGACGATTCTGATCCCCAGACCGGCCCTGGCAACGGTCACAGTCATCACGTCTTCTACTGAGATGACCTCGCCTCTCCTGCTGGCCGTGCCACCCCTGGCCTCTGGCACTTGGGAGGGAGGCTGTTGAACCCCAGTGGCTCTCCACGGCACCCCCGATGTGCATAAAATAGCCATGACAGTGCTTGTGAGAGGTGGTGGCGCTTCTTCCCTCACCCACGAATTTCTCAATGCCTTGATGAAGGGCGTATCTTCTGGTCCCTCTCAGGGGGCAGGGCGAGGGGATCGGTGAGTGGGTCATGCACAATATATCCTCGCCAACATTCCTATTTACTTGGGTCCCTGCTCCTACGTTATTCAGGCACCTCGACTGCTCCTGGAGTGGCCTCAGCTGACCGAGCGAGCCAGCACCGGCTCCGGCCCCAGGAAGCACCCGAGCTACACTTCCTCGGGAAGTCCCACGTGTGTGCCCGGCTTTCACCAAGATAAAGAGCAAAATCTCGCGGTTTCTTCGCTGTATAAGCCTCCACCGTCCAGGTTTGGGTTTTATAACATGAAAGATGTGGTGGCGTCCAGCTGCGGTTTGGGTCTGAAGACAATGAGAAGAGGGGCGTACGAGGGGACTTGCATTCTCCTTGCAAAGTGACCGCCTCGGGCAGGACATTGTAGGTCTTAAGCGAGTGAGGGACAGCTTCTTATCGCAGGGAGAAGGGGTTCCTCCCTGTGACTAGGGAGGCTGTGCTCTGTCGCCCTCGGTCCCACGCGCCCCCACGCAGAACCTCCGGATGCTCACTCAGTGCCTGGACTATCAGCGAGAGACAAGAGGGTGCGAAGTGAACAGATGTTGTGAATCAGGAACCCACAGATCTGTCTTTCGGTTTGGTTGCGGTTACAAAAGATAAGATATTCATTTCACACAGTCAGTGAAAGTCCCCGATTTTCAGACTGTCCTGAACTAGGATTCAAGACCTCGCCATCCACATCTTAAGCTTTCCAGCCATCAGCATCCACCCCTCCGCCCCCCGCGCTCGATTCTCTGTGCCTCGTGCTCTTGGTTTCTCAATGTGGGTCCTTCACGGTACTGGTGACCTTCACTGCAAGTGACCACAAGGGATCATGTATGCCATGAACTGTCTTAGCGCTACTTGAATTTTTACCGTCCTTAGAGCCGATCAGACCAGATCATCCATCTCTCACTCTCCCCGATGCCCTGGCGGCCACCGCCCCTGGCATCAGTTTCCCCAGCCTCTGCCTTCATCTCTGCCGTGTTCTTTCTGCGTGCGACTCTGTGTCCGAAATCCCTCTTTTTATATGGACATCAATCATATTGGATTCAGACCCACACTGATGACCTCATCTTTTTTCATTAAACTGGCGAATTTGAGCGAATAGAATTAGAGAAATAGAATGTATTAAAAGACACGTTATGTCACTTGTAAAACCTTTAGGACTTCTGGGGGAGTTCGGAGGCTAAGAAAGAGGAACTACACTCACAATAATGCTGCAGAACTGGTTCTGTGACGGATGCCGCTCGGCTCCCAGAGCCATGCCGCTTTGCGGACCACGCCAATGCCGGACACTGGAAACTGCCTGCCTTAGTTCGGAATGGAGACGGTTACAAAATCCTGGCAATAAGAGTTCAAAAATAAACGCTAATGTTTTCGCATTTCTGGAAGTCAGTTGTTGCAAGCATGGATTCAGCTATCCGAAAAGCCTGCCGGGAACCCTGGCTCCTTCGGTCCTGATCCCGAGCACATTGGCTCTCATCTTCGGGGCTGTTCCCTCATGGTTGCAAGGTGGCTGCTGCAGCCCTAGATGTTGCATTTGCATTCAAGGCAGAAATCGGGAGAAGATAGGGTGACTCTTGTATCAGGAAGGCAAGAGTTTTCCGAGAAACCTGGAGACAGGCACCTCCACCTATGTCTCTGTGGCCAGAAGTGCAGCATGCATCTGTCCAGAGAGACAAAGGCATGTTGGAATTCACATACGGGGCTAGATCAGTTTCTGTGGCACGGGGCGGGCAGGGGGAAGGGGTGTAAGGTGGTGAGTGAGTGAATCTCTCTCTAGAATAGATTATGCACTTCCTGTGTCTTTGAGCCAAGAGCCTCCGGTTCCGAGCCCGGGGCAGGGCCATCTGACTGGCAGAGCCTGGAGCAGGTGGCCCCAGGCAAGCAGCAGCAGGGGCCGGGAAGGAACATGAGAATCTAGCATCTTCAGCTTCCGTGCGGGAGCGTCTACTTCCTAGAGCGAGAAATTTCTAGATGTAGGAAGGGAGCTCAGATGCTCTGGGCCAGAACGATGGCACACGAGAGGCTTTCCCAGACGGCTATATGCTCGTAGTTAAAAGCCTAAAATTAACGTTTTGGGAGATGGATGTAACATTTGCAAGAAATTATCTTTTCTTATCGTATGTCCTCAGAAATCCTTTTAAGCATTTAAGGGGTGAGAAGGCAGGCCAGAAGGACTTGCTGTGTTGCCCTGTGGCTGGTTGCAGAGACCCGGCTGTCACCAGCCATCTGTCCCAGCTCCGAACGTCCCATCCAGACCCGGCACCAGATATCCAGGGACCCCCACTGTAGCCGCCCTGCTCCCTGCCATGGCAGGCACCACCCTGCTCCACGCCAGGTTAAAGTACCTGTCTGGGCTCCACTCAGAGACTTTCCAAGGTGCCGAGTAGCTTGTTTCCACAAACAAACCCTGACTGGCATCTGCCCAGGAAAGACCCCTCTGATGCTGACGCTGCCAGCTCGTGAGAATCAGCACGGCCAGCCTCAGCCTGCTCGGTCTAGGATATTAACCAAGGACCCTGAAAGGGACACACTGACCAGGAGCATCGGGCAAGTAGGTGGGCCTGCCCCCTGGGCAGTGGAAACCATGCTCGTTCGTGTTAATGAGTGGACATGGTTGGGTGAAATGACTCAGCAGCTACACAAAGCACAGAATCAATGCATTTTCACATGTTTTAAATGTAACCCCTGGAAACTTGTTGCCACGTGGCTTTCAGTCTCCAGATCCCACGCCTAAAACACTCGTTTTGCTCCAAGCGATGCCGTGTCACTCTTCGGCAGACCTAAAGCGGTAGACGGGGTGGCGACCTCATTTCCACGAGCAACACGTCAGGAGTTTGATTCATTGCCAAGCGAGCAACTGCTTGGCTGGCTTTGTTCTTAGCCATTCAGGGCAAAGTCGACCTTCCTTGTGCGTTTTCTGCTCTGAATTGCAAGCTTAAGCTTTGAACGATGAGGGGTTCGAATGCCAGAAGATTCGAGGGAGAGCAGGTGCTATAGCGTAAGTGATAAGGTTATTCTTGCGTAAAAGTTCCTATTTCAACAAAAAGATGTTACCTTTTGTGAAATATCAATGATTGATGAACGTGTTTTTTTTTTTTAATTTTATTTCATGCTTGTTAACTCCTGAATTTAAAGGCCATGAAACATATCAAGTTTTTAAAACAACTTTGTAGGACCGTAAAATTCATCCATTTCAAGTGCGCAATTCAGTAATTTTTTAGTAGCTTTTACCTAGTGGCACAATCATCACATAACTCTGTGTTAGAACGTTTCATCCCTTTCCCACCAGTCAGTGCATCGGGTTTTCATTCAGTCAGGCGGCCTGATCGGCATTATTTATAACTCTGAATCTAGGACAATCCTTGGCACACGCTGAGCAGAGGGGCAGATGGCGCAGCCCCCGTGGGGAGCTCGGGCTTGCTCTTTCGGTGATCCGCTAATCTCATTAAAACTTGGGCATTAAGTGGCTCTGGTGTGAAAAGGGAACTTAGTGTAAACCGGGCCCCACCATGGTCAAGAGCGCGGACTGTGGGTCGTCCACCTGAAACGGAAGGAAAGCCCCCGACCACGTTCCTGCTCCTGTCACCCTCTGCTCCAGGGAAGTCGTGTGGGCGCTTTGCCCACGTTTCAGAGACCCGGCTCTTCTCTGAAGCTCTCAGAAAGGCCTTCGAGGCCCCTGAGCTGCCTCCTAGCGCTCCA
>NW_011889060.1:562865-568460 GCF_000151845.1 Pteropus vampyrus | reverse complement strand
GACGTAAAGTGATAGACGGGGTGGCGACCTCATTTCCACGAGCAACACGTCAGGAGTTTGATTCATTGCCAAGCGAGCAACTGCTTGGCTGGCTTCGTTCTTAGCCATTCAGGGCAAAGTCGACCTTCCTTGTGCGTTTTCTGCTCTGAATTGCAAGCTTAAGCTTTGAACGATGAGGGGTTCAGGAATGCCAGAAGATTCGAGGGAGAGCAGGTGCTATAGCGTAAGTGATAAGGTTATTCTTGCGTAAAAGTTCCTATTTCAACAAAAAGATGTCACCTTTTGTGAAATATCAATGATTGATGAACGTGTTTTTTTTTTTTAATTTCATGCTTGTTAATTCCCGAATTTAAAGGCCATGAAACATATCGAGTTTTTAAAACAACTTTGTAGGACCGTAAAATTCATCCATTGCAAGTGCGCAATTCAGTAATTTTTTAGTAGCTTTTACCTAGTGGCGCAATCATCACATAACTCTGTGTTAGAACGTTTCATCCCTTTCCCACCAGTCAGTGCATCGGGTTTTCATTCAGTCAGGCGGCCCGATCGGCATTATTTATAACTCCGAATCTAGGACAATCCTTGGCACATGCTGAGCAGAGGGGCAGATGGCGCAGCCCCCGTGGGGAGCTCGGGCTTGCTCTTTTGGTGATCCGCTAATCTCGTTAAAACTTGGGCATTAAGTGGCTCTGGTGTGAAAAGGGAACTTAGTGTAAACCGGGCCCCACCGTGGTCAAGAGCGCGGACTGTGGGTCGTCCACCTGAAACGGAAGGAAAGCCCCCGACCACGTTCCTGCTCCTGTCACCCTCTGCTCCAGGGAAGTCGTGTGGGCGCTTTGCCCACGTTTCAGAGACCCGGCTCTTCTCTGAAGCTCTCAGAAAGGCCTTCGAGGCCCCTGAGCTGCCTCCTAGTGCTCCACATCCTCCTTCGGAGATTCCCACTTGCATCTCCAGGGATGTGGTGCCGGGTACGAGGAGCAGAAGAGGGAGCAGACCCCACCATGCCCCTCCCTCTGCCCAGGCCCGAGGGGGTCAGATTCGAGCCCAGCAGGAAGTGGCATTTGCCATAGGCTTGTCCGCTCTCCCTGCCCACACGAGCCTGGCCTCGGAGGGCGGCCGGAGCTCCGGGTCCAGTGGGCTACGGAGAGTGACTCTCTGAGGCCACAGGGTGGGTGAAGGCGCGAGGGTGAGGAGCATGCTAACAGCCCACCGAGAACCTGTCCACGAGGCCACGCCACGCTCAGCTCTGTGGATCTTGAAGCTTCTTCGAGAAAAAAACTACAAACACAAAATTAGGTACTATAATGAATATTTATTTAGACAACAAATTATGAATTTTAAGAAGCTGACCAGTACTATGAACATCATGAGATCCAGGAGAATAATGCAATATTTTTACTTATTAACTGCGGGGGGGGGGCACCTCTAAATACCCTTCCCCACGCCCTTTGGCTGCGTTCCCCTCTTCACGAAAGAATGAGTCATCACTACAATTTCTGCAGAGGATGGAAAGCCCTTTTTCCCTCTAGTATAATTGATCAATACTGTTTTTAGTGTTGACGTTAGGGAGAGTTTCAGGTTCACGCCTTGTTATTGCTAGTCATGTAGATTTTTAGGACCGTTGTTAGTTTGGGGAAACTTCAGTGGACTTTTCCGTCATGATCCACAGCCTCAGGGTTCCTCGTGCAGTGATTAATCTTAAACAGTCTTTGATTGAAAACACTTGTCACCCGGTGCGCTGTGAAGTCCCTGTGATGGTGTAGTGAGAGTTTTTGGTTACCTTCCTAGTCCAGGCCCAGTCTGATGAAAGGGAAAGCAAAGGCCACCCTAAAAAAAAATGCACCGTGAGAAAAAATGTTACCCTAAGAAAAAAAGCCACACCCGGTGCCTCGTTTGCATTTTTCCTTGGGGTGCACACGGACCTCTTTGTGTTTAGAAAGGGAAGAATGAGCTCCCTGCCCGCAAGCCAGGGAGCAGCCTCCCGCATCCTCATCTCTGGAGACAGAGAAGGGGGGAAAGGGCAGGCTGGGGGACCGACCGAGGGCCCCCGTGAGTGGGAGGCTGGGCTCCTGGGGACTGGGCCGTCTGGACTGGGAGAACCTGACCAGCAGAGGCCTAGGTTCCAACAGGTGCTCTGGGATCAGACCATCGGAGCCACCCTTCTGGAGAAGATAGGAAATTTACACTCGGACCAGGAGCATCTAAAAGCAGATCCAAAACAAAGTACTTACTAACTGTGCTGTATAAACAGCAGCAGAGATCATTACTTCCATGTTTGACTTACTGTACTGGACCAAGAATACAGAAAGTAACAGTGTCTGCATGCCAGGACCGTGACAACGAGGTGCCACGACGGGGCGTTAAACAGCGGAAGTTTATTTTCTCCCAGTCCTGGAGGCCGGAAGTCCAAGCTCAGGGTACCACTGTGGTCGGGTTCCGGTGAGGGCTCCCTCCCTGGTTGGTAGACGGCCGCCTTCTGGCTGTGTCCTCACGTGATGGAGAGAAAGTGAGTTCTCTGGTGTCTTTTCTTAGAAGGTTGCTAATCCCACCATGAGGGCCCCACTTCCTCTAAACTCAATTATTTCCCAAAGGCCCCAGCGCTGAATACCATGACATTGGGGGGTAGGGTTTCAACATACGAACTTGGGAGATACGATTCAGTTCGTAGCACCGACTAAATGGAGGGAAGGGGGAAAGCCTGGGGGAGTTGGGGAGCGGTGGAGTCAGGGTTGAGAGGCAGTTTGGGGAGCCCGTGGGAGAGCAAGTGGCTGCTCCCCTCTGTCCAAAGTGAGAGCTGACCTGTGGCTGCAGTAGCTGTGACTTCTGACACGTGCTGCCCCAGCGTGCCCGGGCGGTGGGACGTTGCCAGCCTCTGCTTTGACGGGCTCAGCAACAACTCGGCTTCAGGGCGATGGCCCCTGACAGCACGGTGGGAGACCCCACTGCCCAGAGCAGCAGCCTGAGCAGCTCCTGCAGCCGGCTGAGTGCAGGGCTATGGGGGAGCGCGTGGGGCCAAGGAGGAGGCAGGCCATGCGCACGCCCCGGGCTGCGTGTGACATCGGGGCTCGGGCTCTGTCTGGGACGGACAAGTGCTGCCCTCGCTGACGTAGATACAGCCCGGCCGATCACCATGGCTCTTGTCCAGACTAGGCGGTCAGCCGCGTACGGCTGCTGTGACATGCCACCAAAACGCACGGGAGTGCCGAGCTCTGAATCTGGAAGAATTCACCCACGGGGAGTGGCGCGTGGCGCGGCCCCGTCACTCTGGGGATGGGGATGGGGACCCTGAGCCGCCTTCGTGTGAGTGGGGAGGGCTGTGTGCCATCTCTCCAGCCCTCTTATCTCATTGCCCATGGTAACGAAAGTGACTCAGCTGCACATGTCCCTGAGACGAGCAGTCACTTAGGAGACGTGTGACTCCCAGCTCCAGGGCTGAGTCACGAGCTCAGGACAGAAGGAAGAGAAGTCCAGCGCTGGGGAGGGCTCGAGGCATGAGCGGGAGCTAGGAGTGTGAACAGGAAAAGCACAGTTGGTAAAGGGGTCGGATGTCACAGGCCGTGGGGGCCTCGGGCTGTCGGGCTGTGGCAGGGAAGGCTGGCAGGTTTGGGATCACCCCGAGGTCAGATCGTGGCGGGGGGGTGGGGAGGCCAGGGACTGGAGCCAAATGGGCAGGAGGAAAACCAAACGTGCAAACAAACCAACCATCGTTTTCAAATGCTGGACGAAGACGTCTCGAGCACAGTGTCGTATTGATGCCTACGCAGATGCCCCATTGATTTACAGCGCCGCTCTCTCTGGCTCATGGGCTACGAAAGGCTCAGAGGGGCGCGGGGCCTTCCCTGAGGGCGCACAGCTTCCCCGGGGCAGAGCTGGCCCCGGAAGCCCGGGTCTAGCTCTGAGCCACCGCCCAGCGCTGCCCAACGAGCCCAGGGAGGACCACCAGCCGGCCCAGGGTGAGCCCACACGGATCACTGGGTCACTGAAGCTGGTGACCTGATGAACTGTGACTTCCCCTACCCAGCCTGCTGGCTTTGAACACACAGCCAGGTGCTGGCCACCGAGCCCAGCCAGCAGCCGGTTCCATTCCGCCCAGGTAGGAGCTGCCAGGTGACCGCTGTGCAATGGCCACCGTGTGATGGCAGCTGTCCTGTGAGCTGCCTGTGTTTCGTCACAGACTGGGTCCCACTTGGCTCTGCTGTAGGGAGACACAATAGACTGGAAGGTGGCCTGCGGCTGCCGCCTCTGCGAGCCTCCAGGACCCCCGGGGCTGAGGGGCAGGTTTGCCCGGCTGGTTAAAGGCAGCACACACCCAGGTGAGGCGGGGAGCCGGAGGAGGGAGGCTCAGCTGGCAGGGGGGCCCAGGGGTGAGAGGCCCCGGCCCCAGGACCGACCCGCAGTATCGGGAGAGGGAGAGGAGGCTGGAGCCCGGCCAGCGGCCAGCACCGGGGTCGTGCTCCGTAGGGGCTGTACCCGCCAGGACCCTCTGCACTGCGACCCCACAAAACCACCCTGAGCCGCTGACACACAGAAGGGACAGTCAGCCAATGAATCAGAGCTCAGGGCGGGACTGGGGCAGCCCCCAGGGTGGCCGTCTGCTCTGTGGCCTCTCCTTGAGGGTCCCTTGGCCCAGTGGCCGGCGGGCAGGCTGCTTCCATCCGGGGCCCAGCTGCAGGGCTCCTGGGGCAGCCACCGCGCCCGCAGGGTCCAGCCTCCCACCCCGTCCCAGGGACTCCTTCACAGGGTCCGGCTCCAAAACACAGAAACGAAACTCCAATTTAGTGCGTTCGGAAAACGAGGGGCTAAGCCGGGCATATCGGCTCGGTAGGGGAGTCAATACAAAGTCCCCCGCTGCCCTAAACGACAGAAATTACAAAGCTGCCCCCACCTGCCACCTTAAACAACAGAAATCCGGTTTGGTGGCCTTGGAGGCGGGGTCGGGATGGCGGTGCGGGCAGGGTGCTCCCTCTGAGGCCTCTCTCCGCGGCTCCCAGCTGTCTCCTCTCCCCGTCTTCACACGCCTTCCCTCGCACGTGTGCACACGTGTGCATGCGTGTGCACATGTGTGAGGACTCCGGTCAGAGCGGATCCTGGGCCACCCACGTCACCTCTGTACAGACCCCGTCTCCCAATACAGCCCCTTTCTGGGGCTTAGGGCTTCCACATCCGAATTGTAGGGGACACAATTCAGCCCACGACACAGGATTACCGGGGCGTCTGAGCTGAGGGTGGCTGAAGGGAAAGAACGCATCGGGTGACAATCTCCAGCGCTCGCCGGGCTCTGTCCCGGTGCCAGACTCTGACCCCTCCCACTGCTCAGTCCGTTCAAACACCAAAGGGAAGCAAAACGCAGGCCCGGACGCGGGCCGGGCCGGGGCTGCCGCGGGAAGGGCGCGGGCGGCTCCGTGGTCGGCACAGGTGGCTCCGTGGTCGGCGCGCGCGTCTGCCCATCTGTGATGCACGTGGCGAGGTTACATTCCTCGTGTCCAGTTTCCGGTTACGATCCCCCCAGTTAACCAGATTCATCGCCAGATGTCTGTTAAGGGGTCACTCGGTTTTGGGCACCGAGCGAGGAAGGTGGGGGACGTGCAGGTGGGA
>NW_011889060.1:557334-560680 GCF_000151845.1 Pteropus vampyrus | reverse complement strand
GCGGGGGACACAGGGCAAGTTACTTTTCTTCTCTGACCCTCGGTTCCTAATCTGGAAATGAAATCTGACGTCGTCTCCCCCTTTTCTGGTTGTATAAACGGAATAAGATCTACATAGGACTTTAGAGAATGAAATGCCCCACCGTCACCCAGGGCACAGGGCGGACAGCTCCACGGGCAGCGCTGGCTGAATTTCCACTGGCCACCAGCTCAGCCTCCCCGTTAACAACCAGCTTGGGGGCTAGAGACAGCATTTAAGATCTGCACCCCGTAATTACGTCTTTACTAAATGATCGGTGGGTTTTGTGGAAACCACAGATAACCGCCAAGAAAGCCATCTGGGTCTGAGAGGAACCCAGCCTCCCGCCACCCCACGCCCGCCCCCTTTCCCCTCGCCTTCTTGGCAGTGGACGGGGCCAGATGTCACTCACTGCTACAGCCGCCTTTCAAAGATTTCTCAGTAGAATCACCAGATATGTCTTTACTTCGACTCATCACATGTGAAAATGGTTAAAACCAACGACAGTTCTTTCTTTCACAGAAGCGCCTGGAACGAGAGTCACCTCCAGCGGGGTGGTGTTCCGGGCGATCACCAGCACCAGGAGGGGAGTCAGCCATGACTTTGATACCTTGGAAACTGGGGGTCGGTTTAACCTCAAAAGCGGAGACCAGTCTTTAAAAGCAAATATGTCCTCTTTCTGAATTTTAGAGTTGGAAGACATCCAAATAGCCCTTTGTTTTGCACGTGAGGAAGGCCTCTTTGCAGTATGAGGTCACATGGCCAGTTAGTGGCAGATCTAGTGTCCTGTTGAAGAAGGACCCTTTTCAGGGGCGCCTCCTGGTCTTGTGCGAGCCCATAGAAATTAGCAAGCTCTTGCTGGCTGTGATCGGGAGGCACAGAGTCCCCAGCCTGAGGGAGGACAGAGCGGCCGCCCCACAGCTGCACACTGTCCGCCTCACATCTTAGGAGGTGGCTTTGTGTCTCCTGTTTCTAGAACAACCTCTGGTCTCAGAGCTAGTCACTCACGTGCAGCCGAAGGAGTCTGGTGTCCGTCTGCTTGGGCTGGAAGAGCTTCAGAGTCTTCAAAATGTTTTCGATAAGAAAATGATCAAGTAAGTCGAGAAAACATCCACTTGGCAAATGGAAACACTGAGTTCCAGAGGGCAAAAGCCTTCGTATTAAATAATATCGTACACCCCGTGTGAAAACTCTTAGTCTTCGCGAAATACAGAAAAACAGTTCTGAATCCAAGAATGATGGCTTTGAGGAATTAGGATTCATCCTTGGAAATTTCTGAGAAAATTAGTTGGTAGACACCAGAGGCAAACGTGAGAAGAATGTAATTAAAGAAGCCACTGGTCGGGATAAAAATGCTTGTTGACCTTCAGGAGTCTTTCAAAGAAAAGTCGAAGAAACCAAGCAGCCAGTTGAACGTTTTAAAAAGGAAGAAGAAAAAAGAAACAAGCCAGAGAAAATCTACCACTCGAGAGCAGATACATCGAAAAGTCAGGAGGATAATTAAAGATGAGGATCTAATTACAGAGCGCACAGGTTCAGGCTGATAGTCAAAAGCAAACACATCTGGAGAGGGAGGAAGGACGGTGGCACATTCAGAGAAAGAAGTGACTCGTCCAGCTGCCTCGTCTCCCGCTTCGGCTTCCCCGCCTGCAACCATCGGAGGCTTCTTTCCAATCCGAATGACTCTTATTCCACGAGGACAGCTAAATGAAAATTTATTTCTTTACTTTGAACTAAAACGCTATGTAGATAATTTTTGTAGAAAAAGTGAAAGCGACCTTTGAGAAGAAAGGGAAATCAAAATCATTTATTAACCTTCCGCCTACAGAAAGCTACGGTGAACGTTTGAATGTATATTCTCCCAGATTCACATATAGAGAGAGTTCATTTTGTTGTTACCTGTTTTCAGGCAATCACGTATTTCGAGGCTGTTTTCTTGTCATCGTTTCTTTCCCGTGTCATTGTTTTCGATGGCTGCCGCGCGTCACGGTGCAATCAAGGCATCGGAGTATAATGTGAGTTGCCGGACGCGTTAGAGAGCAGGTGTCCAGAATGACGGCGATGAAGAAAGGTGAGAGAGAGAGAAAAAAAAATGTGCAGTGCCGTCTGATTTACAGGCGGCTTTTTACATAAAAGTGTTCTTGCATCTTCTCGTGAGAGCCCAGCTAGCAGCGTCTAACAAACAGGAAACGTCGACATATATTGAACAAATGGAACAATAAATAAATATGCATTACCTCATGAGTGACTCATACACTGGGATGTCACAGACATCGTCGTCATCATCGAACAGATTTTACAGGTTGCTTCTGTCTCCTTGGTCAGATCCATTACGATTTATGTAGCTTTGGGCATAAACCCATCTTATCTGAACTTCAGAACTGCTCTGTAACTAAGGAGCATTTTAGTCCCATTCAAGAGATGGAGGCTTAGTAGTGAGGGAGGGTCCGATTGCCAGCAAGTCGGGGAGCTTGACCTTGAACCCAAACCCAGGACACTTCCCATCACTTCCCAGCTGTGAAATGTCCGACTCCGACTTTATTAAGCAGTTTGTGTTTCCATGGGAATCACCAGGGTGCCGCTTTAACACGCAGCTGGGGCGAGGGTGAGGGTGGAGGTGTGGGTGGTGGATGGGTAGGGGGTGGCCGATGTCCTTGTGTCAATACTCCTCCTGTGGCTGGTTTGAAGCCGCCATGTCACTGAACTCAGGGGTGGAAGGTGATGATCGCCATGAGCACACGGGAGACAGCCCTGGGTGGAAGGAGCTTTCATTCATTTCCGGAGGCCGGCGCTGCATCTCGTTTGAGTTCTCACGATGCCATGCACACAGACGGCAATAAACAAACATCTGGGCATAAACGTTCAGCCTGGTTCGCTGTTCTGGTTTCTCATTCTTTGGTTCCCTCACCTGGACTTGGAGGAGGGCTTGGGGACGAGCCTGTCACTCCGGCTAGTTCCCTTTCCTCCATCTCCACCTGTGCCCTGGTTGTGGCCTGGGGCACAGTCCTGGGCGTAATGAGGGAAGGGGTGGCCTCGGGGCTCAGGGTCTCATGCTTTATAGTATTTTAAGACCAAGAGTCTTCCCTGGGTCCCAGCACCTTGCTGTTTCCTGAAACATCCAGTCGTTGCTTCGATGGGGGTCAGAGGGAGGTCAAGGTGGCAGGTGGGGGACGAGGCTGACATCAGTCCTGTTGCTACGTTTCTTCAAAACTGAACTGTTACGAAATCCAGAAAAAATTGGAAATCTGGATGTTGCTACTTCTACCAGCCAAGGCTACAACCCTCGGGTCTATTTTTTTCCCCTAAACATCTTGCTGGGGATTTTCTG
>NW_011889060.1:541775-556084 GCF_000151845.1 Pteropus vampyrus | reverse complement strand
CAGAGGGGTACAAGGAGTGCATGGGGTGCAGGGGGCAACTCACAAGATCATCGTCCAGCACCCACCAGGTGCCAGAGACCCAAAGGCAGGTGGGTCCTGCACTGTCCTCAAGGGGCTTCGGTTAGACTGGCAGGTAAGCGGGTGTGAGTGACCCCGCTGTGTCCTCCACACCAACCGACTCTCCAACATCTGCTGGGTGTCCTGCCGTTCGACTTAGTTCTGACGCTGCCTACCTGGAGGTGGCGTCAGATCCCGCGGGGTAAGGGCTGGGCCTATCCCAGACACCATCACAAGTCCCAGTCATCACCTCTGCTTCTGGCCGGACTATACGTCGAAGGTTCCCATGATCCCCTGCTCTGTAATTCTCTAGAACGGCTCACAGAGCCCAGGGAACGGTGCGCTTACCGGATCACCGGTTTATTGTAAAAGGACAATAGTCAGGAACAGCCAGATGGAAGAAACGCACAGGTGAGCCACGGGGGAAGGGACGGGAGCCCCCGCGTCCTCTCTGAGCAGCTCGGGTCCCAGCACCTGTCCGCGTCCGCCCACCCGGAAGCTCTGCAAACTCTGTCCTTTAGGGGAGGTCGGGAGGTGGGGCCGAAAGTTCTAACCTTCTAATCACCCGGTTGGTTCCCTCGGCAACAGCCCCCATCCTTAGAGGCCTTCTGAAAGTCACCTCATTAAGTTAACTAATGTAAACTCGGGTGTGGACAAAAGGTGTTTGTTCTGAATAACAGACCCGTTTATCACTCCGATGGCTCAGCAGGAACCTCCCAGACTTTTGAGAGATTTTTAGAACTCCGAGCCGGAAGGGCATGAAAACCAAATATACGTTTCTCTCTATAAATTGCAGTATCACAGCTGTCTTCATAGGGAAGTCGCCGTTGGAGCTGGATGTTAAGGGACAAGCACAATTCGAAGTTCCTAAGACGTGAACTATCACGACGCATCCGCACATCAGGGAGCATGCGGAGATACGGGACACGCGTGGGGCGCGGCACGCTGATGCTGAAAACCTGGAAGGAGTTCGTTTTTCTCCTGCCATGCTTCCGAGGTCAGGCTTTCCCTTCCGGGCAACGCCAGACGATCGATACGGCAGGGCAGCTGGAAGCTGGAGACCTTGCTAGGTGCTGACTTTGGGCTGTTACCCCAAAAATAAAAGGCCAAAGTGAAAGGCACACGCATTTTTTTAAGATCCAAAAGAATTTTGGAAGAAACCCAAACAGCGTTTCGACTCGGAGGTGAAGGCCGGGGGTGTTTACGGGAAAGGGAAGGGGAGCGATGATGTCAACAGAAAAAAAGGGCATTTTTATAGGTGCGGATAAGCTAACCCGTGCTGCTAACCGCGAAGAAAGTCTTTCGTTTTGAAGAAAGTCTTTCGTTTTGAGCCGGAGAGTCACAGCGGGACGCGATGGTGCGCTCGGCCCAGCCCAAAGGCTGCTCTGCCGGGTTTTCACATCGTGAGCCTTTGAGCAGAAAGACACGGAGGCCCCTCCTCCGAGGGGGCAGCTCTGACCGCGTTTTGCAGTGGCTTCGTGTATGTTGTTGTTTACAAGCCCCGCGAGCACAGCGAAGCCGGGCCGAGGAGGGGCGGACGCGGAGGCGAGAGCAGGGCCTGGCGTGAGGTCGCGGCGCCGGCGGCCGCGGGGAGCCCCACGCTCCAGGCAGACCGTCCGCTCTCAGTCCCGCTGCCCGTCTGCCAGCGCTGCGACCTTGAACGGCTCTCTGCACCTGTTTCCTCAGCCATGAAATGCTGCCAGGAAGAGGCCCTACCTCGTCCAATTGGTGTATCAGACGAACATGCAGGGATTTGTCCGATTTCTGGCACACGGATGCGCTCAATGCACGTTGGCTAGAATGACTTCTTCTGATCGCATGCGTGGGGGGCACGGGCCGGGAGGAGCTGGAGGAGGCTCGGGGTGCTGGACGGTCAGCAGGGGAAGATGGCGCCATGGGAATGGGCGCGTCCAGGTGGAACAGCACACGCGGGCGCGACAGCTTTGGGAAGGCTGGGTGCAGGACGCCTGCGGGACGCCGTGGAGATGTCCTGTGGGCCTTCGGGAGGGACATCTCGGCTGTCGTTGGAGATCCGGGGGCGTCACAGCACCAAGAGAAACTTTAAGCCGGTAGAGGATGAGAAATCATTTCGGAAAGAGACCTGAGCGTAGGAAGAGGCGAGAACTCAGAGGAAACGCATGCGGGGCGGGGGACGGTCCCCAGCAAGGACGCTGGGCATCGTCACCGATGCGGGAGCGGGGCTGCAGGGGAGAGGCCTCCTCCCCGACACTCTGCCTTCCCAAGCGGCTCACCGGAAAAGTGAGACACCTGCCTGGCCACCAAGGAGCTTACAGCAAGGCTCCGAAAAGCTCGCCGCAGTGGGCTGCCATTCTGCTTTAGTTGTCTCTTTTCTTCTGTCTTCCTTGTGAATCAATAACCTTCACTTGCCATTTCTCTGTCTTGGCTTCCCAGGGGCTCAGCCCTCGGGTGGAGGGTGGGTCTGCCGAAGGCTTTACCTGGGCCGTCCTGGGGCCTCCAGCTCTGCCTCCTCCCCCGCCCTGGGGCTCACCGCCCCACACAGCCTGACGCTGAGAAGTGAGTTCAACACTCTGGCCAGGAAGGAAGGAAGGGCTGGAGGTCTGCGGAAAGGCAGTGCAGCTTTGCAGAAGCACATGCATTTCAAACTATCTTTGAAGACGTCCAGTCGCACACCCACGGCAGACACGCTGAGCGCTGAGTGAGGCAAGCCGCTGTGTTTATGCGATTCGACTGATTAAATGTCACCACGTGTTCAGAGAGGGCCCCCCAATGCGGATCTGCGAAAGATGGTCCTCACAGTGGCCCCTCGGGACGAGGCAGCTGTGTCCCCGGATCAAAGGCTGGGTGGCTCTCGCCGCCCGCTCTGCTGACAGTGCAGGCTCTGGGGATGATCTGGACGGTGATGTCTGTCCTGTGTAAGGAAATCTTGGGGTGGCAGGGAACTCCAGTTTAGTTAACTTAGAGGTGCATACACAGTGGCAAGTGATGGTTAAAGATCAGCGAACACACCCTCACGGTGAACGGACCAGGCGCTGCTTCCAGCACGTTACCTGTGATAACGGGATCCTCGCGACAACCAGATGAAGTAGGTATTATTAGCCAATAATGAGGTATCATTAGCCGATTTAACACGGGAGGAAACGGTGACGGAGACTTTGGGCAGCTCGCCCCGCGGTGGGCGAGGGGAGCCGGGGTCAAGGCCAGGCGGCCACCTCAGTGCCCAGGCTCAGACCTGTAACCGCTGCTCGTCCGCGTCATCCAGCACCTCGGCTTCGCAGGGCTTTTTAAAAATGGAAATTTCTTTTATCCCGTCCCTCGTCCCGTTTCCACTCTGATCACCAGCTCTCTGGCGCCTCCCCTGGCTCATTTACTGAATTCTCCCTTCGGTGTGGCCTTGATGGCCAGCTGTCCCCAGGGCCTCCGGCTACAGTCTTTCAGAGGGTCCCTGTTCAGGCAGGTGACGTCTCGCTCACTGCGCGTGGCCGGACCTTCCGTCTCCGTCAGCGGGAGGAGGGTCGTGGCCAGAATGATGGGGATGGAAGGAGCTGTGCTTTCTGGGTGGCGTGGGCAGTGCTACAGCCGCTGTCCCCAGGGCTGTCCCCATGACACAACATTCCCACGGTGGACTTTTACGGTATGTGAAAAATTTTACATGCCCGTTTCCCTAGCAACCCCATTCTCTAAACCTATGTTATAGGCTGGCCCAGGTAAAGCATACGGCAGACCCACCCTCCACCCGAGGGTGCTGGCGAAAACTTGCAAAAAGCATCTGTGTAGAAGGGCGTACGTACAGGGCAGCTTTGCCTGTAAGAGCGAAGATGAGAAACAATCCCAGTGCCCATCAGCGCTGGGGTCAGTGACTCGAGGGACCTCTGCTTCCTGGAATACGGTGGCAGACAACGTGAACCGGAGCTGTGTGCGCTGGCCCAGGGAGGCCCACATCCCTGCTTTATTTCATCTATAATAGAATTCTGGCCCCTCACCCCGCTCTCCGCCCCGTCCACTTTAAGTGGGCAGCCACAGACGACGTTAGCTTGGGGGGTGGGGGGAGGTGAAGACCCCGGGGCACTGGAGCTCGATCCTGCATCTAAGCAGCATCCAAAGCCTCCCTGTCACCAGGTTTGGCAGAAAGTCTAAAATCTGGCCAATGGGATGTGAGCAGAAGTGGTTGCATCCTTCGAAAGGAAGTTAGTTGTCGCTTACTTCCTCTGGCCCCTTCCTGTGGCCGGACCCCAGAGATAACACTGTGATGCAGACAAGGACCCCTGCTGGGAACAGAGGCATCTACCCCGGTCTCACAGCCTCTCCTACAAAGAGAAAGAAACTTCTATCTTGTTTGAGCCACTGTGGTTTGGGATCTGCATTTACACCTGCTACTCCTGTAGCCTAAGTAACAGGGCGTATCGATGATATTCCCCGAACTAACAGCAATAATTAGCACACACCTAGTGCTTGTTATGTGCCAAGCACCGATGCAGGCACTTGACACGCAGTAACTCATTTAGTCCTGGCGACAGCCCTGTGAGGTGAGCACCATCGGTGCCCACGTCTCCCAGATGACGTAGCCGAAACCCGAGGGGGCCAAGCGGCTTCCCCAGGGGCTTCGAGGACAGTGGCAGAGCTGGGGCACACGCCGCCGTCTGCCTCCAGAGTCCATGTTCTGCATGCGGATCCCCAGTCGCGTCTGGAGCGTGGGGTTTTGGGGGGAGAGAGCGGTTTTCCTTTCCACATTGCACGTTTCTGAACGTTTGCATTTTTTATAACAGTCGTGCATTGAGCCTGCCGTCCGAACAGGACGGGGCGGGGACGGGTTGGATGAGCAGCACCAGCGGCCCGGGCCAGCCGCGGATGCTGCCGTCCGGACAACCAGTGGACCACATTTCTCATTTTCCATCTTTTGTTTTGCCATAATCTGCTTTCAACATAAACCTGGAAGGAAAAGGCCCTGTGGGCCAGCCGGCCCTCCCCGGACAGGCGCGGTGCCGTCTCCCCCCATCTGTCAATATTCAGTGCTCCAGTTTCTGGGAGAAGTAAAGTGCCTGACTTCGTGCGCCTCCTGTGCTGCGGGACAGCCCCCTGCGGCCCGTGTCCTGGGCCGTGATGTCGCACCATATTTGGGCTGAAACGAGTGGATAGCTGACTGCTTTAGGTTCAGATCTTCTCATGGGAATGCAGGGCGTGAGGTCTGGACCGTTCGCACAAGAACAGGTGGGCTCGGGCTTCTGCGCACGTCCTAACCCGCAGAGCCCCCCACTCCGCCCGGCAGTCCGCCTGCTGGGATCAGTCTTCTGGGCGACGGCGGGCTGCACTCTCTTGTCCCCGGTGGGTTTCTGACAGCGGGAGAGGCGGCCTGGCCACGTGGAGGGGTCAGCGTTGTTTGGCCGGAGGGGCCTGTGTTAGAGGCCCGGCCTCGCCTCCGGCCGACCGGGTGTCCCTGGTCAAGACTTCGACTCCAAGTAACAGTTTCCTCATCCACAAAACAAAGATAAACATACTGCAGATCGAACGAGACTGTGGACGTACTTTGCAAACTAAGACGTTCTCGGCCGAGGGGAGGTTAATGGTATGGGGAAGAGGGGTGAGTCCTGTCCTGGGGTCTGGCAAGGAGTTTGAGGGGGGTGGGTTTGAGCTGGGCTGAAAGGCGCACGTCTTGTTTCCCCAGCGTTGGTGGTGAGTCTGTCCGCGTCCTGCCCGACATGCCAAGGGCCATAAAAATGTTCACGGCCTTGACCCAGTCATCCCGCTGGGGGGACGAGGAATTGAGGAAGTGATTCCCAGAGAGAAAGAGCCATATTCACTTCAGATGTTTTTTTAATAGCTAAAAAAATACAAACAAACTGAATGATAAAGTAGAGAAGTGGTCAGGTCAATTCTGCTCCGATCAATGCACTATCTGCAAAACAATGCTTCTGAAAGTGAGGTCGCGACATGGGAATCATGCGTCACCATGCTGACTGGAAAAAGGGGCATTCGAGATGACGCATGTCCACGGTAGTGGCGTGTTAGAACATTTGTGCATCAGAACTGATTAGGATACAAAAAAGAAAAGTCCTTGCATTTGGGGAGCAGCGTCGGGTTGGGGAGCAGTGTCGGGTTGGGGAGCAGCGTTGGGTTGGGGAGCAGCGTCGGGTTGGGGAGCAGCGTCAGGTTGGGGAGCGCGACATTGCGCTTGTGGGACGGATGGTGTTTTGCAGACGATGGTGCCTTCGCCTCGGTCACGCATTCGGTAGCTGCTGAGACCGTGGGCAACCTTTAAATCTCAGGCCGTTTCTTCACCAGCGCGCACGGTCGTGCAGACCTCACAGGGCTGCCGTAAGGACGAGGTGACGCCACGTACGTGACCACATACTTCGTAAATGGCACAGGTGCCACCGTCCCCTTTGCCCGCCTCACAGCAAGTGAGCCAGTCCCCAGACCTGAGTTTTCCTGGCGCGTGGAGGATAAAGGGACGGAGCCGGGAGGCCGGAGGGCCGCGACCTCAGCGCGGGTCTGACACGTGGGCCGTTCGGAGGACGTCGCTGGCTCTCGCTCTTGGATTTGTTCCCCCGTCGGTGTTTGCCATGACCCGAGGCACCCGGTGAACTGTCATGATGATGCATACTTGGGTAATTTGGTCGATTCCTGCTGGTTTTGAGATTGCCCCCTAAACTATTTGCAGGTGCTCGTTGACAGTCGCAAGCCCATCCCGTGGCCTGTAGGGCCGAGGGGCCCGCTCCTCCCTCCTCTTGCCATCTTTGAACAGAGGGCACCCATTCTGGCTGGGACACCTGGCCCCAGGTCCCCCTGTCCGGACTGCGGCCTGCACATCTTTTGCCCTGCACACCTGTGGCGTGCCCCTCACTTCTGCAGGCCTCTTATCTCCCCGAGGAGGACTTCCCTGATCTTCCTAGATAAAGTTGCCTCTCACACCCACCCACGTCACTCCGTAAACTCTTATTCTAATATTTTTCCTAACATATTTTTATTCATAGCACTTGACTCATCATCGCCTGACACGATATCAATTGCTTATTTGTTCCTTAATTGTCCATCTTCCCCCACTAGATGGTACGTAGTAGGTGCTCAATAAATAGGAATCGATGAATGAATGGTCAGTATAGGTTATTAAAGGTGATTAAATTAGCATATATAAACATCCATCGTCGTGGTAAGAAAATTAAGGACAAGAGCTAAGAAGCCATAAACGTAAGATTTTTAGATTAATCTAATAATTTCCTGAAATATCACATTGGGACGAGCATTGTCTTGGAACATGAGATAGTGATAAAAATATTCTCACAAACAATGCTGGAGAGAAAAAATATAAAAGAAAACTGATATTAAATGAAAATTTTGAAAAAAGTGATTGGAAGCAGAAATAAAGTATACGCGATGTTTTACAAACCCTGAAAATTTGAAAGATAATGTCTTTTTTATTAACAATACTCATGATTCTGGTGCTCAATGAAACATTACTAAGAATGTTACTTTCTAAAAAAATCAAGTGGCGAAATCCAGCAGACACCACTTTAATCAACTGATCGGAGTCAAAATCATGGTAATGGTACTGAACGACCTGTGCCTGGAGACCTGACGCAGTAACAGAGATACCATGTCGGTTCTGCAGTATTCCTGCCTGACCCTAGGACCTTAATCTCACCACGAGTAAACAATCAGATAAACCTAAACTGGGAGACATCCTACAAAACAATTGACCTTTTCTTCTAAGGAATGTCAATAACATGCAAGATTAAAGAGGATCGAGACTCCAGATTAAAGACTGAAAAAACAGGACAACTAAAAACAGTGAATGATCTTGGATTACGTCCTGGAGCACAAAAAATTTACTATGAAGAACATTGTTGGAGCAATTGGTAAAACTCAAATATGGGTTATGTATTTAGATAAATGGGGTTGCGTTAGTATTAGATTTCCTAACTGCAAGAATGGTACTTGGTCTTACGAGACCTGTGCTCAAGTATTTAGGCAAGAAGGGTTGTGATATCTGTCATTTGCTCTCAGAAGTTATGCAAATAACAATAGACAGAGAGAGACCGAAAGAAATAAAGCAAATGTGGCAAAATGTTGACAACGTGTGCTTTCGGATGCATTCCTTATCTGATGTGCTCAAGGTTTGAAAGTTTTCAAATTAAAAAACTTTAAAAGATGACCCCTACCAGCATAAACCCCGAACGACCCAGTTCATCTGGGCAAAGGACTTCAATAGACGTTTCTCCAAAGATACACGAATGGCCAGTAAGCACATGCAAAGGTGTTCAACACCCCTAATCGATAGAGAAGTGCAAATCAAAACCACTATGAGCTACCACCTCACGCCCATTAGGATGGTGACTATTAGGAAAACAAACAAACAAGCAAAACAGAAAACAGGTAAAGGTGAGGATGTGGACGAACTAGAACTCTTGTGGACTATTGGTGGGAATATAAAATGGTACAGCTGCTTTGGAAAACAGTATGGGGATCCTCAAAAATTTTTTTAAAATGGAATTACCACATAATCCATCAATTCCACTTCTGGGAATAAATACCCAAAAGAGTTAGCAGAAGAAAGTCCAACAGATCGTTGTACACTCATGTTCACAGCAGCATTATCCACAATAATTCCAGCCACAGGTGGAAGAAGCCCAAGTGTCTGTCAACAGATCGGGGTAAGCAAAAGGTGCTATATACATGCAATATTTATTCAGCCTTAAAAAGGAAGAAAATTCGGCCATAGACTACAAGATGAATGAACCCTGAGGACATTATGCTAAGTGAGATAAGCCAGTAGAATTCCACTCGTCTGAGGTACTAGAGTCATCAAAACCATAGAGGCGGGAAGTAGGACCATGGGAGCCCAGGGCTGGGGGGAGGGGGCGGGGAGTTATTGTTTAATAGGGACAGAGTTTCAGTTTTGCAAGGTGAGAAGCTTTCTGGAGATGACGGTGCTGGTGTTTGCACAACCGTGTGCATGCGTTTAATGCCACTGAACTGTGCACTTAAAAAAGGTTAAGACGGTAAACTTTAAAAAAAAAATGACCAAAGGAAAAAAAAAGCATTTGGCAGTCATCACAAGAATAATGTTTGATTCTGGCAAGAATCGTTAATGGAGTTAAAACTAGAGGGTAAAAGTTTAATGAAGAACAGGATATTTACAGTCTCAAATTAACTGCCTTCGACATACTTTTTAATTACAAAGGAAAATACAGTGGCTTTACAGCGGAAAAATCCAGAAGATGTGAAGGTACTGAGTGACCACAGTGACCAGCACAAGGACCAGCTGACATCACGTGCCCCCCGACATGATGCTCTGAGGAGCACATGGCTCACATCGCTTCTGCAGTGCCCCTGCCAACGTTTATGCAAAACTCTGGTCTAATTATAAAGAAAACCCCCAAGCGAGAGACAGTCCACAAAATAACTGATCTGTACTCTTAAAAAATGTCAAGGCCACGAAAGATAATGACTGAGGAATTCTTTCAAAGTAAAGAAGGCAAAAGAGATATGACACCTGAAAGCAATTCCTAGTCTGGGATATCGTTTTGCTGTTGAAGGACGTCATTTTGACATTTGGTGAACTCTGAATAAGACCTGTAAATTAGATTAGAGAGTATATATATTATATATCTATACATAGTCAATGTTAATTTTCTTATTTTGGCAACTGTGGTTAAGTAAGCAAATGTTCTCGTTTTTAGGAAATATACAATAAAATATTAAGAAGTAAAAGGCACTATTCTACAACTTACCCTCAGAGTCCAGGCTATTGAGAGAGAGAGAGAGAGAGAGAGGGAGAGGGAGAGAGAAAGCAAACGTGATAAAATGTTAACATTTGAGGAAATTTGCATGAAGGGTATGTGAGAATTTTTTGCATTATTCTTGCAACTTTTATGTAAGTCTAAAAGTTACGTACATCAAAATAAAAGATTAAAACAATAACAAAAGGCCAGTGGACCCTGGCAGCTCGTGCTGGAGGCCTGATGATAACTCCCCAGCAACAGGTCTGCAGGAAAACAAAATGTAGACATAGAGGGATCAAACATTATCTTGAAAACTGTGGCATCTTCCAAACCAAACACACACATAGACATGAGAGCTGAGCTTGTGTTGTTTAAAATAGCGATCGTCTTATTCACGAATTAGGGAGATTCTCTCGGAATTGAAACACTAACACGGTGAACTCTACCTGACATCTGGTTAATAAAGGAAACTTCCATGGCCTGTGTGGTCGGTGGTCGGACCTCACAGGACAGTAAGATGAGAACAGATGTCTCCTTCAGTGACCTAACCGACTGGGCTGCTTTCCCACTCAATTGCCTGGACTTTCATCTGAATAAACCGAATAGAAAGGTTACCTTGGTTTCTTACAGATTTAGCCGCTTCCTAAATTTTGCCTTCCTGCCTCATCCAGATGACAGCGGACAATGAGAGTATAGGTCTCGAAAGTGAAGATTAATTTTAACAACAACAAAACAGGTGTATTATTGTAATTGCGAGTTCCTCTGTTACTGCCTATATCAAATGATTCTTTTCCCCCTCCTCTTTAATTCCACGCCCCCTTCCACCCCTGACCTATGGTTGTTGCCATTTTCCCTTTAAGAACTGGATCTCTGAAGGTGAGGTGTCTTCTCCCACACGCTCACGGCCGTGCACCCGGAGGCTAGTGCACCTGGGGCCTGGCCCATGGCTCCACCTGGAGCGCGAACCCAGGACCTTCTATGTGTAAAGCAGACGTGCTAACCACTACATTATGGAGCCACCCCTCAAATGATTCTTAAAAGTACTATTGATTTCTTAAACTATTAACTTTTATTAATGTGCATGCAGCATTGGGCTAGGTTCGGGGAACTTTGGAGAAGAAATAGAACACGTGATCTTTGCCCCAAAGTGCTTCTATTTGGGGAAAAACATATAAAATAACTAGGAAAAAAAAAACTAATCATTATGTATACACTTAGAAAGTGAGCAGAGCACACCATGAAGTTAATTATTCTGTGAGGAAGATTATGATTGTAGATTAAATGTAGTTGAAGCTATAAATCCTCAGACTGGGTGGCACCCAGCCCACATTGTCCTAGTAGGAGGCACAGCATAGATGTCACATCCCCCAGGCACCAGGCAATGCGCAGTGAGTGCAGAGCTATAAATAGAAATGACAGAGAGTTTACAGTACATACTAGACGTACTTAAGCAAGACCATACTGATAAAAAGAGGGAACAGCACATGTAAACAGCATGAGCATTACGTGTAAACAAGAGAGTAAATGTACTTTATGGATGGACGTTGAGGGAGAAACCTCTCCTGTAGAAAGAGGGTACAGTAGAAAGACTATTAGGTCAGGTTTCAGATACACTGGGATTCGAATCCTGTCTCTTCCACTAGCTGTGCGAAACTGGCACGTTCTCTAACTTCGGCAAATCTCATGTCCCCCACATCTGCCACGAGGCCACCACTGGTGCAGTTGTTATTAATTGTAACACAGTGAATATCGGACCGTGTTACTGTCGTGTCTGTCTTCCTCGATAGACTGTGAGCCGCGACTGGACGGATTGCGTCTTAAGGGTCTTGGTACTTTGAATTCTCGTACAGTGTCTGACTCACGGTGGAATTTTTGTAAATGTTTAAATAGTAAGAATCATGAAAACCGCATTTAGGTAACGATGATGTTTTGATGTTAACTGAGTGCTTACTTTGTGTCCGGCTTGGTGCTAGGAGCAGTTCATGGATCGTCGTGTGTAATTCTCACAATGATCCATTGATCGTAGGTATGAACGCCCCATGCCAGTGGGGGTGGGGGGGCGGGGTACTGAGACTGAGGAGCCTCCCACGTTTGGGGGGCTAGTGACCGGCGAGCTCTACCTCTGCCAGGCTGGACTCCAGGCGCTACTCTGAACCCACAAACTGCAGAACCGCTCTTGCTCCTATATTACCGAGGAAATTCCATGGACCAGCAGGAGTTTCAGAAGGTGTCTGAGCTCCAAGAAGGGCAGGAATTCGTGAGGGGGTTGCAAGCATGCTGGATACAAGCAACGGCTTCAGAGCCGGCTGTGATGTGAGACAGGTGGGATGGGGACTCAGGAGCCTCTGAGGTGCAGCCTGGGTCATGGTACCCATGCTTATGCAGGTGAGCAGAGGTGGGGAAGGGCCTCTATTTAGGAGCAGTGCGGAGGCCCAGGTGCTCCATAGTTGGCCCAGTAGCCAATGACATGGGGTAGAGTCTGGAAGTGCTTCTGGGAGGGGGCTCAGTGCTATGATTCCGGGACGGAGCTGATGGAAAAGCCACTGTATTTGGCAACAGATTGCCGGCAGCATTCGTCACTGTTTAGGAACAAGAAAATGTAGCAATACAGAGGCCACTTAATGTAGTCGGTCACTGGCATCAATTCAAGGCCAAGGGGGATCCCCAGTTTGGGCTGTGGTGAAGGGGGAGACTATTCACTGCAAACAGTTCGGTTGTGATACAGCACGGCTGTGGAACAGCTCGACAGGGTGACAGGGTGACAGCTCAGCTGTGGAACAGCGCGGCTGTGAGCAGGCCGACCAGCAAAGCCCCTCTCCAGCTAGACAGCTCTGCTCCAACCCGGTCTGCGGACAAGACAGTTCCGCTCTATCCCGTCCTGCAAGATGTGTTCTGCGTTTCAGCTCCAGCTGGAGAAAATCAAACTCTAGAGAAGAAGCTAAATGAGCTTCCCAAGTTGCGGGAGAGTTGACATAAATAGAGAGAAGTCCCTGCCCTGGTGTCTGATTGGTCTGTCTTCATGCAAATGAGGACTCCAAATCTTCACAGTTTGATTGGTCCAAAAGGCACTGGATTGGTTGGAATGGAGCTGTTCTGATCCGTTAGTGAAGATGCTGAGGACACAGCTGTGCGGCTCTGTTTACAGGGGGAAAGTCTCAGTTTTATTGGTTAAAATACAATTCCGGAAAGTCCTTTGTTAGAGTTGCTCAGCCAGCAGAAATACAGTGCAGGCAGGCAATTCAGTGCCCGAGGCTGCCTAGTGCAGTCTCCCTGAAGCATGGCTTTTGTGAGAGGCCCCTACATTAGCAATGCTTCTAGACTGTTTATACATTTGAGCCCAGTTAGCCATCAGGAGCCCTTCTCAACAGGTACATTCATTCCTGGGGTCAACACTCTGATGGCTAATGAATTTAAAAGCTATCATGAGTAGACTGAAGCCTTTATGTTCCGAGGATGCATTTCATTTGCTAGTTCTTCATGTTTTCTATTGGTTCAGGACTCACGCTCCCTAAATATTATACAGAATTTTGCTCTTTATTGGGAGAATGATCCAAAGTGGGTCTCAGGTCTTCAATTTTAGCTGGCGACAGAAACGGTTGACTGTCGATCGCTCCAGGTTAACACAATGTCAAATACACATCCAGCTCCTACCGTCCCCAGGTCCTTTGACTCAAAAAGGCAGCCCTGGGTTTGCAATTTTCTAGGCTCAAAACCTTGTGCCCAATTCTGTCCCCGGCCGCCCCCCCACATTATATTTATAATCAGGTCTTTCATCGTAATGCGTCTTGGATTCATTATTTTCTCAATTTCTTTTTTCTTTCTCAACCGTGTTTTTTCTTTTCAGCATCCTCTAATGACCTCCCCGAGCCAAATTAATGATCATCCCGTTATCCAGAATGCGTGGATACCACTTATCCCTTGTTGTTAGCAGCTCTCAATAGTTCTCCGAACGTGAAAGCGAGTTCAGATTCCTCGGTCTGGTATTAAAGGCTTCGCCTGCAAGTCCTTTCCCGGATTCTGTCCCGGGGCATGGTCCTTGACGCGCCCACAGCTCAGCACTGCACTTTCCAGAACAGCCTTCTCCCGCGTCCTGCTGAAATTCCGCCTCTCGCGTTAGATCTGTCTGGTCCGAGTCCCACATCCCACGCGAAGCTCTCCTCCGCACTGGGGGACCCCACCCCACTAACACTGAATTATGTTACACACTCACGACTCTATCGCTGAGGGTGGGACCCCATTTCTGGCCGAACTTCCACATTAGGGGGCCCAGGATCCCGCCTCTGGGTAGTTAAGGAACGCGCTCCTGGCCGGGTCTCTTCTCGCGGGTCCCCAGCCCCGACCCCTCTTCCCACCAGAGTCGGGACGTGGAGGTCTGACCCTCCGACGCCGCCAGGCAGCCTCGGGGTGGGGGGCGCACGGCCCAGCATTCAGGGACACACCGGGCTGGTTTCGGGGCTCGTGGCCACCGGCGCCCAGCACCCCCGGGACCGGCGGCCGGGTGCGCGGTGTCGCCCTCCCTGCCGAGCGGCCATTGGGCGGCCTGGGCGCGCCCTG
>NW_011889060.1:539750-541450 GCF_000151845.1 Pteropus vampyrus | reverse complement strand
CAGTTCACTTGCGCCTCCGCCTGGCCCCCGACGTCCCCCCGGCCCGGTGTCTGTCTCCGAGGGGCTCGCGGAGCTGGGGAGCTCGCCGCGTCTGCTCAGCCCTGCGCGCACCCTGCCCGCTCCGGGACCCCGCGACCTCGCGATCCCGGGACCCTGAGCGGGGCGTCCTGCCCCGCGCTGTGCGTGGCATAAAGGCCGGGAAGTCGATCTCGCCATTGTCCCGAGCCTTCGGGGACATGGACCCGACCCGGTGGGACAAGGCGCGCGCGCGGAACCTCCGCGGGGCCATAGCCAGAGCTGGGGCGCAGCGGGCCCCGGGGGCAGGAAAAGACCGCCCTCCGCGGCTCTCCGCCCCGGGAGCGGCGCCGACAGCCCCGCGCTGCTGTGTGTGAGCTCCGGATGTGCCTTGGCAACGATCGGCTCCCTGGTCGAGCTCGTTCCAGTCCAGCTGAGGGCTGGGGGAGCAGGGAGCCCCGTGATCCAATTTCCTGTAGACGTGCCTTGTCGCTGTAGGGGCCCCAAATGAGGAGCGGGGCCAAGGGACCTCGAGCTCTCTGGAGCCCCCTCAGAATGGCTGGGGCCGGGGGGCGCTGTCAAGTCGGTCAAGGCCTTTAGTGGCGCAGCCTCTGGAGCCGCACACCATGTGGATTTCATATAAAGCTGAGCGCATTCCAGAGGTGGCGGGGGACGACACAACAGCGACTGGAGCCTGTCCTGCCTGGGAAGGGCTGTGCTCGTCGACTGGCCGGGCAGGCTGCGCTGTGGGCTACACTCATGTGAAGCTCGTCACTTCTTTTTAGAATTATCCCCGAAAGTCTCCACCGGCAGGGACCGTGGCCGTTGTGGGTTAGCTGCTCTGACCTCCTTGGGCAGTCTGATGAAGCCTGTAAGACCCTTCTTAGAATGTTTTTAAATGCGTAAAATAAAATCCACGGGATGGCCAAGGAAATCTATACGGATCAGAATAGTAGAACAAAAATTTTATAAAGTTATATATTTGTGCTTTGCTTATTTTTAACCACATAGCAAGATGTAGCGGTGAGTCCAGTGGTAAGCCCGCTAATTACTGAACTTTCAAGCTGGTGAGGTCTGTAAACAGCATTTGGAGGCACCTACAGTGACCGTCACGTGATGTGAGAATGTCTACCCGTGGCAAGGTCACTAAGTGCTGCCACTGCTGTTCCTTGTTGCTTACATGCACAATGGAAGGAAATGCTAAATGTCACTGAGGGGTTACTGAAAATAATGAAAAACTTTTTTTCCATCCAAGTCACAGACCGACTAAATTCTCATGACCCCCGTGGGGATCACTAGGCCCCAAGTTAAGAACCCCAGTGTTGAATATGGGACCTCTGTTACTCACGTCGTCAGACTAACCACATTGCATTCTCAAGAAAGTCTATTACTAAAACCTGATTCCTGTCGAGCTTCTGGTCTGTTTGAGTTTACTCGGCATTTCGGTGAGAAAGGATCCTGGAACTCTCTGTGGATCTTCTATCTGCGCTGCAGATTGGGTCCCCAGGGACCTGACTCTGAGGCGGCGCTCAGCAGGCAGGTGAGCTCTTCAGATCCACACCTAGGGAAGGGAGGGGACCGAAGAAGAAGAGTTCAGCAGAGGGGAAGCAACAGGGTCCTGACAAGGATCTCAGCCAGGCACAGGTCGCTCTGAAGGTGAGATGCCTTTCAGAGCTGTCTCAGGT
>NW_011889060.1:537728-539700 GCF_000151845.1 Pteropus vampyrus | reverse complement strand
TCTATTACTAAAACCTGATTCCTGTCGAGCTTCTGGTCTGTTTGAGTTTACTCGGCATTTCGGTGAGAAAGGATCCTGGAACTCTCTGTGGATCTTCTATCTGCGCTGCAGATTGGGTCCCCAGGGACCTGACTCTGAGGCGGCGCTCAGCAGGCAGGTGAGCTCTTCAGATCCACACCTAGGGAAGGGAGGGGACCGAAGAAGAAGAGTTCAGCAGAGGGGAAGCAACAGGGTCCTGACAAGGATCTCAGCCAGGCACAGGTCGCTCTGAAGGTGAGATGCCTTTCAGAGCTGTCTCAGGTCTGTGTGAGAGGGCTGAGAGGCATGATCAGTCACTGGATAAGGACTGTCCTGGAAGGTGTGACCCTGGGCGAGGCAGTTTCTTCCATGGAGATAATTGTCAAAGAGGGCTGACAGCCCGAGGCTGCATTCCCAGGAGGTGACAGGTATCTGGTGACCCGTCCCAGCATCCTGCGTAGGTGCTCTCTGAGCTGATAGAAACCCTCAGGTGGCCTTGAGTGAGACGAGACGGTGAGTTGCTAGGGCATATGAGCATGAGCCAGATGGTCTGCACTGTTCTGGGCGCCGGACTAGCAAAAGGAAGGGACACCTACCAAGAAAAAAACCATTATTGGATAAGTATGTCTACATGTGTCGCGGACTTGCTAGTTTTACATTGTTTAGTCCTCAAAACGACTCCCTCTTTTCAGATGAAATAATAATAGTAAAAGTAGTAGCAGTAGTAGTTACACAATCCCATACCACCAGTTAAATGTCCAAACTAGGATTTCAACCCAAGTCTGTGTCTGACTTCTAATGCTTTCAAGCCTCAAGCCCAAAACATGGAAATGGACGCAAGCATTGTCCTGGGCCGGGGTAAGGAAGGAGGACTTTACGGAGGAGGTTAAGACAGGTCCAAATTCAGCAGGTGGAGGGGACATGGAGAGGCTGGTCCAGGTGAGGGGAGCTGCAGGGTAGACGCAGGAGGATGAGAACAAGCTTGGCGTGCACTGGGAGACTGCGGGATGCGATCTGACTAGAGCAGAGTGTGTGGTTGGAATGGGCGGTTTCCATCTGGATGAGCAGGTGCGGGCAGGAGATAGACTGTATCAGTTAGCTTTTGCCGTGTAACAAACATCCGGGAAACCTCAGTGGTATGTAACAGTACGCTTTATTGCTCAGGTGTCTGGAATCAGCAGGTGGTGGGCTGATCTAGGGTGGCTTTGGCAGGGCCAATTGGGATGATTTGGTTCTGCTTAATGAGTCTCTCATCCTCTATAATCATTTCGTTTACTACGTAGCCATATATAGCTATTAAACTAGAGTACATTAACATTAAATGATAAAGTTTCAGCCTTTGAGTCACGCTAGCCACATTTCGACTGCTCGATGCCCTCCTGTGCCTAGTGGTTACTGTACTGGATGATGCTGCTGTAGAATGCTGCCATCGTCACTAAGCGTTCTGCTGGGTAGCGCTGCCTCAGACGGGCAGCTTAAGCGTGGCTTCTCCGCGGAGGCGTCAGAGAGAGTGATTGCAAAGGCGTGAGAGCTTTTCAAGCCTCTGCCTGGGTCTTGTCTCCTAGTATCTCACGTACTAAAGGAAGTCACATAGCAGAGCTGAGTCGATGGATGAGGCAGGTCCCCTGCCCACTGTGGCAACAGGCGTGGATCCAGGGAGAGATGAAGATGTGGGGCCAAAAGATGCGATACACCGCGTGGGGGGTTGTGAAAGATGGCTAGAAGCTTGGTGGTTGATGGCCTAAGCTGTCCGTAGCCCATCCTTAGGAGGGTAAGTCTGGCTGTGGTTTGCAAGACAGCATGGACACAGACAGGGAGGGTTTGGGGGCAGGAAAACCAGTCCCAGGCATGGAGAGGAGAGAGTGAACCCGAGAGGTGATTTGAGATGGCACCAGCAGGATTTCTGCCCCGTCACACGAAGGGGCATGAAGGAGGAGGCGGGGGGCAGGCGGGG
>NW_011889060.1:524435-537678 GCF_000151845.1 Pteropus vampyrus | reverse complement strand
CAGTTTCTTCCATGGAGATAATTGTCAAAGAGGGCTGACAGCCCGAGGCTGCATTCCCAGGAGGTGACAGGTATCTGGTGACCCGTCCCAGCATCGTCACTACCTGTAGCTGTGTAGGTGCTCTCTGAGCTGATAGAAACCCTCAGGTGGCCTTGAGTGAGACGGTGAGTTGCTAGGGCATATGAGCATGAGCCAGATGGTCTGCACTGTTCTGGGCGCTGGACTAGCAAAAGGAACGGACACCTACCAAGAAAAAAACCATTATTGGATAAGTATGTCTACACGTGTCGCGGACTTGCTAGTTTTACATTGTTTAGTCCTCAAAACAACTCCCTCTTTTCAGATGAAAAAATAATAATAGTAAAAGTAGTAGCAGTAGTAATTACACAATCCCATACCACCAGTTAAATGTCCAAACTAGGATTCCAACCCAAGTCTGTGTCTGACTTCTAATGCTTTCAAGGCTCAAGCCCAAAACATGGAAATGGACACAAGCATTGTCCTGGGCCGGGGTAAGGAAGAAGGACTTTACGGAGGAGGTTAAGACAGGTCCAAATTCAGCAGGTGGAGGGGACATGGAGAGGCTGGTCCAGGTGAGGGGAGCTGCAGGGCAGACACAGGAGGACGAGAACGAGCTTGGCATGTGCTGGGAGACTGCGGGATGCGATCTGACTAGAGCAGAGTGGTTGGAATGGGCGGTTTCCATCTGGATGAGCAGGTGCGGGCAGGAGATAGACTGTATCAGTTAGCTTTTGCCCTGTAACAAACATCCGGCAAGCCTCAGTGGTATGTAACAGTACGCTTTATTGCTCAGGTGTCTGGAATCAGCAGGTGGTGGGCCGATCTAGGGTGGCTTTGGCAGGGCCAATTGGGATGATTTGGTTCTGCTTAATGAGTCTCTCATCCTCTGTAATCATTTCGTTTACTACGTAGCCATATATAGCTATTAAACTAGAGTACATTAACATTAAATGATAAAGTTTCAGTTTTCAGTCACGCTAGCCACGTTTCGACTGCTCGATGCCCTCCTGTGCCTAGTGGTTACTGTACTGGACGATGCTGCTGTAGAATGCTGCCATCGTCACTAAGCGTTCTGCTGGGTAGCGCCACCTCAGACGGGCAGCTTAAGCGTGGGTTCAGCAAAGGGGCCAGAACGTGGAGATGCCCTGCGGCCGATAGACTTTCAAGGCACCCGTCGGGCGGGGGAGGAAGGTGGCCGTCTCGCCATGCGGCATTACGAGGGGAGCTAGCGCAGTGCCAAGCACGCTGAGGGCTGGGTTCAGAGCCCCTGGGACGGTACCGCTAGTGACGGCCTGATGTGGCAGTTCGCACAGCGTGGTCTAGGGACTCCGCGGTGTCCTAGAGACTCGTCCGAGAAATTCACAAGGTCAAAACTTTTCCTAGTAATACTAAAATGGTCTTTGCTTTGGACGCTTCGCCGCTGTCGCATGTGGACGTGGAATTCTACGTGGCGGGTATTGTCTGTCCCAAAAGAGCGAATGTAGAGGATCCAGCTGCCTTCGTTAAGCCAGACAGCGCTCCGATTTGCAGAAATGTAAAGCAATGACGCTCCTCTCCCTAAGTCCTTTCGGGTTTTATTTTCGTTAAAAAACAATGTTATTTATGTTCACATATAATAACTTCATTATTACTTAAGCATTATAAACATTTGTAGCTTTCTCAGTTTTCTGACGTGATAAATATTGATCTGTATTATCTATATAAACACAAGCTTCTGGGGGGCAGACTTTCATAATTTTAAGAGGGTAAAGGAGTCCTAAGACCAAAACGTTTGAGAGCTGCTGATGTAGCTGTGTCAGGACGTGGCACACCGTGGTCCAGAGCTGTTCAAAGGCAGGGGACGGAGACGTCCCACGGCCGGGTGAGGGGCCGTCCTGTGGGCCACTGAGGACGCCCTGCAAAAGGTCTGGTTCTCCCCACGGAATAACCTCTTGCTTGTGATAAGTCAGCGTCGTCCGGCAGTGAAGCCGGACACCCCTCGGGCCCCATGGTGGGCGCTGAGCCGGGAACGGGCCGATCTGTACGTCTCGTCCACCCGCGGGCTGAGCCTTCGCGTGGGCCACGCGGCCTCGGCTGGTTTGCTAACTCCCCTGGGCGAGAGCGTTTCCACGCTGTGCTGCGGTCGTGCAGAAATGTGGCGTTTTCTTCCTTGGACCAGAATGGCGTCTCGGTTTATTGATGCTGGTTATCACACGTCGAGGGGAAACTAGTTCGTTGTATAAACCAATATAAGAATCTCTAGAACGTGATTTTATTGTCTATTTATTTGTTTTGATCATAAAAATCGAAAAACGATTAGTTATTATTTGATAAGTTCCTTTTGTTTTGGAAATAAAATCCTTCATGCTACGAATAAATGAAAGTATATTCTTGGTAGCAAAAAAAAAAAAAAAAAATCGTATGCCTCTATCCTGACCCATCTCCCTGCCCCTAGTCTTGCTGATTCGCCTTCCCCCTGTCTCACGCGTGCATACACACATGCACACGCACACACACATGCACTCACACGCACACGCACGCACGCACACGCGCACGCACACACACGTGTACTCACACGCACACATACGCACACGCACGCACGCACATGCACACGCACACACACGCATGCACACGCACACACACATGCACACACACGCACGCACACGCACGCGCACACACATACACGCATGCACACGCACACACGTGCACACACATGCACGCACACGTGCACACACATGCACACACGCGCGCGTCTTCCACAAACATCTGCATCACGCCACTTACACATAGGAATCTTTCCTCGCGTAGGGTAAATTGAACTCGTCCGTCAAGATCTAGCTTTCTTCCAGTTTTTCCCCTACCTTCTCGGCCCACACGGGCCACTCACTTTCTCTGAAGCGGGATTCATTCCACGAATGTTTGTTTACCCAGGGATTCTGATGTGTGCAGGGCGCTGTGCCCGGTGTTGGGGCTGTAAACTCTGTGAAACGTAGCAACTGAGTCTGACCAGGTCCCTCAAGGACATCCCAGTGTCATGAGGGAGCCACAGATGAACGGGTGAGTCTGGTGCCCGCGACAGAGAAGCGCCCCGAGGTCTGGGGCGCCAGAGGCTCCAGGTGGAGCCGCTCTCGGCCAGGCTGCGTCTGCGTGGCACGGTGCTGGCTCCAGTGGCTTCCTTTGCTCGTCTCACACACTCTGTCCCCAACACACGGTGAAGCCCCTGGAGTCACCGAGTGTGGTCTGTGTTCCGTTGCTCAAGTTCCCCTTTCTTTGGAGACCTGGCCGACTCTGTGGCTTTACCGCCTGCTCCGTGGCAGGGACCTGTCACCCATACGAGCCCCAGATTTTCAAAATCAGACCCGATGTTCCCACCCAAAAGTGCATTTGCCACTTCGGGTCCCACACGGCACCTGAGAGTTACTCGCCTCTCTCCTGCCTCGGTTTCTGTCACTGCCACTGGCTTTTCCTTGTTAAGTGCACCTTGCGAGGCCTCGCACCCTGCCCTCCATTCATTTATCCTACAAATACTTATAATTGAGTACCTACGACGCGCCAGGCGCTACTGCAGGCGCTTAGGATGCCAGCGAACAAAACAGAGCTCTCTCCTCAAGGAGTTCACATCCTAGCAGGGGAGCGGGAGCACGAGAGTACACGGCAGACGGGATAAACGGGTGCATCAGCAGGTGACGTGCCACCGAACGCCAGGGGGCTGGGATGAGTAGGCGATGGCTATGTGAGTCTGGAGTTGGGAAGAGAAGCCTGGGCGTTGGAGTAAATTCAGGACCGTAGGCACGTAGATGGTATTCGAGACGGGAGAGCTAAATACGTAGACAGAGGAAGGGTCCATGGGGACCCCCAACAGGCCAGGGACACGAGGGGGAGCCAGCGGCAGAGACCGAAGGGGGTGACCAGTGAGACAGAGGAAATCCCAGCGAGGTGAAGTCCCGGAAGCCAAGTGAGGACAGTCAGGGAGGCGCGCGGACCACCCGTAAGGCTGCGGTGGGGGGGCAGGCTGAGGGCCGGGGTCACCTCGCCTTCACGGTCGGCCCGCGTCCGCCTCCTCACGCCGGAATAGGCACTTCCAGTTTCGTTCCGTTTCTTAGTGCCCCCGCCCCCCCCCCCCGTTCCCGGTTCCGGGGGGGGTTGGGGGCTTCTGCTCATTCTTTTACTCGACCACGTAACCCGTCTCTTACTGCTCAGATCCTGCCCCACCGTCCAGGAGCCAGCCCAGTCCTTTCCTAAGTGACCGGTGCCCGCAGACAACACTGACCTCTCAAGCCTTAGAACTGTCTGTAGTCGGGGGGGTTTCTTTGCGGGGCGGGGGGAGCTGTTAAGATTTAACGCTGCCGTGAATGTCTGCGGACGCGTTTCTGCGCAGACTCCACGTTCAGTCCCCGGGGACCTCGTGGCCCTGCCCCTTGCCGGGTCTCGTGGAAACGGTTTCCCATTCGGAGGAACTTCATAACGTTTTCCCTAGAGGATGCACCATTTCCTTCCTGCCTGCGGCGTCCGAGGGCTCCAGCTTCTCTGCATCCTCCAGGGCTCACGCTCATTATTATCTGACTTTTTGATTCTCGCCATCCTAGTGGGTGTAAAGTGCTACCTCACTGGGGTTTCGATTTGCATTTCCCTGATGGCTAATGATGTTGAGCATCTTCTCATGTGCTTATTGGCCATTTGTATATCGTCTTTGGAGAAATGTCTATTCAGATCCTCTTGTTCGTTTTTTAATTGGGTTACTTATGTTTTTATTGTCGAGTACCTTACACATTATTTAATAAGAATACTTAACGAACGAAGCCACGTGTCACATCGTATAACGTCAGGAGGCAAGTGGTGTTTGGTTCTTGCTCTGCCGGCTGCTAGCATTAAGGAGGTGACAGCCGCTCGTGTCTGTCCAGTTGTGTTTTATCCCTGTGAGCAGTGGGAAGGCTATTGGGCAATGATTTGACACACGCATCTGTCCCGTTGCCCTACAACCTTTCACCGAATGGTTTAGCATCCACCGACGATCTTTGCCTGATCGATTATTAAATTAAGGCTTGCGAAATGGTGTTCTGTGTTGTTCTAGTTTTTGCTTGTTTCTGTCATTCTTTCTATGTTAGCTGGCACCCTTCTGTGAAGAAGGGCTTCCGTCACCGACTGTGGCCTTTGAGTTACACTGACATGTGGTCATTCTGGGAAGGCGATGACTGCTTAATCCTTTCTCTATAATTTCGAATTCAGGGATTGTGTTCAAATTGAGGGACTGTCGTCATCCAAATTAAGGGAATCTGTAAGTGCTCCGGTTGGCACAGGTGAGCGTCTGATATGGACACTCGAGGAGTTCAGGGGGAGCCCGCTCTCCCCGGAGACCGGGCATTTGGACGGGCCCTTCTCTTCCCTGAGCATCTCCTGTTCCGGACACTGAAGGGCTCCTGCCTCTTCCTTGACGGACACACCAGAAATTAAAGTTTACAGACCTCAACCCTTTTTAAATGTTGGGAGGTGCTCTCAGGTAGAAGAGTGCTGTGGAAAAGCTGGCCGGGGACCTGACCGGAGCCTGTCCTCAGACAGTAACTGGGTTAAGTGCAAACATTGACTCATCTCGTTGTCCCTTGTTTTTATCTGCTAATCCTTTCGTGGCTATTTCTAATTCGAGCCATTTCGCTGGCTCTGTGGGGTTAATGGAAAACATTAGCCGTTTGGACTTGGGAATTTTGTTCCGGGTCTTCTAGTGCAGGATCTTGGGCAAGTCCTATAAACTGAAACTCATTTTTTCTCAGACGAAGAACGAGATAATATTAATGCCGGCTTTACTGGGCTTAAGGCGATAACCGAGTGAAAATGCTTTGTGAACTGTGATGGGTGAGGTCCCAGGCCCCTCTGGGCTCTGGGCTGAAATCGGTCAGCCTCCACTTTGATTGAATCGCGGATTTGGCAATTTCTCGGGCTTCTTTATCAAGTTTTCCTTTTCTTAGACCCTTTTAGTTTTCCAGATTTTTCTAGCTGTCCGATCTCTAACCATGAAGCCATCCCATGAAGCTTTGCGGCTTCCATGACTTTCGCTCTCAGTTACCTCTAACTTAATCTGCCGAATGTACCGAAAAGAGCACAGTTTACGGACTCTGGGGGATGTGGGTTCAGTCTTGGTTCTGTCCATATGATATTAAGCTAAATTAAGTCTCTTTCCAGTTCCTCGTCTATTTGATATATGTGAAAAGAGGGATGGTGATATATTAAATTTTTTCAAATGCAAGCAGCTTTCGTAAAAGGCCTGGAACTGAAGAGTCTCTCGGCAAATGATGCCTGTCTGTCTTTGACCCTGAATTATTTCGCCTCGAGTCCGTGCTCCCTCCCACCCACGGAGTCTGCTTTTGCCGCTCGGTGCAACTGCATTGTTTCCCCGCAGACAGCTGTTCGCGTTTCTAAAATGGCCCCATTCGTTTCGCGTTTGTGCCAACCTCAAGCGTTCTCTGACCACATCTGTTTTGGAGTAGGCTTTCTGCCCCCGGGGACAGCGACCGGGCTCACTTAAGCCCCAAAATGATGGCGGTCGTTCCTCTTCAGTGTGCGTTCGAATCCAAGGGAAGATGTGTCACTTGAATTTATTGTCTCTGCATTTCGACTTTTTCCAGGGGTTCACGCTCTCGTAAGGTCACTGCGAAGATGAGCCTGAGACAGAAAGTGGTCTTTTAAGGAGACGCCATCCCCCATTCCCAGCCCTTGCTCTGTCCAGCCTCTCGTTAACTAGCTGGGCTAAAACGGTTGGACGTAAGTGGCTCCAGCTGTTAGCCGTGTCGTGCTTGGCACGTCACCGTGGGTGTTTTGGATAGAATTGATGTCTTCTGGCTGGACGTGTCCTGTACAGGGGGATTTAGATGCCAGTTAACACCCTGAGCTGAGGGTTTAACTTGTTAAAAGAACTTCTTTTACCCCGTGTGAACTGTAAGCAAGATTTCAGGGCAATATTAACATCCGTCCATGCGCCAGAAGTAACTGTTTTTCCATAAAGAAGCAGCGTGTTATTTACTCCACCAAGAACCGCAGCTAGGCGATGTTGGTTAGTTTGAGCCACCCTAAGACAACAATGTAATAGTATTATTATCGTCGCTATTATTATCATCTCTCAATTATTCAGACAGGTTTCCTCGGGAACACGTTCAGTCCACACAGCAGGACATGGTAGCGCCACTGGGAGTCAGGCTCCTGCGTCAGGCTCCAAGGTGCTGGCTACAGAGGCACACAGGTGCCCCGTGGTGGCCCAGCTGGGGCAGGTGGGAAGGCTTCACAGGGAGGAATGGGACTCTGCCCAGGACACGAGCCGAGAAGGGTCTTTGAGGCAGAGGGGGCCACAGGTGTAAAAGCGTGCAGTAGTAGTAGATGAGACACAATGGCGAGTTTGAAGTGTAAGCAGTTTAAAAGTTTTTTCTAGCCCATGTGTTTCTACTCTGGTCTCTACTCACTGACATTCATATCAAAACTAACATCCGGTTTCGTAATCCATGTAATTTTTTTAAGTAGCACAAACGCATGAACAAAAAAATAATACAGATGCCTGCTGTGTGATCTCTAGCTTTAACCATTGTCCCTCTGGACTCAGGGTGTTGCACGGGTGACTCGAGGCTCTGTAGCTGTGAATTCATTACTGACTGGGCCTCCGCCTGCACCTTCTGCTCATTACCGCAGTCTGGCGTACCAGGTGCAAGGAACATTCTGCAAACTCCTGGTCGGGAGGGGGGGCTGCATGGGGGCGGGGCAAGTCTGGGAAGAGGGGAAGTTAGACCTGAAGGACGGGCCCTTCTGACGGCATTAGCGCTGGTTTACCTGTAAACGCCAGCTGCCCTTTGTTTGCTAAACTTTAGATCCATCATGTTCATTACCTTTTTTTTAGTTTATGTTTTATTATGGAAAATTTCAAACGTATGCAAAAATAGACTATTAGAATGTACTCCTGTGACTGACCCAGCTTCAACAAGTATCAATTTATGGCTTGTCTTGACTTATTTCTATCCCCAGCTGTTCCTAATGCACCCCCTCATCTAAATTGAATTTGTCTTAAGGCTCAAACATTTGATTTTATTAGAAATAGTTCAAGATGCACCTCTAAAAAAATAACTTTTAAAAACAAAACTGAAAAATCACAATCACACTTAAAAAAATAAATGCTTCCTTAATATCATCCAATGTCCAAATAGGCTCATAAAATGTTTTATTTTGCTTTTCGGTTGATTGGATCTGACAGATATAGGACTTCTGAAACCTACAGGTCCCCTCACCTCTTTTTCTCTCGCGATGTGTTCATCGAAGAAACGGTCTTTGTCCTGCAGTGTCCCATGTTCTGGATTTTGCTAATTACGTCCCTATGGTGTCGTTTGACATGTTCTCCTGTCCCGTGTTTCTTGTAAGCTGGTGGGTTCACGCTCTCGGTTCATATTTATGTGAGCTTTTTGTTTTAGTCCGCGATGTCACCCGCCAGGAGGAAGAACCACAGTAACACCTAAGGTTGTGGTTCCTCGTGGCTTGTGAGCCTCCAGGCGTGGTTTCTAGCACAGCCTCGGTGTGCAGGTGTGCACACCGCCCCATTTCCTGGAGGACGTTGGGAAGGGAGGGGCCGACACGTGCCAGGCTGCAGCGGTGACCGAGATGGACATGGTCCTGGCCCTGGAGGGGCGTATTGTGTCGTGGGGCAGCGGGAGCAGCCAGTGAGCGAGGTCATTACAACCTGTGGTCCGCTTCCGGAAGGAGACAGATAAAAATCGGGGTTCAGGGGGCAAGGGAGAGAGAAGGAGAGGCGAGTGGGAGGACCGGGTGGTGGGAAGAGGCTCCCCCAGCAGGTGAACCCTGAGGATGAGATGGAGCCAGTTTCGTCCATGCAGGAGGCAGGGAGGAAGCGCCATGTACGGGGGCAGGACGCACAGGACGGGGTGAGAGTGAGGAAGGGCTCAGGGCTCACTCCCAATGTCCTAGCTTAAGCAGCTGGGCGAAGGGCAGTGTGGCGACGCCCTGGGCAGCAGGACGGGTGGCTGCGTGGGCCCCGCCAGTCTGGTCCCCTTGGAGACTGGCCCCGGGTCTGTCCTCCTGGCCTAAGCGCCTTCCCTTTGTGTTCCCTGCCCTCCTACTGAATTGCTCGATGGCACTTTGAAAAGATGGAGAAATAGGAACAAGCTAGTAGGGACATCACGTGCTTGACAGACGAGTCGAGTGAGACTGGCGCTCAGCTGTAAGGGAATAATGTCTGTCACGCCTGCCATTAATTGGCATATCTGGAGGGAAAAAGTTTACTTGGCAAGGGAGTGGGGAGAGTTAAAAGCTAAGAATCAAATAAAATTTGTGGATAGTCTGTATGTGACATTTATCTGTGCTGTCATCTTTTGTCACAATCACAGACAATTGAGTTGAATATGCAGGAAAATTGGCCAGAAATTCATTTTCCAAAGCTAATGGGAATGACGTTTATCTGGTCTTTGTGCAAAGCGCCCGCAGCGCGTCGTGCTGCTGGCCTGGAAACGGGGTTCCTGACGCGTCTCTTGTGAAATAGGGACCTGCCTGTGCCCAGACGCCAAACAACGAAAGACACTGGGAGCTCGTCACAGCGGTTGGACTGACTTAAATTTCACTGGGAAACGGCTTTTTCCAACTCAGTTGTCTGTATGTGGCCACTGTGTGTCACTTCCCACGAGCAGCTCGTAACTGCCAACTTCTGCTGGCTTGAGAGAGAATGGTTTCCCACGCTCCCCCCACCCGTAAACCATAAACCCACTGGGATGTTTGTGCTGGGAGGTGTTCGGAGGGGGGTCGGGGAGAACCCAGCTGGGCCAGCTCCCTCCCTGACCCCGTTCTCAGTGCTGGTGCCAAGTGATGACAGGAAGTAGGTCCCCTGAAAAGCTCACAGCCCCCTGAAGTTTGGTAAAAAGGGAGGTTTGCCAACCCCCTCCCATAACTGGCTCAGCTGGCTCCACCCCGTTGCACCTTTTACCCCGTTCTCTGCATGTTGCAAGGATTTTTGGTCTCAAGTTCCTCCTTCGCGTCCGCCCGCCCCTCCCCGCCCCTCCCCCGCCAACCAGGCCTGAAGTGACTGAGCCTCGTCAGGGAGGGAGGGAAACCATGACCTGGAAAGCCACGGGCCTTCTAACCACCCCCTGGACCATCGGGAGTTCCTGTTTTCATTGGTGTTTTTCCACCCCCAGCCCCTTAAAGTGCAAACTGAGGTTCCCTTTGCAAAATCCCTTCCATTTATTAGGGTTTTGTTTTTGTTTTTTAATTCACAGATTCCCCCAAGTAAAAAGACCACTGAAGCGGCTTCTGTGTCATCAGTGGATTGTGCACGAATGAGAAAGTGAGCGAGGTCAAAGCCTCGCTCTTGGCGCGTGTCCTCCCCCCCCCCGCCACCCCGTTTGTCCCTTTCCCATTTTCCCACGGAGTGTGGGTTTGAGCTGGATGAGAACAGTGAGCGCTTTTTACAGGCAGCTGTAACATTTCAGGACAGCTGTACACAGAGCCATTAGCAAGACAGCTGCGCAGTCAGGCTGTCTCGGTTCAAAGCCCAGTGTTGCCACTCGCTGGTCACTTGGGCCAAACTGATTCACTCGGTTCATCTTCCCCATCAGGAAAGTGTGGATCACAGGGGTACCCAGCCTTACGGGGCTCTCCTGAGGATTAGATGTGAATGAGGTGCCTGAAACGTGGCGAACCTTCAGTAAGTGTTAGCTATTATTCTAAGACGTTAAACTATTCAAAACAACGATGACCGCAATGCGCCATTCAGATTTCCTTCTCGACACTTATCATTCATTCGCTTATCGTCCCATCATCTGTTTGTGCCGGTCCGTCCCCGTATCCCTCGAGATTGTGGGTTCCTCGAAGGCGGAACCCTGTGGACCACCCTGTGGACCCGCAGCTCTTCGCACAGCCCGGTGTGTAAGGGTCACTCGGCTGGTTTATTGACTTACACGGAATGGTGCTTTGTAGGATACAAAGCACACACCCATGGGACGCCTAAGACTCCAAGTTTCAGACACGTGCTCGAGGTTCAGGGACTGGCATATTCCAGAGTCGGGGCCAGAGCTGCTTGCCCTGTGCTCCTTCCACCAGGCCATCTGCCCAGGGGGAAATGCCGAGTCCTCCCATTCAAGGTCACATCCTTTCCGGCCCTGCCGTCTCTGTCATAGTGTGGCACCTGGGGGAGCACCCTGCGAGTGAGCGCGCAGCCCCCGATGACATTGCTCCTGTGCTCCACGTCACTCTGCTTGGTTTTACAGGTCACCACGAATGGCCTCATCGCCGTGAGTGAGCCCCCGGCCGGAGAATCCCACACTGGGCTCTTCCCTCTAACCTTCGGGGCAGTGGCACCTTTCCTGGCGGACCTGGACACGACAGACGGCCTCGGCAAGGTTTATTACCGAGAGGACCTCTCCCCCTCCGTCGCCCAGCTGGCCACGGAGCACATCCAGAGAGGGTTCCCAGACGTCCCTTTCCAGCCCAGCGGTGTGGTGGTTGTCACCTGGGAATCTGTGGCCCCCTACCGAGGACCCAGCGAGGACCCCGCCCAGGAAGGCAAGGTGAGCACTCACCCTGGCACCAGAGCGCGGAGTCTGAAGGGTTGGCTCGGTGCTGTTCGGTCCAGTTTGTGCTGCTCTGATGCACAGCATGCTACATCATCTAGTAGGCTGGTTCCCGCAGGTCTAAACCAGCCAGCGCCTTCTCTACAAGGTTCTAAGTCTATATTTCGACGATGATTAGATTAAAGAAAGCCAGTTTCTGAGAAGACTGATGTAGTAAGAACAGGGATGATAAATTCCACTCTCTAGCTGCTCTGACTTTGGGTCGGAGGGTGGGAGGTCGTTTCTAGTTAAACAGAGACGTTATTAATATGAAGCGATAGGTTAAAATAACAACGTAGTCCCGAGGGATGGAAATAATGAAGACGAAGCCCACACTCGAGTTGGGGACGAAAACCAGCTGCGCCATGTGACTAGTTCGGGACACAAGTTCGGTCGTACTCCGGGTGGCATCTCTGTGGCACAGTGGTCAGGGAAGGCTGGAAGGCGTGCAGAGCTCGGACGGGGCACCGAGTGGTCAGGAAGCCACTTCCAGGTGTGAAGCGACTCTTTAGGACACGCCTCAGTTTCTTCTTGGAAAAGTAATTTTGTGCTACCATTTAAAATTTTTTATAGGATTACAGAGGAGGGAGGAACTTGAAAGGTCCAAAAGCTCCTCACTTAAATGGGGATGTTCCAGTCTGGTAGTTCCCAGGGTGTGTGCCACGGAACACTGGTCCTTGGGAAAAAGGCCTCCCCCGGCCACATGAGTTTGAGAAATGCCGGAGCTATATCTCCCTCTTGGTCACTCCCTCTGAAAAGTCCCACAGGAAAGAAACCTGCTTAATTTCGTTCAGCGTAGCAGTCCCCCAGCCTTTTGGCGACCCCTTCTTTCCCTCCCAAATAGGACACGTCACATCCCACAGAACACACTGGGAAAGTCCGCTGTGGGCCTGTGTGACACGTTTTGCTTTGTCACCTGTATCTATCTATCTGAGTGCTATCCTCGAAAACTGCTTAAAACCTGAACTTTCCCGAGCGTGTGCCCCTGTCCGGAGCCCACGCCTGCCTCTGGGGCCTGACCCCTGACCTCTACCCCCTGCATGCCCTTTGCAGCGGCCACACCCAATGGTTTGCAGTTCCCTGATCGAGCGAGCTCTCGTCATTGTTACCCGCAGAATCTTGCCCTGTGACATTCTCTCCCTGACCCTGTCCACGGGTTTCGGGCTCCTGCTTGTTCCTTTGGACTCGGCCGGCCTCCTCCGCTCCCGTCCCCCAGCGTTGTTGGGCACATCTTCCTGTGACCCCGGAGCCCCAGGCACAGCTCCGTCATGGACCCTTCCCCCGGCTTTGCCATGTTTCACCCCCTTTCGGTCTTCCCATCCAGACCGTGAATTCTCAAGAGCAGGGACCGTGTCTTTTCACTCTTTGTAGCTCGGGGTACCACTTGGCGCGTAGGAAAGATACTGACGTCGGGAGAGCATCTTCTCTGTGCCTGGCCCTGCGTGTGTTATCCCACGTAGTCCTGACGTTCGTATGAAGTGGGTGGTTTCATCTGTGTCTTACGATTCAGACACCGAGGCTTAGAGAACTTAAGTCACTGGCCAAGGTCACACACCGGGGATGAGTAAGGGTTTGGATCCAGGTCCGTTTTCTCCCAAAGCTCATGTTCCTTCTCGCCGTATGTTGCTTGAGTTCGGTGAATTATGCCTAACGGCGGATGT